>NC_084500.1:13339099-13642849 GCF_030035675.1 Rhineura floridana | reverse complement strand
ACTAAAGGGACTACAAAGGTAAAATTTAACGTAGAAGGCATAAAATCAGTGTCAGGCTCTACCTTCAGTCCCTCCCAAAGGCTCTCTGGAACAAGGTTGTTTTCAGAAGTCTCCGGAAAACCAACAGGGAAGAAGCAGAGCAAACTTCTTGGGGTACGGTATTCCAAAGCTTGGGGGCCACAGCTGAAAAAGCTCTCTTTAAGATATATAGTGCAGTTTTATGGCCATTGCTGTACAAGTGGCGGCTGGTGCCTATTGGGGCGGAAGGCAGGGTGCCCAACCAATAGGTGCAGCCCGAGCCAGTGACAGGCAGAGGCAAGTCCTTCTAGTCTTGCCCTCCTCTTCCTCCCTGCTGAGTTCTACAAGGGGCAACACTGAGACGGAGGAGGAGGGAACGGACAGGCAGTGTCATACCCCCCCCAAGACCAGTTGCAAGTAGGTAAGCAGACAGGTGAGGGTTGGCCGAGGCAGCCTCCGCTCTCAGTTTATACGCATTGCAATTTAGAGGCATGTGACCATTCAGTTACTAATCTCTCATTGCAGTCGCTGGTCCGCACGGGCAGCCAAATCAGGTGGTAGAATGGCTTGTACCACTACACACTGCTGGGTGGGTGGGAGAGGAGGAGACCCCACATTTTAATGCTCTCTTTCCAATATGGCCTACAAGTAGAAAGCTAGCACAACAGGAAATGGGCTGGGCTACGACATTACTGCACGCTGGGATTTTTTTTTTTTCTGTCTTGGGGAGAGCATTCAAAATAGATGCCTCTCCCCACAGTCTGAAATGGTTCCATCCACTCTACCACCTCAGTCACGTAGGCTACACTCCAGCTGGGGGGGCTGATGGGAGTTGTAGTTCAACATCTGGAGGGTACCATGTTGGCTACCCTGGGTGTATGCTCAAGGGGATATGAGGTGGGGAGAAGATGTTTACACAGGGGGTGTTATGATCTGTATTTGAAATGTGTGAATTAGAGCCTATCCTATGAGATCTGAAGAATTAATAAACGGAGCAGCATTCAAACTTGTGTCAAGGTTGAAGGCACACAAGGCCACCACCTTACTGAAGTTAAAGGTCTGCCTGGGTATGAATTGCTTTGTAATCAGTATTGTGGTCCCGATTCTGTGTAACCTTGGCATGCATCAGGCATTCATGCCCTTCCTTTTTTTTTAATGTCTGGCACTTGACAGAGACCTTTCTGTTTCAGCAGATATTTTAAGGACATTCTTTGTGTTTATGATTACTTTTAATTGATTTATCCACTCTGTGTATGCTAAGTTCTACTCAGAGTAGACCCACTGAAAGTAATGAACCGAAGTGAATCATGTCTATTAATTTCAAGGACTCCTATCGTTTTGGCCAGACTTTCCCTGAGCCGTAAGATGAGGCGCTTTTTTATCCATATGAATTCCTTGAATTCCCTGTTTGGTTGCTTTTATCTACAGTTTTGTTGGTTTATCTTGTATGTATGTTTTAATGACCTTGTTGACTGTTTTTAGGCGGCACATTGCTCAAGAGATATTTTTTTTAAGCGGATTATTATTTATGTTTTGATCGATTGATTAAAGAATACACGGTTGTGTCCTGCCTAGTGTGGGTAAACTGTTGCATCCTGGGCTTGGGGTGTGTGTGTGGACACGGGGTTTTGTGCACAATTGTGTAAGGCGATCCTGTACACAGGAGCAATTGAGACTGAGTCGGGCAGTTAATCTGCTCCAGGTTTTAGTCCGAAGTTTCAAGGAACTGTCCAAGGGTGCTTGAAAGTTCAGACTAAAACCTGGAGCAGATTAACCACCCAATTGACCGGGGCACTGATAGGAGACACCTACCTCTGCCACACAGGACTCCTCTGCAGTTACTTGGCATTTCCACTTAGTTCCTTCATGGATTGCTATGGAGATCTTCCTGCCTATGCACCCATTCCACACCTCTATGAAAGTGGGATTGGATTGCGTGTAGAGCCTGGCGTGTGTCTTCATCTGCAAAAAGCATGGGCCCAGGGGATTAATTTCGATTCCCCTGCATTTTCAAACAGATCTGCAGAAGGGAACATATGCATTTGTGTATACTGAGCCAGGCGGGGAATGGGGAGTGGATTCTATGGCCTTATATGCACCAGTGCCTGAATCCGAATTTGCGCTTTTAAATGTGCTTTCAGTGTATCATCTGCCCATTGTTTCATCTGTGCCGGAGGGTCTCTGAAGGGCCAGCCTTGAAGCAGGATGACTTGCCCTTCAGGAAGATTAGATGTGTGCTTGCGCGTGCCTGGGTGATTTACCTTCAGGGCAACTATAATTAGATGTGTGCGAGTGAGTGAGGCTCTAGCCAAGTTTCCGCTTCAGACAGCTCTGCGCACCATTTCCCGTTTCGCAGATCCGGTTGAGGACGAGTTTTGTCCAAGTAAGTTTTACTCAGAGGAGACCCACTGAAATGAATGGACCCGAGTTAGTCACGCCCATTCATTTCAACGGTCTGCTCTGAGTAGGACCAGCATTGAATACAACCCAGAGAGAGAGAGAGAGAGATAATACCTTAACAATCCTGGCCTGTGATCTGTTTGCCACCCGCTCCTCATCAGAAAGGATCGGTTTGGATGCCAAATTGAGAAGGAAGCCCTGGTGTGTATGGCTATTCAGGAGCCACTCCCGTTTAGCTGCCTCCAGAGTCCGGATTTTCTCACTTTATATGCCCGGGTGTGTGTGTTTTCCTAGGTTATTTGGGCTCTCTGAATCCGCTCCAGAGCCCTCCTTCCCGACTGGCGCTTTGGCGAGCGCCTTGCGCCTGTGTTCCGAAAGCTCTCCAAGCGCCCCATCTCCTTGAGCCCTGGGTGCACGGAGGGGACACTTCCGCTGACCTCAACTTGCCCTCCCCCACCCCTCTAGCCCGGATTCCCGCTAGACTCTTGTCCCTGCCTCCTCCCAAGCTGCCTCTCACCTCTGGCTTCTCTTTTCCTGTGGCAGGTTTGGTTCCAGAACCGGCGCTCCAAGGAAAGGCGCATGAAGCAACTGAGCGCCCTGGGGGCCCGCCGGCACGCGTTTTTCCGCAGCCCCCGCCGCATGAGGCCGCTGGTGGACCGTCTGGAGCCGGGCGAGCTGATCCCAAACGGACCCTTCTCCTTCTATGGAGGTGGGTAAGCGCTCACATGTACCCACTGCTGCGTCTGCACAGGCGATTCGATGCACAATTTTATTGAACTTTCTGGCTGGCTAGAGCCACATATTATGCGGGCGGTGGGTAATTGGGGGTCGCTGCAAAACAATCAGGAAAGTAATACAGAACACTTGATCGTAGGCTTTTTTATTGTATCAAATATTAATAATATTTCTCCCTAAGGTCCCAGGGCAGGTCACGACAATTTAAAATACGACATTAAAAATAGTTTAAAACAAATTGCAACCACCAGGATAGGGTTCAAGCAGGAACTGAAAGGTGGGAAGACTTTTGCTTCTCCCCGAGTAATTTGGCACTACTCTCCATTCATTCTTTTTCAGTTAATTTCACCAGTAAGAGACTTATTTTTAATTCAAGTTTTTTGTTGTTTTTTAAGGATAGCTGAAAATTCAAAAGGGGGCCGTAAATCTCCCTGGAGTGAGGGGCCAGGTCTGGTGCTCAAGCTATTTGAGGCTAGGGGGAGTTGTTTTATTTATTTTTATTTAACCACATGTATATACTCCAGTGTGGTGTAGTGGTTAAGGTGTTGGACTAGGACCTGGGAGACCAGGGTTCGAATCCCCACACAGCCATGAAGCTCATTGGGTGACCTTGGGCCAGTCACTGCCTCTCAGCCTCAGAGGAAGGCAATGGTAAACCCCTTCTAGTATTAGTATTATTAGTAATAGTAATGGAATGGAAATGGCCTTCAAGTCGATCCTGACTTATGGCAACCCTACGAATAGGGTTTTCCTGGTAAGCGGTATTCAGAGATGGTTTACCATTGCCTTCCTCTGACAGGCTGAGAGGCAGTGACTGGCCCAAGGTCACCCAGTGAGCTTCATGGCTGTGTGGGGATTTGAACCCTGGTCTCCCAGGTCCTAGTCCAACACCTTAACCACTACACCACACTGGCTCTCATAGTAACAGAAATAGTAATAGCCACCCAAGGCTTTTAATTGTTAAGCCAGGCTTAGGAGAAGGATATGTGAGTATAGACAGAGAAACTAGCTTACTGCACACAGGTAAAGATTACAGGTGTTGCTCTGCCTCACTTTTGCCCCGCCCACCCCAGAGCATGGCCCTCGAAACGTTGCTTGGATGGGAAGGGGGCCATCAGGCTCAAAGAGCTTCCCCAGCCCTGTGCTAAGCAAACTCTGCAGTTCCCCTCATCTGACAAATCTCCGAGGATTTTGTCCTGCCTTTTCTCTGTCATGGAGGCAGCAGTTAATGGCTACGGGTCCTACCAAGTGAGATCAATACAGCTGTATCGGATCTTTTGGTGCCATCCTGGTCCTGCATGCACTCCACATACCTCACGTTTAGGATTTCACAAAAAAAAAGGAGACGCTCCCTTGTCCCTTCTCTGCTATTTGTGGGCCGGCCCGACAACTTTGCAGTTGTCCGGTCTGGAATGTCACAAAAGAGCAGCAGATGGTCTGATTTGTTTTGTATTTGCCTCCCCTCCCACCCTGGAGATGCACCTGTGGGATTTTCTGTCTCGAGTGCCAGCCTTGGATGTTATGACCATGACTTTGAGAGGTGGCACAATTTGCTGTTCTGCCAAAGGGCTCAAAATGATATTGAGCTGGCCTTGCTGCAATGGCACACAAAACTCTCTAGTCACCTCCCTGTTTAAAAAGCCGACTGAACGTAAATCAGGGGCGGGGAACATTTTCTCAGCCTGAGGGCCACATTCCCTTCTGGGCAATCTTCTGAGGGCCACAACCTGGCAAACAAATGTGGTGGTTAGACTGTCATGCTAGGACCTGGAAGAGCCCCGCTTGGCCTTGAAGCTCACTGGGTGACCTTGGGCCGGTCACTGCCTATCAGCCTAACCTACCTCACAGGGTTGTTTTGAGGATAGAATGAAGAGGGGGATAACCACCTATGCTGCTTTCAGCTCTTCGGAGGAAACGCAAGAGATGAAATGATGGTGATGTTGCTGATGCATGGGTTCTGCACCATTTCATCCTCACCGCAACTGAGCAGAATCTGATTAGGTTGAGAAATACAGTGGCTTACATAGGAACATAGGGTGGTGCCTCACACCTGCTAACTGTTGTCTACGCTGACAGACAGCACTTCTCCAGGGTTTCAGATGGGATTGTTTTCCCAGCTGTACCTGGACATGCTGGGGACTGAACCTGGGACCTTCTGCATGCAAAGAGGCTCTGCCACTGAGCTTTCCCTACAAATAAAGCAAGATTCCAGTCCTCATGGCTCTGAATTAAGGCCTGCTGTAATTAGAAAGCTGCCTTAAACTGAGTCAGACCGTTGTTCCATCTAGCTTAGTATTGTCTACACTGACTGGCAGCATCTTTCGGGGATTTCAGACAAGGATCTCTCCCAGCCCTCCCTGGAGATGCTGGGGATTGGACGTAGGACCTTCTGCATGCAAAGCAGGTGCTTTGACACTGAGCTACGGCCCCTTCCTCTTTCCCAAGGGCCCCAGCTACCCAATGAGTGTCTTCACTGTGCTTGGATTTGAACCTGTTCTGTTCCAAGTGATGGCTACAGCAGTGTGAGGCTTCTTGCCCAAGCAGGGGATTCTTGGGAAGAGTTCAAGGTTCAGCAGAGTCAGGTGAGGCAAAGTCAGGTACAACAAAGCCAAAGCAAACTGAGCTAAGGCAGGGGTGAGGAGCCATTGGCCCTCCAGATGTTGCTGAACTATGACTCGCAGTCCTCGGAAGCACGGCCAATGGCCAGGGAGGTTGGGAGTTGTCGTTCAATAGCACCCAGAGGGCCAAAGGTTCCCCGCACCTGAGCTAAAGTAAAGCCAGGCAAGGCAGGCGCTCAGGTTGCAGACAACCCCCTGGACAGCTCCATTGGCCCGATCCGGCGGGCTCTTCTTACGCTCTGATGTTCAACGACGGAACTTGCTTCCGCAAGAGGCTGTGATGACTCCCAACCTGGATGGCTTTAAAAGAAAGCGTAGACAAATTCATGGAGGTTAAGGTTATTGACGGCGGCTATCCCTGCTGGCTTTGTCCTGCTTCTGCTGTTGGAGACAGCATGCTTCTGAACCTCAGTTTTTGAGAATTGCTGGAGGGGAGAGTACTCCTTGCACTCAGACCCTGCTTGCGGGCTTCCCATTGGCATCCGGTTGGCTACTGGGGGAACAGGATGCTGGACTAGACGGGCCACTAGCCTGATCCAGCAGGCTCTCTGTACACTCTTATGTTCTTCTGTTCTTTCTTTCACCGGTCAGATTACCAGAGCGAATACTACGGACCTGGGAGCAACTACGATTTTTTCCCACAAGGACCTCCTTCCTCTCAAGCTCAGACACCGGTTGATCTCCCCTTTGTGACGTCCTCTGGGCCATCAGGAACACCTCTCGGGGGCATGGACCATCCGTTACCCGGACACCACCCTTCCAGTGAAGCTCAGCGTTTCACAGATATCATGTCTCACCCACCTGGGGACTCACCTAGCCCGGAACCAAACTTACCTGGCTCTTTGCACTCCATGTCGGCAGAGGTTTTTGGGCCTAGTCCTCCGTTTTCCTCGATATCTGTCAATGGCAGCGCTAATTACGGCAACCACTTATCACACCCACCCGAAATGAACGAGGCCGCAGTATGGTAGCTTTAAATGCCAGGACTGGGACTCAGAAGTAAGTGGCCAATTGACATTCATCCTGCTTATAGTGAGGTGTACAGAAATGAATTCAAGCAAATAGATTTTTTTTCCAGCCCGTATATATATATATATATATATATATATATATATAGATATATTTGTTGGGGATTTTGCCTTTTTTCGTTGTTGTTGTTACCCTTGGGAATTAACTGAATTATTCATTTCAGATCAAAACCCAGGGTGATTTTGTTATAAACTGGAGGACAATCTTCATGATATAGAATCAACAAGGGTTGGGGAGAAAACTAAGGAAATAATCTCTTTTTGTACCAAGTGGAAAGAGACACTGGCGAAGCGGATTCGTTTCAGTACTGCCATATAATATGGGATGGCATATATGGAGTGCCGTATTCATAGACTATAACCCTAGAAAAATCAAGATTCTCAGAAACATTTCTCAGACATGAAAAGGAATCAATACTGAAGAAAGGCAAGGCCAACGACAAGAAGAAAAAAAAGCTTCAAGGAATTCTAGCATATTTTTTTTTTAAAGGATGATTTTTGGTATTATTGATTTGTTTAATTTTGCCTCTGAGCGTTCAACATGAGCCACGACAGACTTTTCAAGCTTCAGAAATGTCAGGTGGGGCAAAAAAAAAAAGTTGTTTGTTTTGTTGTTCCTTTTGGGAGGGTGGTGTTTTTTTCCTTTCGTTTTGCTTTTGGCCAAAATAGCAAATATTTAAATGTAAGCCCTCCGCATCAACTCTTCTACCTTCTCTGAGCGACACGCACCAATAATCCTCAAAAGCCAGAAGTCTTTTGTTAGACTTCTACATAAAAAAAAAACACGCAACACAAATGACTTGAAAAGAAGCAAACAACAAAGTATTCTACCTTCACAAAAATGAAAAAGCTAAACAAACAAAAATAATCATAAAAAGACTCTGTGGAACTAGAAAAAAAAAAGCAGTCAACTGTTTACGTCGAATGTTAAATTCAGGAGCGCAATGTTTTACCTTTTAAAATAAATCCTGTTTCAGAACCTCTTGTTCAAAAGCAAAGTATTTTGAGCAATCAACCAAAATAGTTTATCCTTTTCTTTCCTTTCTCCCCTCCCATTTCCATAGTTGTTATATAAGACATTACAGGGCTTGTGTTTCACCGTCCTAGTTTGTTAAAGTTGCGTTTACACAGAAGGCAAAGAATAAAACCTATAAAATCAAACAGTTGCCAAATAAAACAATTCTATAGCACAAAATACTCTTTGGGGATGTTGTACCCGCAGCCCGGGGGGGGGGATAAAAAAACATTTTAAAACAAGTGTGACAAGGTTACGGGGGGGGGGGAATTGAACATCGTTGCTAATGTTTAGTCCTGTTCAACATTAATGGAATTGTTAATATGACTTATATAGACCCACACAGGTTTTATTTTTGTGTCTTTAAAAGAAAAAAAGTCCAAAATATTTAAATTTTATGGTCAAATATGCAGTCTGCAGCTGCGACTTTTTTTCTCCTTTATATAATGAATTTCTCATGTCTTTTATTGTTCAAATAAACCTAAGCTTGTGTGACCTCCAGTGCATATTAGACCATTCACTGTATGAAAGGGGGAGGGAGCTGGATTTAAAAAAATTGTGAATTTTTAATAAAACTAGAAAATCTGATGTTTAGATAACCTGTGTTTCATTCAGTGCTTTAAAAAAAAGATTTATGACATGCGGGTTCAGGGGGATGGATAACTTGTCACACATTAATTCAACGCGAATAGTGAGGTTTATCCTCAGATGACATTTTCTGGAGGAAAGCGTGATGAGTTTTTATAAGGTTGGCAAGGTTTCTCAGGGTGTGGGTGGAGAACGTGTTGGGGATTTCATGTAAAATTCAGTGCAAAGGGCATTTGGAGGAGTGTCCTGAGGAATTCTGAGGGAAGACTTTCCTCCAAGTCTGAAGGAAACGTCACAGCAGAGCTTTCATCCATCTCTTGAATTTTACTGGGAGCGTGTGATCTTTCTACACCATGAGTATGGATCTGAGGAACATGACATGAACGTTGGAACGAAGCTCAGCCTGTCCCCAAAACATCTGGAACTGGAACAGGACCTACCATTAGGCTGAGTGAGGCAAGTGCAGATGTTGGTGGCAGATGTTAGTGGCAGATGTTAGTGGCAGCGGCCCCCTGTGGTTGGCTCTCCTTAGCCTCCAGCTCTTTACCCTCTGTTGGAGGACAAAACTGTGTGCGCCACGTGCCGCCATCAAACACAGTAGAGGACACTATCCTGTCACTGGTGTTGAAATCATATTCAACTGCCAGTCCACTTGGCTTCGGTATGTGGAATGGAGTGGTGGGCATCCACCATCTTCTCCTTCACCTCAGTGAGCAAATTGGCTCGAGCCAGCCCCTGGACTGAAGCTTTTGTTGTCCCCATTTTACCTCAAGTCCCGGTTTAATCTGCTGTGGTTTGGCCTACTTTTGAGGTTTGCAGTGGGTTCACGGGAGCCTCAGGGGGTGTCAGCTACCTGCTGGCTTGGGTACGTCTCTTGGACACCCGTGTACATTTTTTTAAACGTTCATTTGCCTCCCTCACACATTAACACACTTTTTGTGTATACAGGTGTAAAATGAGCTTCAGGGGGCTGGGCAGGTAGAGATCCAAGAGCATTTCTGTCCTATGCACATCTGCTTTGACGTCTGCCTTCCCCTATTCAGAGGTCCAGCCCTGCCATTGGACAGAGTATTTATTTATTTTTAATTGAATTTATATCCCACCCTTCTTCCCAAAGGAGCCCAAGGTAGCAAACACATCGACGCAACCTTTAAAAACAGTTACAGAGAAGGATCGTTCCTCCATCCAGTGATTTCCAAGTTGCTGGGAATAGTCTCCTTACAGCCAGCAAATGCAAATGGGTAAACAGGAATGTTTTTTCAATTCCTCCTGGAAAAAGTCTTGAACCCCTGGCCATTACCCTCCATTGGAGATCAGACCTATATATTCCAAAAGGCCTGTCTTATGCTCCGCACATGAGCTGGCAACCTCGAGCGCACTGGAGGATGCCATCCTGTTCCCAGCATTGAAATAAGCTTCCCCGACAACTCCTATCAACTTCTGCGCATGGAACAGGCTGGGCGCCCCCTTGTCCTTCGCCTCAGACAACAAAATGCTTTGGGCCGGCCCTGCCTGTTCAGGCAGAATTGATCTCGCGCATTTTGTATTGGTGCCCCTTCTCTTCAGTCTGGGGCCTTCCTTATCACTAGAACTTTGGAGATGACCCCCGTGGCACAACTAAGAACTATGCTCTCTTGGCTCCATCACCTGCTAAACTGTATGCCAGCTTTCCCCAACGTGGTGCCCTCTAGGTGTCAGCGGGTGCTGATGGGAGCTGTAGTTTTTTATACTTGTCAACCATTTAGAAGCCTCTTTTAATGTTAAGCAGGGTGTGTGTGTGTGTGTATACAGTTTCCAATTTGGGGGAGGCTGCCACATGCAGGCTTGGCACCAAAGGGCCCCTCATTAGGGTGGGAGGGCAATGTTCCCATTCTGTGATCCACGGCAGCGTCAAATCCTGCAACCTGATGCTGCTGTGGATCGTGGACAGAGCCTACCCATGTGTCCATCTACTTCTCCTGACCCTGTGAATGACATGCGTGGTGTGCGTGCAGGCCTGCCATCAACCAAGATGGCGATGGGGGCATCAGCCCCTTAGGGAAGCCCCCGTCGCCATCTTCCTTGATGGCAGGCAGGTGTGCACGTCATTCACAGGAATGGGAGAGGTCGGTGGGGCATGCATTAAGGCTTATTGAAGCCCACACTGACTGTATGGGGGGTGCCTGGGACCTCTTCTGCGATCCATAGGAGTGTCGGGAGCTGATGCTGCTGTGGATCACAGAATGGGAGCATGACCTACCCTAAGGAGGGGCCCTGCAGGGACCCCTCTGGGCTGCAGGGGCCCTCAGTCAGGGCCCGACCTCACTCCACCTACCTCTCCCGTCAGGGTGAACACTGTGCATGCTGTGTGTAGATGCCTGCCATCATCCAAGATGGCGGTGGAGGGTTCCTAAGGAGCTGATGTCCCCACCACCATCTTGGTTGATGGCAGGTGTGCACACATCATTCACATGACACGGGAGGTATGTGGAGCATGCCGGTGAGCTTACTAGCCCCACACTGCCTGTATTGGGAGGGGGTGTTGGGCTATGGCCTGGGGCAGGCTGTTGCCCAAGGGCCCAGTCATGCCTGGCACCGGCCCTGGCCATATGCCATACACTGCTGTACTTTTATCATTTCTGTCACCATTCTAGGAACAGAGATAGTTACAATGCTTGTGCCAACCAGATTTTCCCATCCCCAAAATACTTCTGAGCGATGCAAGGGCTTTTCCTGAATTAAAAAAAGGAGTTATATACACACACAAATATTGTGTCTCAACATAGTACTCAGTGGTAGAGCCCCACTACAGGGCAATACAGCAAGGTGGCCAGGTGCCATCTTGTATTGGCTTAGGAATCCCAGGATGCAATCCCACCAGGCCTGGGGTCAACAGGTGGACAGTTTGGGCCCTGGCCAAAGGCCCCTACGACCCATAAGGGCCGCTCCTTAGGCTGGAAGGGTGGAGCTCTTGCACTACTGATCCGTGCCAATATTGGGATGTGGGATCCAGCAATCCGATGCTGCTGCAGATTGCAGGCAACAGGCACACGGCCAGTACCATTGCATAGGGATAGGATCATGTTCTAAAACCACGGGGGTTGAGGAACCTTTTTCGACCTCAGGGTTGCATTCTCCCGCAGGCAACATCCAACATCCCACATCATGCCAATGGTGGACGGGGCCAGAGGCAAAAGGGGGCAGACCAACAGATGTGACACTTGCCTTTGTACTGAAGGCTACTTTCCGGCTACCAAAAAAAAAAAAAAAAGTTGTATTTTCTACAACCGTCCGTCCTTCCCCTCATTTCCCCATGCCTCATTTAGGCCAGCAAGAGACATCATAGCAATTCAAGGATACATTGCAGCCGTGCAAAAGCGCTTGAGGGGGTGGGACAGGATCTCTCAGAGGCATGGTCTGGGGATATGGTATGTTGCCTGGGAACAGTCCTGAGGGCCAGACAGAGAGGTCTGGGGGGCCACAGACCTGAGGTTCCCCACTCCTGTTCTAAATCTGTCGCCGCAAAATCTCATTTTCATCCTCTTTTTTTTCTGGACGTAAGTTTGGGCAACTCAGCATCTGTGCTCACCCAAACGGGGATGAAGGGACCTGCATCACTTCAAAAGCTTTTATCTTAAGCACATTTATTATGAACTAATTAGTCCTGCCCAACTTGGTGCAGCTTACTTCTAAATGTCTAAAATACAGTGAAAATATTAATTTATGGAGGGCGAGCCTGCCACAGTATGCTTTCCTATCATATTTGCTGCTTTCCTCTATTGGGAAGAAAAGCATTCATCTTGTGGTCTGCTGGAGGTGGGGTACTTCATCAGATATTAGGCATGTTTTCTCCAGAAATAAGTCTCTCTTCATTCAGTGGGACATCCTCCCATGTAAGTGTGCATAGAACTGCAGCCTTACAGTGTAGTCCCAATTTCAGAGCTTGGAAAATTTACTTTTTTTGAACTACAACTCCCATCAGCCCCAGCCAGCATGGTCACTGGATTGGGCTGATGGGAGTTGTAGTTCAAAAAAAGTACCTTTTCCAAGCTCTGAGTCCCATACATGTCTACTCAGAAGTGAGTCCCATTAGATTCAGTGGGGTTTACTCCCAGGTAAATGGGTATAGGCTGACAGCCTTAATCTTGAAGATGACATAGGTCTGTCAGTTTTGACGGTGAGGTTGTTGGTACAAGGAAACATCATTATTCTTTTGAAATATGCATCAGCCCATGCTTTCCTCTATATTGGGAAGAAAGGCATTCATCTTGCACTCTGGGGGGTTCGAAATGCAGTTTTGACACGAATCGAAATAGTGGCATTGTTTTCTGGTGAGGCTGAATGCTTCTGTAAGTATCCATATCTGCTATTGAATTCTGTGTACAATCTGTGTTTGTGTTGTTCGATTATATGACCTGAGCGGGCTGCAGATCTAACCATACTTACTAGGAAGTAAGCCACATTGAATTCTAAGATGCAGAAGATTACGCCGTTGAACACGACTTATCTTTTAATTAAACTTTGTCATATGGTCTTATATTTTGAAACCTAAACGCTTGTCAAATATGCAAACAGAAGATATCAAGTTGAAGACAAATGAAGACCCAGTACTTGTGTGTGTATAGAACTCCTTTTTTATTTTTTGAGTAACACTCAAACATTTTATGGATGGACTAAAAGCCTTTCAGGTCAATGTATTCCTCTACCTGGCCAGCAAGGCTGATGATGGGTATATATGCCACCTATCTTCTATATCCATCCATTCAGAGAACCACCTCCTCCCAAAGCCATCCCTTGTTTGTATGGGGAAAGGAATGCAAACCAATAAATCATTCATGAAATAATGCTTTGTCTCCTAATTTGTGAAATATTTAATGTTAGAGTTTTCATATTGTAGTGGAGTGCAGAAATAACTAGTCTGTTAAGACTGGTGGTTGAAATAATAAAGAAACTTAAGGTTTGTCGTAGTAAGGTCATACATGCTGAAGGAGCTATGCAGCATGTTCTCTGGGAGCCATTAATATGGAACTGAGAGCAAAGACAGGAAGAGAAGGGAGGAAGGGGAGTAACAAAGCCTGCAAAAACAACAAAACACAGGGATCAGCAGAGGGAAGAATAAATTGCCTTTCTGCCTATCACCCCCCCCACACACACACACACACTGGTTCAGGTCACTTGTAACATGTGCTGGCACTTTACTCCCAACAATTCATGTAGGAGTGGAGAGCTGGAGCTGGCAGATGGACTAGATCCTTAATCGCCCCATCCTCCATGGGCCAACTTTGAGAGGTGGGCAGGCCACACACTTGCCAATCACCCAACCTCATGATGACATCAGGTGATCCATATTCCTTTGCCCACATGGTTTGAAATCAAGCCATGCAAGCAACGGCACAGCACTTTGCAAGTGCAGGCAACCAAGTGACTATCAGCATTGCTATGGTCAGCTGTCCGGCATTGCGTACAAAGCCATATATTTTCCTGCCCCACGCCTGATGTCAGGGGTAGGACAGGTGGGCATGGCTTGGCTGAAATAGCCTAGTGTGCCAAATGGGGAGGCCTGGAAGGTCTAATGAAGCCCACAGGCTGGTGACTCCCCCACTGCGCAGTCGAGTCTGGTGGCTCCGATGTCAGTGGGGCAGTGAATCCACTCCGGGTTTTAGTCCGAACTTTCAAGGAGCTGTCCAAGGTGTGAGCATATGTTTTCCGGGGGCTGGATTTCCCCGCCTAGTGCCACTTTCTTTTTTTAATATGTTTTTATTGTTTTCAACAAATACATTAAACAATTATCGATTATTTAACTGTCTGTCGTACAAAAGTGCAATGTTTGGTTAACTCCCCACTTACAAGGTGCACTAGTTCAAGAGGCAGCTGGACAGCCATTTGTCGGGAATGCTTTGATTTGGATTCCTGCATTGAGCAGGGGGTTGGACCTGATGGCCTTGTAGGCCCCTCCCAACTCTAGTATTCTATGATTCTAGTGCACTGTATTATGACACATTCCGTTCTGCAGTTATACTTGTACATAGCCTACACGGTTATCTGAGTAGAGGCGGGATCATCTAACCTCTGGGAACCATTCATATACTGTAAGCACCTAGTACCACCTACAGCATACACACAGATCCGAGATTACCTTTCTGTTTGTCTTTTAAAAACCTTACAGTTCAATCTTAGACATGCCTACCCAGAACTGAGTCCCACTGAATTCAAATGGGCTCACTCCCAGTCCCAGGTCGGTGGGTACACGCTTATTTATGTATTTGATTTATATCCCGCCCTATCTCCAGATTAGAACCACCACAAAATACATTGCCACAGACAACTTTTGCAGAGGGGTGCTTGTGTTAGCAAAAGCAACAAAAAGCATTGCAGCATTTAAAAAACTAACCCATTTATTATGGCATAAGCCAGTGGTTCCCAAGCTTCCCCACCTCCATGGGTCACTTTAAAGTCGCTGAGGGTCTTGAAGGACTCCTTAATGATTTTTTCTGTCCGTTGCAGCAATTGTAAAGCGCTGCGCTAGATGCTGCCTCATCATTTTACCTTCCAGTGATAGTTCTGCCTTAATTTGTTCTAACACCCAATCATCCATGAGAGAAAGCAGGCCCCGCCCCTTCCTCACGATGCCCCGCCCCTCAGCTTCCTCCTTTTCCTGGGCGGGCGAGGCGCGAGATGGCGGCGCCCTTAACCGAGGAGTTGGAGCGGCTGCTCAACCCGCTGCCTCGCGCCCAGCACGACCCCGAGGACGACCCCGAGGACGACCCCGAGGACGGTGAGGGGGACGCGGCGGGGCTGCTTGGGGCCAGGGCTCCCTCTCGTAGAAGGGGCGGAAACGGTGGGGGAGGCGTTCCTAGACACACACACACGTGCGTGTGGGTCGGTTGGTCCGTCCTGTGGAGTTTCTACCGAGGTGGCGGAAGGGACACTGGACGCGCTTGTTCGTGTTTTGGGCCAGCTTCTGGAGATGTCCCTGGACACGTGTATGGTGTGCATTTTAGTAAGCTGGTGGAAGGGACCCTGGGCACGTGAAATTTATTTATTTATTACGTTTTTACCCCGCGTTTTCCCCCCATGATAGGCGGCTGACATGTGGTTCCCAGGCGGTCTCCGATCCAGGCACTGACCACACCTGACCCTGCTTAACTTCAGACCATAGTGTGTGTGTGTGCGAGGGTACCTGGTGGTTTTTAGCAAGCTAGTGGAAGTGTCCCGGGGGCACATGTTTGTGTCTGGTCTCTGGGCACGTGTGTGTGTGTGTGTGTGAACACAGGTCGCTTTTAGCAAGCTGGTGGAAGCGGCCCTAGGCGTGTGTGTGCACAATGCGGTATTTGGCAAGCTGGTGAAAGAGTGCTTGTGTCCTTCTGGCCCCCCTGCTGTCGTTCTCTAGGCAGGTGAAGACTTTTCTGTTTCAACAGGCTGTTGGGAACTGATTGTAAGGGTTATTAACCCTGAGCTCCTACTGGAAGAAAGGGTGGGATAGATAGATAAATAAATAGATATATCTGTTTTTACTGGCTTGGCTTTTGTGTTTTTTTTAATCCCTATGTTTTAAATGGCTTTAATTTTATGTTTAGTTTTAATTATAACGTCTGTATGCTTTATTTATATTCTTAGCTGTATTTATTTTCATTTTTGTAAGCTGCCTTGAGTCCCACCTCTGGGAGAAAGGCGGGATGTAAATTATTGTTGTTGTTGTTATTACTAATACTAATAATAGTGTGGGTTTTAGCAAGCTGACAGAAGGGATCCTGAACACACATGTATGTATGTGTGCTTGAGTGAGTGTGGTGCTACATGTCCAGGGACATTTTCCCATGGCTGCTGAAACACATGTATCTTTTTGGGAATGGCTGTGTGCTGCTGGGTTTTAGCAGCAAAAATCCTGGCACACTTGCATTCACATGTGTGGGGAGGAGGGAAGGTGTGTGTATGTGCCTCTTCTGGACACACTTTTCCACCAATGCAGTAGAACTAGGAGGAAGATGTCTGGAGGGGAAGGCTGGTAGTATGTCTCCGCTATCTTAAGGGAAGGGCTGTAGCTCAATAGAGTGGAGCATTTGTCCTGCAGGTGGAAGTTCCCAGGATCAATCCCTAGCACCTCGAGGCAGAGCTGGGAGAGATTCCCGGTCTGACACCTTGAATAGTTGCTGCCAGTCAGTGTAGACAATACTGAGCTGGATGGGCCAATGGGCCTGACTTGGTATAAGGCAGCTTCCTGAAGCCTGAAAGTGGAATTGATGCTCAAACATGTGGGACCTACAGCAAAAAGTCGCTGCTTGTGGAATGCTCCTGTTCAGGGTGCCAGCCATTGGTTAGCAAACTGGTTTCACATCTGGGCTAGATGCTAACCATGGCTAGCTGTTAGTCTAATGTCAAACTACAGTGAACACTGACAAGAGGAATGGATTGCACAAACTGTGGACAGTTTCTTACTCATGGCTGAGAAACCAGTAATGTTATGTCTGCTCTGGGCCTCCCTGGAAAACAAATAGCCAGGGTGCACCTTTATTTTCTCTTGTGCGTTTCATTCCTTGCTTAAAAGCTGCGAGAAACCTTCACAACTTACATAGGGACATAGGAAGGTGCTTCATATCAAGTCAAACCGTTGGCCTATCCAGCTCAGTATTGTTTACACTGACTGGCGGCGGATCTCTAGCATATCAGACAAAGGTCTCTCCAAGCCCTCCTGGAAGAAGTCCCAAGGATTGAATCTGGGACCTTCTGCATGCAAGGCAGGTGCTCTGCCACTGAGCTATGGCCCTTACCTTTGCAATTAAATGTTGAGAAATTTCTACAGTGGGGAGGAGAGCCTGGCTGGGAGTCCAGAGCCTGTGAGTTCAAATCCCTGCTCGTGTCTCCTGGGCATCAAGGGCCAGCTAAAGATCACCCCCACAGCGAATGCCTCAGGGGATATGTGCCCTGCCACCTGTGCAGCCGTGGGCCAGCTGCATAGTCCCAAGGAGCCCAATTGGGGAGGACCAGTTGGGTAAACTCCCTCTGAATACCGCTTACCTTGAAAACCCTATTCGTAGGGCAGCCATGGGATCGAGTTGAAGGCAGTCCATTTCCATTTTTTTGTTCCCAATTTTCTCTTGTCTCCAGCTGCAGTCCATTGCCATCTTGAGCATTTAAAGGCAATGTCATAGACTGTTTTGATTTCCATCTCTTCTCTCTCTCCCCCTGGCCCCTCCCAGCACACAAATGTCCATAAATGGGGAATTAAACTCTCAAAGACACATTAGGGGGAACAAAAGCACTTAACGATGTTGAGCCAATCAGGTTACTCGGATTAGGTGAGCCACCCTAACCCTATAATTTTATGTATGGGGTGCCGTCCGCATGAAGGAATATAAAAGTGACCGCCAAATTTAATAAGGATTCCTGTTCGGTGTGTTCATCCATTCCATGGGTCTTGGGAAGCGAGGGTGGCGCTGGTGGCTGAGAGCATAAGAGAGTCCAGTAATTGTAGTAGAATTGCCAGAGAGTTACTGGTGGTAAAATGTCAGGCTGTTTCAGTGCCTCATAGGAAAAAAGGCTTTGCACTCCTACTTTTTTTCTGTTTGCTTTTGTGAAGTAAAAATGTGACAGAGGTGTGACCTGCACCCTGAGGTTTCGTGGAGCGAAATATGCCCTCCTTTCATTAGGGAAAGGGCCCTAGCTCAGCGGCAGAGGCTTAATTAGGACATTGGTTTGATCCCTGCGATCTTTTGGCTGGGCTGAGGCGGAATCCTGCTTGAGACCTGTTGCTATTCAATGTAGACAGCACTGAGCTAGGTGAACATATGGTCTGTCTGTGCTGCCCGCTGAAGACCTTGCATGTTGCTGTATAGAAGCTGAAAGGTCTGCAGACACGCAGACCAGGCCAATGGCGGTTGAGGGCCATTTGGCAAATATCTGGGACTTTTGGAGGGTTGGGTTGGAATCCTACCCACCCAAAAAAACCCAAATCTGTCTCTTCTTCCCTCCCCGGTCCTTTTTGCAGCCACCGCAGCCAGAGTGGTTGATAAGTTTGACGAAGGACACCTAGAAGATGACCTCTTTGCTGTTGGACACATACGTAAGGGAATCTCTTCTGAGCTATCGGATGCCGATAAGCGATATCTTGGGAAGGCTACGTCTCGCAAAGCCTTGGAGGAAGACATGTGGGGAGAGGCTCAACTCTCAGGTGAGACCCTGCACCATTCCCTGTTTTGGCATCCCCCCTGCTTGTCAAACAGTCTCATGTTTATTTTATTTATATTTAACAATTTATATACTGTTTAATTACAGTGGTCTCTAAGCGGCGCACCAGAGAGTCGATTCAATGAAACTAAAAATGAGTTAAAACTGTAAAAACATAATTCAATTAAAATGTCTGCTGCAATAAAAAATAGTCTTCAGTAGGTGCCAGAAGTTTAGTCAGGAGGGGACCTGTCTGGACTCAACTGGAAGGCAGTTCTCCTTACTGAATTTATGGAATTCTCAAATGGCAAACTTCCATTTGAAAGAACTGTCAACATGAGCGTTGGCAGCAGGAGGAATTTCTGTTGAGCAAAAGTGGAAAACCTCTCAGGATCTTCATTTGTCATTGTGGCTTTAAAAACATTTGGAATTTGCCACTGGCAGAGAAAATATCTCACAATTTGAGGGTCTCTAACGGATCTGAAGACCCAGAATGTTTTTATACCATCTGGTGGGATTTTATTTTTTATGCTGCTGCAAGCGATTTACATAACTCTTTGATGGTTCCAGTGCATGAAATTTGGATGTCTTAAAGGTAGTCCTTGTGATGGGCATTTTTATGTTACTCTGACTTGTGCATCGCCCTGATGGTTTGTTGATTTAAGCTGGGCTGGGGAAGTAGAAGAGAGTTGCGTAAAACCGGGCCCACAAAACGAAACACACTGCTTCTGGACAGCCAGTGTGGTGTAGTGGTTAAGGTGTTGGACTACAACCTGGGAGACCAGGGTTCGAATCTCCACATAGCCATGAAGCTGACTGGGTGACCTTGGGCCAGTCACTGCCTCTCAGCCTCATGAAAACCCTATCCATAGGGTCGCCATAAGTCGGAATCGACTTGAAGGCAGTACATTTACATTTTTTCTGGTGGATACGAGCCGTGCATCTGAGCCATGGGGGACCACTGACAGTGACTCCCCCAAAGGTCTCACTGATTGGGCAGTGATATCAGGGGTCAGGCGGTCCTTTCTCAATCTGATGCCCTTCAGATATTTTGGGGCTACAGCTCAGCCCCTAGCCAGCACTCTACCTCTGAATGCTAAATGTTAGGAGCAAATGAGGAATAGCAACATTTTCCTCCATCCTCCTCAGGTTCTGAGCATCCTGAAACAGCACGTTGAATTAGATGGGCTGTATTATGGCCCAGCCAGGCTCTTCCTGCATGCTTAGGCAGCCCAAAGGAAGAAAGGCGATGAAAGGGTCAGAGGGGACAGATTTTATGCCTAGATCAGAGGAACAACATGTTGACTCCAGTTGCCAGTTTGTTTCTGGGCCCAGTTCAAGGTGCTCACAGTGTTTAAAGCCCTAAACGACTTAGGTCCCAAATACTGAGACTGCCTCCTTCTCTACAGACCTTCTCAGGTGTTGAGATCAGCAGGCGGGGCCCTTTCGATAGTTCTGCCACCCTCAGAAGTTTGGGGTTGGTGGCCTGGGAGAGGGCATTCTTTCTGGCAGCCCCTAAGCTGTGGAACTTCCCCGCACAGGCGCACCTGGGAACTTTATTGTACAACTTTTGGCAAATGCTGAAGACACACCTCTTTTCCCTGGCCTTTGGCACATGATGTATATTTTTAGGACCCACCCTATTTTCTGTGATGTTGTTTAGGTTGTTTTTAACTCTTTTAAACTATGTGTTTTGAAATGGTTGTAACCTGCCCTGGGACCTTTGTGTGAAGGGCGGGCAATAAATTATAGTGTTGTCAATGTTAACTCCCATCAGCCCCACCCAGCAAGCATAGCCAATGGTCAGGGGTGATGGGAGTTGGATGGAGAACCTTTGGCCCTCCAGATGTTGCTGAACGACAACTTCCATTATTCCAGACCATCAGCCATATTTGCTGGGCCTGAAGGGAGCTGTAGTTCAGCAGTATCAGGAGGACCAAAGGTTCCCCATTCCTGGTTTGGGGGGTTAAGCATGAGCTGCTTCTATCGTATGACGGGATCGCATCCTGTTTGACAGGGCCGCAGCTGCATAGCTTTCCTCCCCAATCCACTTTCCTTCTATTGGCTTACAGCTGATAAGTCTGCATCTTCTAGGCAATCCTTCCTATGAATTGCAAAGTGCATTGTTGATTTACTCTATAGATTTTATTATATTTTGTGTGCGGCCAATGGTCAGTGCATTAATAATGTGGATTTTTTTCAAAAAATCTTGAAAAGTCTACATAAATTTCTCTCTCACTTCCTCTCCCCCACCAACATTCTTCTAAGCAGGGCCCTCCTTTTAGGAAGGTGAATTTTTGATAATGTTTTTGACAATTGGGGAAGGGCCATAGCTCAGTGGTAGAGTGTCAAAAGGTCCTGGTTCAACCCCTGGCATCTCCTGACAATATCCCCTGCCTGAAATCCTGGAGAGCTGCTGGCAGCCAGTGTAGACCAGGGGTTTCCAAACCTTTTCCCCCCTGGACCGCTTGAAAATTGCTGATGGTCTTGGCTGGCCACTTCATGATTTTTCTGCCTGTTGTAGCCATTGTAATGCACTGTGCTAGGTGCTGTATGATTTTTAATTGTACTTCTATGGCTTCTTTGATTTCTTGCATATTGTATTTGATTGTCTTACAATTTGTATTACAAGTGTAATAGGATAAAACAATGTAAGAAATCAAAGAAGCAATCAAATACAATTAAAAATCAATTTGAATACTTAGGAACATGGGGTGCTGTCCTATATTGAGTCAGACCACTGGTCCATCTTGCTCAGTGTTGTCTACACTGACTGGCAGCAGCTCTCTAGGGTTTCAGGCAGGAGTCTCTCCCAGCCCTACCTGGAGATGCTAGAGATTGAACCTGGGATGTTCTGCACGCAAAGTAGATGCTCTGCCATTGAGCTATACCCTTCCCCAGTTTAAACCAATTTAATATGGACGTGCCACGGACCACCTGAATGAAGCTTGCAGACCACTGGTGGACCATTAACCACAGTTTGGGAACCTCTGGTGTAGACAACACAAGATGGCCCATTGGTGTGTCTTCCTGTGTTCCTATAACGTGTGTTCCAAAGCAGCTCTTTATGTCTTTAGACTTCACTGTGATATTCTCGTGTTGTGAGAGGTGACTTTGAATCGGTGAGAAGGAAATTGGCAGCTCTTTTTCACGCTGATAGATTTCCCGGAGACTGTATCCTTGTTTACGATTTCTCACCCCCCCCTTTCCTTAATAAAGATGTGCGTAAGGGTGCTTGATCACCTTGTAATGTTCACCCATTATCTCATTATTTAATGGGAAAGGCTGTCAGCTAATCAATGGGTCTGATAATCAGTTCAGCTGCTGCAGGAAAAGTGCAAGTTTGAGGTGTCAATCTGCCAGAGGCGAGGGGCTCCCTGAACTTAGAGGCTGTCCCCAAACTCTGAGCTGAAATTTTGAAAATATGCGCACTGTAAAATGGGAAACGTTGTAAGAGCTAATCTTTAAGCAGGGGTTGTCAGCCTTCTTGGGGCCCATGGGCACATTTGCAAATGGGAGAAACTGTCGTCGGCGTCACTCACGCACATGCCCTTCAACTGAACACACACTGCAGGGTATTCTGTTAGCTACAACAGAATGCTTCGTTTAAGCCTAATTTCAGCCTTGGAGGGGGGAGACTCTGTGGGCACCAGGGAAGGCCTTTGCAGGCACATGTGCGCCATGCAGGTTAATCCCTGCATGTAAGGAAAAATGGAAATGGACTGCTTTCAAGTCGATCCCGACTTATGGTGACCCTATGAATAGGGTTTTCAGGGTAAGTGGTATTCAGAGGGGGTTTACCTTTGCCTTCCTCTGAGGCTGAGAGGCAGTGACTGGCCCAAGGTCACCCAGTGAGCTTCATGGCTGTGTGGGGATTCGAACCCTGGTCTCCCAGGTCGTAATCCAGCACTTCAGCCACTACACCACACTAGAAAAGATGGGTTATTATAATTATTATTTTAATGTTAAGCTTATAGCCAAGAACTACCAGATCAACTCGGGCTGCATGCACACCGCACTTTTAAAGCACATGACTTCCCTGGCATGCCAGGGCGGGGGAGGAATCCTAGGAACTGCAGTTGGGGGGGAGGGTGCTGGGAATTGTAGTTCTCTGAGGGGGTAAACTACAGTTCCCAGGATTTTCTGAGGGATGCCATGTGCTATAAAACGGCTGTGAATGTTTGGTGTGCATTAGGTCTGTTGAAATTTCCGTGCCCTAGTGATACTGCATGACAAGGGCATTTCACTGTTCTTGGGGAGGAGCTTGTCCAAGAGAAGATTAGTAATAATAGTAATATTTGTGTGTGTGCTATAATAGACTATTAACCGGTTTAGGAACATAGGGTGCTGCCTTGTACTGAGTCAGATCATTTGCCCATCTAGCTCAGTGTTGCTTACACTGACTGGCAGCATCTCTCCACGATTTCAGGCAGGAATCGCTCTCATCCCTACCTGGAGGTGCCGGGGATTGAAACTGGGACCATCTGTGTGCAAGGCGGATGCTCTGCCGCTGAGCCATGGCCTTCCCTTGTATACAAGAACCACTGACACTAAAATGTTAATATCCACAATTTAAAATACACATTAGGCCACAAGATAGATCAGGGTCTTCAGCAGACCTCTGGGAAGCGATTCAGACTCCTGTTTGTTTCACGAAGACAGCAACAAACAAGTTTGTCCCACCCTCAAAATTAGTCTCTGCACGCCAGATCTGTAGTCACTCAGATGTAGATTTGAACTTGTACGTGTTGCTGTGCGAAGTGCTTCTGTTGAGGGTGCCTGCAAACCAACTGTGCTCTACTTCATCTTTAACTGTGTACTCCATGGGTGGGGTGTCTCCAGCCCTCAGCCCAGTTTCAGCCCACCAGGATGTTCTGTTTGCCCTGTGGGGCCATTTTCTCCAAACCATGCCCACCCATCTATCAGCTGGCATCGCTTGTGATGTTATCTGATCGACCGGGTTGGGGGGGGGGCGGTTTGAAATCATGCACTGGCTGCCCGTGCTTGTTCCCAGCAGGGAACGGGTGCACAGCCGGTGCAACATGATTTAGCCCCCTGCTTGTCAACTGATAAGCGGTGGGATTAAATTCTGCTCAGGTTGGCTGCACATACCTGTTCTCAGGAGGGAGCGAGGTGCACACAGGCAAACCAAACAGGATTCCAAGTTTTCATGGAAACTCCTGCTAACCCAGGCTCCATCTGGGAGAAAGTTTGGGATATAACTTTTAAAAATAAATAAATAAAATGGTTTACAAGAAATAAATTAAATTTCTTTCTTTGTTTTTGCAGGGCTTTCAGTGTAAACCCATTCCAGATTCACGAAGGGGTTTGCTTCGAAATCCTCTGCTAAAACAAAGGGGGAAAAACTCCTCCGATTTAGCAGCACCTTGCAAAGGTGCTTTGAAACCCTGACTTTAGGACTTTAAAGCACCTTGTCCCCATATCATAGCTGCCCATTTGCTACCGGGCCAAGTTCAAGGTTCTAGTTTTGGCGTACAAAGCCCTATACAGCTCGAGACCAGGATACCTGAAAGACCATCTCACCCCTTATATACCCAGTCGATCACTGCGCTCTGCAGGTGAGGGCCTCCTGCAGATACCATCTTATCAGGAGGTTTGTTCTGCACAACATAGGAAACGGACCTTTAGTGTGGCAGCACCTACCCTGTGGAACTCCCTCCCTTTGAATATTAGGCAGGCGCCATCTCTGCTATCTTTTCGGTGACTTTTGAAGACTTTTCTCTTTCAACAAGCCTTTTAAGTTGAGACCTATCCCAGTCTGCATCTGTGTTAGAATTGCTTAATATGTTTTTTAATAATGTTTTTAACCCTTATTTTTTTTTTTAAAAAAAGTTTTTAATGCTGTTTTGTTTTAATGTATTTTAAGATCTGTTTTAGTGCTTTGTTAGCTGCCCTGGGCTCTTGCTGGGAGGAAGGGCGGGATACAAATTAATTAAATAATAAATATCACCGCGAGACCGATCCTGAGAAGGATCTGGCCTGTGGAGCAAAAAAAAGTTCCCCACTCCTGGTGTACTCAAGTGCCATGGTTGGTTAGTGGGTGGTTGCAATCTATATTGGACGAATGTTACCGGTTGTCTTTTTGTTTTAGATGGACAAACTTCAAGTGAGGAGGGAACAGAAGGGGAGGTGGAAGAGGATGACGAAGAGGAGGATGCTCCCTTCAGTGTTGACAGTAGCCAGGAGGAAGATCAAAAACCGTTGGAGAAACTGAGGAAAGACGTTTTCAGTTTCCAGGCTATTGATGATTTTGAGAAGTTTGCAGAGGGGATGGATGAAATTAGAGGCACACTGGCGGCATGGGAGGAGGAGGAGGAGGAGGAAGAAGATAGTATGGGAGAAGGCAGCAAAGATGAGGAAGACGATGTGGAAGAAGGCAGTGAAGATGGACCGTCTTCGGAGGAAAGCACCGCAGAGAGCGAAGAGGAGATGGGGGATGCTGGGGAGAGTAAAGAATTTGGGGTGCCGTTGACATTCTCTAAAGACAAAGTGGCTGAAGAAGCAGAGAAAGGAAAAGCTGTGAAGAATCAAATAGGTCAGTGGGCAGCATATTTTCCTAGGCTTTTTTTGAGTCAGAGACCTTTGTTAAATGTACATCCTGCCCAGGGCAACAAACATAAGAAAACAAGCTAACGGCAACAAAAGGAAAAGCATTCCTAAAACAGTTTAAAACCCTTCTTCCCTCCAGTAATCTCCAGGTTTCCGGGAAGAGGTGTCTCCTTCAGTCCCCCCCTCCTTCATTAATTCAGTATTGTCGACACTGACTGGCAGCAACCTTCCAGGGTTTCAAATGGGTCTGTCCCAGCCCTACCTGGAGATGCCGGGGATTGAACCTGGGACCTTCTGCACACACAGCGGATGCTCTGCCACTGAGCTACACCCCTTCCTGCTTTGCACCTTCCCGCTTCAGAGAATTGGGTGCCTTTTTTAAAAATAAAGAATGCACCATTTTTCATATGGGGAGGAGGGACTGTAGCTTAGCGGTGGAGCATCTCTCTTGAAATCAGAAGGTCCCGGGTTCAAGCCCTAGCATCTCCCACTGGGGATCAAACAAGGATAGGGAGAGACATCTCTCTCTGCCTGAGTGCCTGGAGATCCCCTGCCAGCCATAGCAAGGATTCTTCACCCAGCGCATAGTTAAATGGTGAAATTTGCTCCCGCAAGAGGCAGTGATGGCCATCAGCTTGGATGGCTTTAAAAGAGGATTAGACAAATTTGTGGAGGTTATCACTGGCTGTGTTCTCCCTCCCCTATCAGAGGCAGTATGACTCGAAATCCCAGTTGCTGGAAACTGCAGGAAGGGAGAGTGCCGTTGTGCTCTGGTCCTGCTCGTGGGCTTCCCAGGAGAAGCACCTGCTTGGCCACTGTGAGAACAGGATGCTGGTCTAGATGGGCCACTGGCTCAATCTGGCAGGGCTGCTCTCATGCTTTCAAGTCACCTGGATGCACAAGTAGTCCAGCGTGGTGTGAATCGCCTCCCTCTGAAGTGGCGGCTTTAATTTTTAGCTGGAACGCCAGTGAACCGGTGGCTTCTTCTCTTCCGGGCGACTTACTGGGGGCCACATGCAAGTGGTGGGCGGGGCCAGAGGCAAAAGTGGGCGGAGCAATAGATGAGACTCTTGCATTTCTACGGTAGACTGCATTCCAGCCACAGCAAAGTCAGAGGGTGTTTTGCCATGCGCATCTCTCCATCCTCATTCCAGGCGAGCAAGAGGCGTTATCGCAGTTCAAGGATGCATCCCAGCCAAGCAAAAGCACTTGAGGAAAGTGGGGAGGGGAGGGCTGGCTTGCTTGCTGGATTGATGGATAGCCAGTGGCATCTACCACTCCTCTTCCTCTCTGCCACTCTTGTCTGAGCCGGAGCAAGAGGCAGGTGAACAAGCAATCACGTTGCAATGTGGAAGAGGAAAAGCAGGCCCTGGGTGCTCTTGGCAGTGGGGCCCCTTGGTGGTGTATGGTGCCCCTATCACATACCCGACTGTGCCGACCTTGGTATGGCGCTTTGGGAAGGCTTGACCTGGAAAGCAGCTTTTAAATGATGAGTGGGCTCAAGCGTTTGCATTTTACCCAAATTGAGCATATATTGCTTGTGGTATTTCAGCATTTCCTCCAGGGGGGGACAAGATAAAAGGGAGTAGATGGTGTCTTGATACATTAGCTCAGGTTTGGGGAACCTTTGGCCCTCCAGATATTTTTATTTCATATTCTTTTGTTTATACTACTTAGCTACAATCGTCTCTAGTGTACAAGGAATTGCTGGGCTACTGCTCCCATCATCCAGGGCCATTGGCCATGCTTGCTGAAGGGCTGGTGGGAGTTGTAGTTCAGCAACATTGGGAGGGCCGAAGGTTCCCCACACTGGTATTAGCTCTATGGAAGGCCAGGCTGCAAAACCCTCCCTGAATTGACTTTTTTTGTTTTGTTTTTCTCTTCCTCCACCCACTTCACTAAAGCCCTGTGGGATCAGCTCTTGGAAGGGCGAATTAAACTGCAGAAGGTCCTCCTGACGGCCAACCAGCTTCCCCAGCCAGACACCTTCCCGGAATTTAAGAAAAGAGGAGGGCAGGAGTTTGCCGACGTGCTCAAAAACAGTAAGAACGTCTCTTTGTTCCTTATGAACAAGACACTGCGTATGCGCTTGCATTTTCCATTCTAAAGAGAGAGAAATCAAAAATTTCAGTGACAAATTTTGCGACGTGCGTTCATGATTCAAATTAAGAAAAATGTCCTTTGCAATTGTTGTTACCCACGCTTCACCAGAAGGTCTTGGGGCAGGTCACAATAATATAAAATGCAATATGAAAACAATTTAACCCAAATTACAATTGCAACTGGAGAGGGTCCTAAAAATCTCTCTCTCACCTATCAAAGGCACTTTTAATTGGGCTTACTGTGATGTGTGAACTAGGCCTGTGTTTACAGGAACCAAGTGACAGACCATGCTGCTAATTCACCAGTGATCAGCTTTTAAGATCTGTGTTTGCGGATCTACATTAGCTGTAGCTTTAAACCAAGTCTAGTTTTTTTGTCTTAAAAGGCAAACTCCCACCAACATTAAACCTGACCTTTTAGTAAAACGTGTGCCATTAATGTATTTAATGAGATGCATTACAAACTGCGGCAAGCACCGTGTTTTCATTACAGGTCCAGAAACTGCGATATCATTAAAGACCTTTAATAGAAACAATGGTTGACATTTTGATACTTCCCATAAGCAAAACACAGCTATGAATGTGGAGCTTAATATATAAATTCTGTAAAGAGGTGGGATTTTATATATAATGAAACTTACTTTTTTATAAAAAAGCTTCCCTGGAGTGCTAAAGGAAAGCCATCAATTTTATTTCGCACAGCTCTTGTTAATTGCATCTTCAGCTAGAAAGTGTCAAATATTTAAAAGGTCTAGAACAAAAAAAAAATGAGGTTTTTTTAAATCTCCTTATTAGTTTAACCATGATATTTTGGGTTCTCAAAGTTTGCTGGAAGTTTTAGGCACGCTTGATTGTTCTAGTACTACAAATATAGGTCAAACAGTACAGTCCTAGTTTAATCAGAAGTAAGTTCCATTCCGTTCAGTAGGGCTTACTCCCAAGTCAGTGCAGACAGGATGACAGCCTGGCGTCTCCTGCTTTCTAATCAGTTAGTTGACTTTTTAAAAATGTGATTTTCAACTGCCTTCTGGTGGTGCCTCTCTTGGTTGAAATGGCAGGATAAAATAATTTGAGAAGTATTTTAATATAGATGTTAAATATGTATACCATGAAAAGGCATTGGGCCTTTTTCAAGATATGTAAGGAAATGTGGGAGCTCGCTGCCTGATCCTAATAGTAATAATAATAATAATTTAATTTTTGTGTCGCCTATCTGGCCAAGGCCATATTTACTCTGAAGTAAGTTTCATGGAGTTCAACAGTTCCTCAAAATCTGACGCAGGCTTCTGGGTAACTGAGGCTATTGTCTACAGATACTTTTAGAACTGGTCCTGTACACTAAATATCTTCCAGATGCGTGAGTTCCGTCCGTAGTGTTTTACCTGTGGGTGGTCTGTCCGCTCTTAAAAGTTGTCATTGGTGAGTGAGATTATCATAGTGACATAGGAAGCTGCCTTTTAAGGAGAAGGGGTGTAGCTCAGCGGTTAAAGCATCTGCTTTCCTTACAGGAAGGCCCCAGTTACAATCCCCAACGGCATCTCCAGGGTTGGGAGAGACCCCTTGCTTGAAAACCTGGAGAGCCGCAGCCAGTCTATAGATACTTAAGGACCGTCTGATTCCTTATGCTCCTACTCGATCACTGAGATCCTCTGGTGGGGCACTCTGATGGCGGTTTCCCGTGTCTCTGAGGTTCAGCTGGCCTTCATCAAGCACCAAGCCTTGAGTGTGGCAGGCCTTGCCCTAGGGAATCCCCTGTCCGTAGAGGTTTGGCAAGAACTGTCCCTGCCTTCTTTCAGATGTCTTTTGAAAACCATATTGTTTAGAGAGGCCTTTGCAATATCAATTTTATCTTTTAACTGATCAGTATGTTTTGAGCGATGCTTTTTAAATATATGTTGTATACCACCTTGGTGCATTGCGGATTGTAAATACGCAAATAAATGAATACATAAGACAGTACTGAGCTAGGTGGACCTTGGTGGTCTGGTTCAGTATGAGCCCTGAACCACAAGCGTGGAAGTCCTGTGTAAGTTTGGGGCTTTTTAGTTTAGAGAAAAGGCGGGTCAGAGGAGACATGATAAGAACATAAGAAGAGCCTGCTGGATCAGGCCAGTGGCCCATCTAGTCCAGCATCCTGTTCTCACAGTGGCCAACCAGGTGCCAATAGACGTGTATAAAATTATGCATGGCACTGAGAAAGTGGATAGAGAAAAGTTTTTCTCCCTCTCTCATAATACTAGAACTCGTGGACATTCAAAGAAGCTGAATGTTGGAAGATTCAGGACAGACAAAAGGAAGTACTTCTTTACTCAGCGCATAGTTAAACTATGGAATTTGCTCCCACAAGATGCAGTAATGGCCACCAGCTTGGATGGCTTTAAAAGAAGATTAGACAAATTCATGGAGGACAGGGCTATCAATGGCTACTAGCCGTGATGGCTGTGCTCTGCCACCCTAGTCAGAGGCAGCATGCTTCTGAAAACCAGTTGCCGGAGGCCTCAGGAGGGGAGAGTGTTCTTGCACTCGGGTCCTGCTTGCAGGCTTCCCCCAGGCACCTGGTTGGCCACTGTGAGAACAGGATGCTGGACTAGATGGGCCACTGGCCTGATCCAGCAGGCTCTTCTTATGTTCTTATGTCGCGGGGGGCTTTTGCTGTCTAGAATTTCTAATGGAGATAAAAAGATGCTGAAGAACTGGGCAAGGGGTTGCAGAGAATCTACTTTAGCCATCACCCCATTTCTTTCTCATCCTCCTCTCCAACCCCCCACCCCACCCCACCCCCAGTGTATATTGCAACTTTTGCATCTTGGTTCACCTACCCCAGTGTAGAGGTCTGCCTCTCTTCTCGGCTGCCTGTGGATCTTGGATTCTGGCAGATGATTTACTGCAAAATTGCTTATAAATTGAAGTAGAAAATGTTTTGCCGACGTGGCAGCTTTCAGGCTTTGCACCCATTTGTCACCCAGCATTTTCCCTTTGTGTATAGAGCAGGAATTAATTAGGCTGCACTGCAGGGGGAAAAAGTATATGGCTATAATTTATATAGGGTGCATTTTTTTTAAAAGGGGCAGTGTTGCTTTGCTTCAGGTTTTTTAAGACCTTTGGGAGGGGGATCTGCAAGTAATGCACTTCCCTCCTTTAAAAATAAATAAATAAATAAATGTACAAGATGCATCACAGCACTATATATAATTCAGGTGCAGGGAACCTTTGGCCTTCTAGATGTTACTAAACTGCAACTCCCATTTTATGTTCACCGCCCAGATTTTATGTTCACCGCCCAGAGAGCTATCGCTAGTCGGGCGGTATATAAATTTAATAAATAATAATAATAATAAATAATCAGCTGATGGGAGTTGTAGTTCAGCAACGTCAGGAGGGCCAAAGGTTCCTCACACCTGATATAATGGTTGCATCCAACTGAATTCTACTCAGCGCTGATCCATTGAAATTATTGGACCTGTGTCTGTCATGTCTGTTAATTTCAGTGGGTCTGCTCTGCGTACGACTGAGAGTGCTTCCAGAAAACCTCTTGATTGAGCATTCATCCTGATTTGTTAGCAGGGAGGTAGACGATGCTGGCTAATTAATGAGCGTTCATTCTGATTTGTTTGCAGGGAGGTTAGATGATGTTGCGTCGAGTGTTACCCCCATGCTTTCCAGGCTGTTTTCCCATCACTTTTCTTCCTGCAAAAAAGTCTAACCTTTGGGGGAAGTGGGTTTGTTGCGTAAGATGCCTCAGCCAACTATAACTGTGCCACCTGAATTTCCCAGCATGCAATTCAGTGCCACCTGAAAACAGCGACAGTCTGGAAACATCCTAGCTAATGTTGGTCACTACACAATTATATACTATAATAATACTTAATGAAATGGAAATGGATTGCCTTCAAGTCGATTCCGACTTATGGTGACCCTATGAATAGGGTTTTCATGGTAGGTGGTATTCAGAGGGGTTTACCATTGCCTCCGTCTGAGGCTGAGAGGCAGTGACTGGCCCAAGGTCACCCAGTGAGCTTCATGGCTCTTTGGGGATTCGAACCCTGGTCTCCCAGGTCGTAGTCCAACACCTTAACCACTACACCACACTGGCTGTCAATAATACTTAATACATGTCATTATTTACAGCAGCAATAACCATCAGTCTCTGTGACGTCCTTCCCTGGCACCACCTGTGTCGCTCTCACTCGTGGCCACCAGCAGTCAGGATCGTCGTGTTTATTTTTACCTCTCTCCGCTCTAGCACAGATCTCAAAAGATCCCCCTGCTAGGCCACACTACCCAACACTCTGTGTATCCAATATAACCTCTAGACTGTGCCTTAGTCTCTTCCTGGTTATTTTGATACCTTGTGTCTGTGTGTATAGGTAATTCCCAACCCCCCTGAAGCCTCTTGCCTATGAAGCTCACAGCTCTGGGTTGCTCTGTGGTACCGGATGTTGATGCAATATCTCTTCCTTCACCACTGCCACCATTTGATACTATTTCTTCTTCAGTCTTGGTTACTCTGCCTCCTTCCTGGTCTGTGCCCCCCCAGCTGAGGAATCAGGCTTTAAGTAAACCAAGAAAATATTTATTGATAACACTAAGAATAACAAGATTACTTATAGATTTCATTGACAAGCGTATGGTTTCATATATGTTTCTCTTATGTTCCTAATTCCTACTATTTGCCTCAGAACTCCCAATCCAATATCTCAACAGCCACCTCTTACTCTCCACATCAACCTCCCTGCCCACAACCACCCTGTCCAACCCCCACTCCGACTCAACTGTCATCCTCTCATTTATACCTTCAGCCATTCAAACACACAGCCAATCATCATCCAGCATTCTACAGCCCATGTACTCCCCCTTCTCGCTCACTCCACTTACCATATTTCCTATAATAAACCTGTACTTACCATATTTACATTACATTCACATACAGGAACATCACAGTCTCCACTTAACCAGCTCCTAAAATATTGCAGCTTTCCTTTATATCGGTTGCATTTCCTCAGTGTGAAAGTGTCAAATATTTTGGGTTTTAAACTTTTGCTTCATTAAATGTCATAAAAGGGGACCAGGATTTTTCAAAACAGTCCCCGCCCCCTCTGCCGACTCCCTTCCCTTAGTTGTGCTATTTCTGTTAAATGCAGATTTTGGGGTCATACGCCTGCCGTGCAGAGATGCAAAATCCCTGAAGCCCGCAGGGCCTTAACGAATGGGCCTGGCAACTGGATAGCTGAGGATGGTAGAGGTGTGTTTAGCCAGTGTGGGGTAGTGGCTCATTAACCGTCTCCTGCTAGGACTGGGGAAGACTTGGGGTTATGTCCACCCAGACTTCTGCTTGCACAGTTGAACTTTCCCCTCCTCTCCTATCAGTTGAGGGTGGTGGCTCCGGTATCAGAGGGACAGCAAATCCCTTCCGGGTTTTAGTCTGAACTTTCAAGGAGCAGTTGGAGGTTTGGGAGCACCATGGACAGCTCCTTAAAAGTCTAGACTAAAACCCAGAGCGGATTCGCTGCCTCACTGACCTCGGAGCTGTTGGAATAGGCAAACTTGCATGTTCACTTTAAGGGATATTTGGGGGAATATCCCATGTACCTGTTTACCATGATGTAACTTCCTAATTGGTGGAATTAGTTACCTGGCTTCCTCCTCCTTTGTCCTGGAGATTCCTGCATATTCTCCATTGCTGATCTCTTTACTTCTGGGGGAGGCTGCATGGCAGATGCTCTCCTCCGAGAGCATCACTATGAAAGACTAAGATGGACTAAGACTTCTACTTTTTCTTTCATCTAAGCTAGAGCCTATGTTTCTGAACATATGAAAGGTCGTGAGTAAATATTCTTTATCTTTTACCTAAGAAGATTGTGTCTGTTGTTATTTGTGCCTAGGGAAAGGCGTGGACTGGTTTTATCTCACTCTGCTGCTTGCATTTTATATCTCTGCTAAGAAATAGGACGACGAAACTTAGTTCCTATTTCATTTTATATTTTTATCATACCAAACAGGAGCCACCAGCCTCCACTCCTATCCCCTGCACCCCGCAGCACTCTCAAAATCTGCTCCAGAGGTTTGGGGGACCCTTCAGAGCAGATTTTGGGGGTGAGTGGGAAGAGGCAGGGGAAGTTCTGTGGTGTGAGCGGAACTCTGCTTCTGCAGTAGTTAGTGGTGTTGTTGTTAATTGAATTTATATCCTGCCCTTCCTCCTTAAGGAGCCCGTGGCAGCAAGCACATCAACAAAATGGTTGGGAGGAATTCCAGAAGGTGTTAAAGGAAAAGGGACACGCTTGTTTTCTTCATTATGCCAAAACCTTGCGTTTGGGCCTGTCTGCAAGCCTAAATTTGTTTTGAACTGTTTTTAATAGTGGGTATTGTGTCATTGTGACCTGCCCTGGTACCTGCTGGTGAAGGGCGGGTCAGACATTTAATAATAATTTTAAAAATCTGAGGGCCGTAAGTCAGTTAAGTTGTGCTCAGAGTAGGCCGATTGACATCAATGAACCTAACGTAGTCATGTTTAACTTCAGTGGGTCTACTTTCAGCAGGACTAACACTCAATACCATCCTGAGTGCTTTATTGCTATGAGTTGTATCCATCTGAATTCTACTCAGAGTAGACCCATTGAAGGTAATGGACCCAAGTTGTTGTTGGGGACTGCCTTCAAGTCGATTCCGACTTCTGGCGACCCTATGAATAAGGTTTTCATGAGTATTCAGGGGGGGTTTATCATTGTCTCCCTCTGAGGCTGAGAGGCAGTGAGCTTCATGGCTGTGTAGGGATTCGAACCCTGGTCTCCCAGGTTGTAGTCCAACACCTTAACCACTACACCACACTGGCTTTCCGGACTCAACTTAGTTGTCCTCATTACGCTGAGTGGGTCTGCTTTGAGTAAAACTTACATGAAATACAATGGGTGTTATTAAATGGTAGTCCTACTCAGAGTAGACCCATTGAAAAATTATTGGCTTTTAGGAGGCATTTGAAAACTCTCCTCTTTACCCAGGCATTTGATGGCTGAAGGAGACTGTTCCTGGCAACCTGGATGGAAGAATGCTTTTATCTGCTACTGCTTTTAGAAAGTTTTAACTGTAACTATTTGTAGAATGATTTTAGTTGTTTTTAGAATGCTTTTAGTTGTTAAAAATATTTTGTTAATATATTATATATTTTGTTAATATATAATATAGTGCCCACTACCCTAAAAGCCTTTGGCTGTGTACACAACATACACTTAAAGCACATTTCCACCCTCCCAAAAATGCTGGGAACTGTAGTTTTCCCCTTTCAGAGCTGTTTTGCTGTGGTCTACATGCTAGCGCATTAAACACTATTCTGTTCTCTCACAGAGCTACAGTTCCCAGCACCTTCGACAAACTACAGTTCCCAGCATTCTTGGGGGTGGGAAATGTGATTTAAACGGATGATGTGTGCGCGTCCAAAGTCCGTGTAGAAACTAAATGAACGCATGGTGCCTGTGGGCCTGTGAGAGGAGCTTCTGCAGGAGATTGCAGTGATCTGGCTAATTTATAGGGGACGAGGCGGTTCTTCAGGTGACCTGCTTGTAGGCCATTATGTCTCCACAGTAGGGCTTTTACTGTCCTGAAACCTCCCTGTAGAAATGGATCTGGACCCCACTGTTTCTTAGTTAAAGATGTGAAGGCCTGGGAAAAAAGGGAGGGGTGTCAAGTTTTTCTGGCTTTTTTCTACTTTTTTCTGGGCCTTCACATCTCTCGTCTTAGTGGATGCCCTGAAAATCTTGCGGATTCTTTTCTGTCTGTGAGTTTACCGCTTGCAAATGCTTTCAGTCACCTAAAGTGCCTTGGGTTTAACTATCTCCAGTGATTTCTCACTCTCTTCTCCCCACCCCTAATAAATTTGTATCCTCTTGCTACTTTATTTATTTATTACATTTATATACCGCCCCATAGCCAAAGTTCTCTGGGCGGTTTGCTTTTGACTAGTTTCTGGGTGCCTGTGCTTAGGGTCTTGCATGTTCAGTTAATGTTTGGGTTCTTTTCTCCCTCAGCCTTTCCACAACAAAGAGGCCCATTAATTAAAAATTCCACTCCCTGGTATGTTTCCCCAGGACCCTGCTATTCTTGAGGTAGGAGAGGAATGCCCAGACTGCACACCTTGCATTGATCTCTTCTGTGTTCATTTTAAAAAAGAGAGATCCTGCTGAATTTCCGTAGGCCTGTGTCGATTCTCTCCCTCCCTGTTCCTCTTCTCACGAGACACCCAAAGTTTTTTTGAGGGCAAGGGAAGTAGGAATAATAGCCGGTGGAGTGAGAAGCTTCAGCTCTGGAAACTCAGCAATCTGGAAAGTTTTATTTTTATTTATTATTAGATTTATATCCCGCCCGTCCTCCCAGTAGGAGTAGGAGCCCACATTTTTCTCATTGCTGTATTTTTTTAAGGGTCCTGTTGTCTGGCAGGCAAATATTTGATGTGTCCAGGTCAGGAGTACAGGACCCTTTTCAGCCTCAGGGCCTCATCCTCTTTTGGGCAACTTGCTGGGGGTGGGGGGCACATGCTAGTGGTGAGAAGTGGGTGGAGCAACAACTGCAAGCTTTCTCTTTGTACCGTAGTTTCTACACACACGTGCATACCCCACTCTGTTCAGGCAAGCAAGAACCTTCATTTAGAGTTCAAGGAAAGATTCTAGCCAAGCAAAAGCACCTGAGGAAGTTCCTGTGAAAGAGGAAAGAGTCCCAAGGGCCAGACAGAGAGGCCTGGAGGGCCACATTTGGCTCCATGCTGGCTGGGGCTAATGGGAGTTGTAGTCCAAAACGACATGCAGATTTTATCTTTGTGCAGCAGGCTAGTTTTGACACATATTCCGCACACCCTTCTTTATTGACCAATGCAAGAAGCATTATCTGGCCAGGCAAAAAACGCTCAAGGAGAGTGCGAAGAGGGCTGGTGAGGGGTGTGGCCAAGGAGGGGGTGTGGCCTAGGGAGAGTCTAGATAGGCCTGCAGGGCTATGTTCCAGTCCGCCCGCCCCCTAATGCAAGGTAAGGACTTGCCTTTGACAATGTCAGCTAGGAAAGGAAAAATGGAGTGAGGTGTGTGTGATGTTTTGTTGGTTTTGCAAACGAGAGAGAGGAAAACGTCTTGCCATCCTAACCTTTCATGGAGCTGGGCCCTACCCTTAGGCAGAGTGATGCAGGCACCTTGGGCAGCAGATGCAATGGAGTAAGGGCTAGGTTTTGGAGGGCAGAACTGTGTGTGCCCGATGGCCTGCCCTGTACCCTTGAAGCTAACCTGTCGGTCTCGGGTGCCATGAAAGAGGCCGTCCCATTGGTTGAATCTGAGAGCCCCCTGCCAATGTGGGGTGGCAGTCACCTTGTCCTTCATATCAGGCTGCAAAATGTCTTCGTCCAACCCTGGTAGAAGAGCAGACTAGAGCAGCTTGTGGCAGCTCGTACTCTGAAGTCGCTATGCTAACCGGCTGCAGCTGTTTCCCCAGCGGGGCTGGAAAAGGCTGTAATTTTTTTAAAAGGGGAAGGGCTTCAGGTCAGTTGAAGAAAACATGCTTTGCATCCCAAATGGCCTCCTTACCATTTATTACATCTCTATCAAGTCAGTGTGGCGTAGTGGTTAAGGTGTTGGATTATGACCCGGAAGACCAGGGTTCGAATCCCCACACAGCCATGAAGCTCACTGGGTGACCTTGGGCCAGTCACTGCCTCTCAGCCTCATGAAAACCCTATTCAGAGGGTCGCCATAAGTCGGGATGGACTTGAAGGCAGTGCGCACACTATCAAGTCTGTTGAATCACAAGCGTATGGCCCTTTTTTAATGGCCTGCCAGTCCCTCGACCCAGTTTGCTGGCGGTGGAGGCGGCAGCAGGGCCTTAAAAGCGTTAGTCCCCTAATTAGGCAGCACTGGAGCACTTGGCATGTACCCCCAAACCCTGGAACTGGTGTCTTCCCGTTCCTTGCCAGCCTTGCTGAGCTCAACAGGAAGTGCGTCACGTGCAGATGCAGCATAAATTATCTGGCCCCACCGCTTGATGCAGGCGGTAGCCACAGTGAAATCCCTGTTCCGAGGTGCTGTGGAGGTGGCTTCTCAGAGTGACTGGTTAGCCAGCCAGATGGGTGACTAAGAAATCAAATAAATAAATAAATAAATGAATGTTTGAGACTCAGAAGGAGAAACTCCCTTGCAGAATGCAGGGACCTTCTTGGGGGTTTAAGGGCCAGGCAGTCTCCAACCAAGCACAGATTCCGAGGTGGCAGTGCCGTCCTTGGAAACGTTCCACTTCTTTACTGCCTCACAATGTTGGTGACATTCCAACTTAACAAGCCGAGGGAAAGGGCAGTGGCCATTGGAGGGGGAAGTACATGAGTAGTCCCTGCCATGAGAATACGTATTCATGACCAGATGGAAAGGAGCTTTAGCTGTTGCAAGAGAAACACCAGCAAGGGCAGACTTTCCTCCGTAATGGTCTGAGTAAGTGTTTCCCTCCTTGTTGAATTTCTGGTGCCTGCCGAAGCCTCTTTAAAAAAAAAAAAAATTAGCAGGCATTTTATCTGAATTCTGGTTTTATCGTTTTAACTGGTTTTTATCTTTGTTGTATTGAATCATAGAATAGTAGCGTTGGAAGGGGCCTATAAGGCCATCAAGCCCAACCCCCTGCTCAATGCAGGAATCCAAATCAAAGCATTCCCGACAGAGGGCTGTTCAGCTGATTTTGAGTTGTTTGTACACCGCTTAGAGCAGACTTTCCCAACCAGTGTGCCTCCAGATGTTGTTGAACCACAACTCCCATCAGCCTCAGCCAGCATTGCCAATGGTCAGGAAAGATGGGAGTTGTGGTCCAACAACATCTGGAGGCACAGTGGTTGGCAAAGGCTGGCTTAGAGGCTACTGTAATTAAGTGGTATATAAATTATCAGAATAAGTGTTTATTTTGGATAAATATGAAAATAGACAGATGGATAACTTGGAGGTAGAGGCCTGCTTTGCATGCAGAAGGTCTCGGGTCCAGTCCCAGACATCTTCAGCTCGAAAGATTTTTAGGTGGTTGAAAAGGCCTTTCTCTGCTTGAAATCCTGGAGAACTGCCTGTCCGAGTAGACACTACTGGGCTAGACAGGACAAATAATCTGGCATAGTGTGACGCCGCTTCCTATGATGCTAGGGTTTTCAGTGGTATTTTTTCCTTTTTTTGTTAACCTTGCCACCTTGCAGAATCTGACCGCTAGTTACTAACTCTCCCTCCCTTTCCTCTGTTTACAGTTCAAGCTTTTTATTTTTATTTATAGCTAATCTTGGGCACTGTTTCAATCACTGCTAGAGCTGGAAGCCCATGCTTCATGCTGTTGGGGAAACAGCTGGGAATCCTGGTTATTTAAACAGTATATAAATCATTTAATCTTGTAACAAGTGGGGCGCTTTTTGGAGGGGGAGATCTCTGGAGCTGTGCTGCTACAAACCCTGTGCAAGATGGGAATGCTGGGAATTGGAGCAGCAAGACATTTGAGGGTGGCTGTCGTTTTTAGTCATAAAAAAAAGCTTTTAAAAATCTTGCCACATTTTGTAATGGGACCTTATGAGAAGGAAAAGGAAGGGGAATCATTTGTCTGTTAGGGTTGTGTGTGTGTTTTTAAAGTTTTGTTTATGTACGTAGAAGCTGTCTTGCGAGGGTTTTACCCTGAGAGACGGTTTAGAAATACTTTAAGCAAAAGCTTGAGGCCGGATTACTGCAACACGCTCTACGTGGCGATGCCCTTGTGCCTGGTCCGGAAGCTCCAGCTGGTGCAAAATGCAGCGGCTAGACTGCTGATGGGGTGGGGTGGGGCAGACAGCCGCTAGCATGTGCCACCCCCGCAAAAATCCATATGCTACTGAGCCAGGTTCAAAGTTCTTGTATTAATATACAAAGCCCGGAACAACTTGGATACACAATATCGTAAGGACAGCTTGAGCCTTTACAACCCAGCTTGATCACTGAGATCATCCAGAGGAGTGCTGTTAATTGTCCCCCGTGTTACAGAGACTCAATTGGCTTCAGTTAAAGGTTGGACATTTTGTGTCTCTGGTCTTCCAGCAAAGATCTGGCAAGCATCTTCACTTTTAACTTTTGGGCATCTCCTGAAGATGTTTTTATGCCAACATAAAAACATGTTTCAGAGGAGACATTATAATGCGCGTGTGGGGAGCCTTTGGCCCTCCAGGTGTTGCTGAACTACAACTCCCATCAGCCCCGGCAAACAATGCCAATGGCCAGGGGTGATGGGAGTTGTAGTTCAGCATCATCGGGAAGGCCCAAGGTTCCCTGCCCCATTTTAATGATTATTTTGTAATGTTTTTATGGTGTTATGATCTGTTGCATTGCTGTACACTGCCTTGATGATATCTTTTATAAATGAAATGAAATAAATAAAAGCTGCCAGCAGGCTGGAGATGGAGCGGGAAGACTTCAGGCTCCTGGGGCCTAATTTGCTTTTTACTAGAACTCTTGCTGTGATTGCTCGCCTCTTTATTTTGGACACTGGGCACTTTTGAAATGTTGAGAGAGTGCTTCATTTTCCTTGGTCTGACCATGCTGGAGAATGGGTGGTGAACTTGTGGCCATCCAGATGTTGTTGGACTACAACTCCCACCCTCCCTGACCATTGGCTGTGCTGCTGGGACCTGGAGAGTTTAGCAACATCTAGAGGGCCGCAGGTCCTCCCCCCGCCCCCCACTGCGGCAATAACTCTGAAGCAGTCTATTTATTTAGATGGTTTGCACAAGCCACAGGGTGGTTTTAACAACAAAAACTAAATAATGTAAAAAGAGTCCATAAAATAGCACAGTCCTTAAAAATAACAGGACAACTACCCATAAACAAAACACTAAATGACAATTATTGATAGCAGCAGCAAAAACATTTCTTTGATTTGGTCTCTTCTCCTTCAACTGCCCACTGAATGAGGTGCGTCTTAACCAGCCATCTAAAACTATATAAAGACATGGAGCTAGACATGTCTCAGGAGGGAGGGAGTTCTACACAAGAGGAGCCACTGCTAAAAAGGCCCTTCCTTGGGCCCCCGCACCATATCTTTCCTCCTGCGTGGGGGCCACCAGGAGGGCCTCATCTGCTGATCTTAAAGCACGGACAGGCTAAGTGGGAAGAAGGCATTCTGGCAGATACTACGTTCCAGGCCTTTTAAAGCATTTCCACCTGCCTTGCCCCACCCCTCTGCCTGGACCTTATCAGGAGGAGCTGCAGGCTGAGTCGTGCTGCTGCAGGGATGAGACTGTGCTGGGACCATCAAGGGGCAAGCATTTCCACCTGCCTTGCCCCACCCCTCTGCCTGGGCCTTATCAGGAGGAGCTGCAGGCTGAGTCGTGCTCCTGCAGGGATGAGACTGTGCTGGGACCATCAAGGGGCAAGCATTTCCACCTGCCTTGCCCCCCACCCCTGCTCTTAGTGACATTTGTTTGGGGACTGTCCTTTACCAGGAAGATGAATGTTTTTGGTTTGCTGTTCCTGTTTTTTTTAGCTTTTCCATTATTGTTAGTTTTTATTGTTAGTCTCTTAATGTTTTGATGTTTGCATGTTCTGCTTTGTACGTCGCTTAGAGTGGCTGACAATTCAGCCAGATAAGCGACTAATAAGTCAAATAAATAAAAATAAATAAATAAAGCTTTAAAATGTCAAAATAAGGGCCTGGAAAACGTAGAAAGCTGCCTGACACTGGGCCAGACCATTGGTCCATCTAGCTCAGTATTGTCTACACTGATAGGCAGCAGCTCTCCAGGATTTCAGGCAGGGGCCATTCCCAGGCTTGCCTTGAGACAGATGCCGATCCTCTGCCGCTGAGCTACGGCCCTGTCCTAACCCCACCACCAAAACTGGCCAGCCATTTTAAGATGGGGGTAATACTACTAGCAGAAACCAGTAATGATTTGAAACGAATGCTGATGAGAGTTCAAGAGGAAAGCACAAAAGCAGGACTACAGCTGAACATCAAAAAGACTAATGACAACAGAAGATTTATGCAACTTTAAAGTTGACAATGAGGACATTGAACTTGTCAAGAATTATCAATACCTTGGCACAGTCATTAACCAAAATGGAGACAGTAGTCAAGAAATCAGAAGAAGGCTAGGACTGGGGAGAGCAGCTATGAGAGAACTAGAAAAGGTCCTCAAATGCAAAGATGTAACACTGAACACTAAAGTCAGGATCATTCAGACCATGGTATTTCCGATCTCTATGTATGGATGTGAAAGTTGGACAGTGAAAAAAGCGGGTAAGAGAAAAATCAGCTCATTTGAAATGTGGTGTTGGAGAAGAGCTTTGCGGATACCATAGACTGCAAAAAAGACAAATAATTGGATGTTAGAACAAATTAAACCAGAACTATCACTAGAAGCTAAAATGATGAAACTGAGGTTATCATACTTTGGACACATAATGAGAAGACAGGATTCACTAGAAAAGACCATAATGCTGGGAAAAACAGAAGGGAGTAGAAAAAGAGGAAGGCCAAACAAGAGATGGATTGATTCCATAAAGGAAGCCACAGACCTGAACTTACAAGATCTGAACAGAGTGGTTCATGACAGATGCTCTTGGAGGTCGCTGATTCATAGGGTCGCCATAAGTCGTAGTCGACTTGGAGGCACATAACAACAACAACATGTTCATGGCCTGGTGCACCTGTCATACTTGCCACAGCATTTCACACTAGGGTTTTCATACAGTGCTGTTATCCAGAGGAGAAAGAGGTAAAAGTCATGTGGACACCTTCCTACCTGGGTGTCCGCAGGAATTTTTCCAGTGTTTGGAGTGTGGGGAATCAAACAGTGAGATGGGGGGCGCAGGCTAGCTTTTCATCAGAACCCGAGAAGACTGGTGCCTGTGCATGTTTTCCTCCTATCTCAGCTTCCATGAATGCTAGAAACTTAAATCTCGTTTTTAAATAGAATCTGGTGTAGTGTGTCTGCACCCTTGTCCGCCACCCCCAGAGGGCAGCCATGCTTCAACCTTCTGAGGTAACGCTGGCGGATAACAATGGCGGCCTTGGAGGAGAGCGGCATTTCTGGAAGAGGCCTCCTCCCAACTTTAGAGGGACGGTGACGCAACGGAGCGGCGGCGTTAAATTCTTTGTTGCCAAAGTTAGAGGCCTTAAAATGTTAAAGCTTATTGTTATTCTGAGTTGATAATCTCTCCCTTGCTTTAATAATTTTTCCTCATGCCTGGCTAGCCCGCGAGTTGCACGATAATCACTCACACAGCTTTGTAATCAATGCCCAAAGTAATAGGATTCCGCTGGCCAACGGCAATTAATAAATTTGTGTCTTTTTTTTCCTCTTTTTTTTTTTATAAAAAAAACCACACTAGCAAGTCGGGCCTGAAATACGACTGACTGGCTTTTGCTCATTTGCATATTTATTGCAGTGGAAAAATTCTTGCGGAATGATTGATGTTGAGCCTGCCTCTTGAATCCCAACCAGTGCATTATTATGAAATGAAAAATGCCAGCCATACAGTTGATTAAAGTTGAAGACAGTGGAATCAGTGTTTTTTAAGATTGTGGGAGAATTAAAGGCATATTTTAATAGATGTTGACAAGAAGTGAACTAACAAAAGCAAAGCAAAGGATTTGCTTGAAAAGATTTAATCAAACGTGTTTCTTAGGGGATTAATTGCCGGGGATGACTAGCACCCGGGGTGGGGTGGGAGGCGGGGAGAGCGTGCGGGGACGGTGGGGAGGAGGTCTGGCTTCTGGGTTTGACTGAGAAGTATTGTTCTTGGGCCAACGTATCGAGCGTTGTGTTTGACCTATGGTTTAGCTCCGGTCTCGGAGCTGTCTGTGAAAAGGAAAGAAAATAACCCCTCTTAATCCTAAATGTCTAAACTGGACAGGAAACAGTGACAGACACTCTGGGTTTTGCATTAATAGCTTGGTTTGACGCGGTGGGGGAATATCTTCCCATTCATAGGAACACAGGAAGCTCTTTGTCCTGAGTCAGGTCTAGCCCAGTATTGTCAACACTGGCTGGCAGCGGCTCTCCAGGGCTTCAGGCACGTGGTCTCTCCTGGCTTGACCTGCAGCTGCCGTTGGGGATTGAACCTGGGACCTTCTGCATACAAGGCAGATGCTCCGCCACTGAGCTACGGCCCTTTGTGTACGTTCGTCATATTTGTGGTAGCTGCAATATTTTCTAGATGTGCGGCTGAGGGGATAAGGCAGGGATGGGGAACCTGGTGCTCTCCAGATATTGCTGGACAACAGTTCCCATCATCCCGCCCTATGGCCATGGTGCCGGGGCTGATGGGAGTTGCGGTCCACCAACATCCAGCCCCGCTCTTTGGGTGAGGACTTGTGCTGTCACCAGTGAGGCGGCAGCTGAAGGATCAGAGGAGGAACCTGCGTTATGCTGAGTCAGGCCGTTGGCCCATCTGGCTCAGTATTGTCTACACTGGCTGGCAGCAGCTCTCCAGGGGTTTTGGGCAGGGGACACTCTCAGAGCTACCTGGAGATGCCGGGGATTGGGGCCTTCTGCATGCAAAAATTATAGCTCTACCACTGAGCAATGGGCCTTCACCTGAAAGTATTATTATTATTATTATTATCATTATCATTATTATTATCTTTATTTATACCCCGCCATTTTTCCAAAACTGGAACTCATGGCGGCTTCCAGATAAAAAATACATATAATTAAAAACATACAAAGTCTACATTAAAATAAGATTAAACTATTTCCAATATTAAAACCATACACACATATAGCTAAAAAAGTTCAAACTAGTTTAAAAACGATATAATAGACATTACCAATGCAGCACCCTTCACGCCCTATCCTTAGCCTTCAATTCCAAAGGCTTGTTGGAATAGGAAGGTCTTTGCTTGTCGGCGGAAGGATTGCAAAGAGGGGGTCATTCTTACCTCCCTTGGAAGGGAATTCCAAAGCCTAGGGGCAGCCACCGAGAAGGCCCTCTCACGCGTCCCCACTAGTCGTACTTGAGAAGATGTGGGTATTGAGAGAAGGGCCTCTCCTGAGGATCTCAGGGCCCGGGCAGGCTCATACAGGGAGATATGGTCAGATAAATAGCCTGGACCTAAGCCGTATAGGGCTTTATAGGTCAACACCAGCACTTTGAATTGTGTCCGGAAACAGACTGGCAACCAGTGGAGCTTTTTTAACAGGGGGGTAGTACGGTCCCTGTAACCAGCCCCAGTTAGCATTCTGGCTGCAGCACGTTGTACCAACTGAAGTTTCCGAACAGTCTTCAGAGGCAGCCCCACGTAGAGCACGTTACGGTAATCTAAACGGGATGTAACTAAGGCATGTGTCACCGTGGCCAGATCCGTAGTCCTCGTGGCTCTGATTGAACGGCTGAATTAAACAGGAATGTAGGAAGTCTCCTTCTGCCAGGGCAGCTGTTGGTCCATCTAGATCAGTGTTGTTTACGCGGACCGGCAGTGTTTCAGGTGGAGAATCTTTCTGGGCCTTCCGTTGCGAACATAGGAAGCTGCCTTAAACTGAGTCAGTCTGTTGGTCCATCTAGACCCAGTGTTGCCTCCTCTGGCGGGCAGCGGCTCCCCAGGGTTTCAGGCTGGAGATATTCCCAGCTCTACTTGGAGACAAGCCTACTCCAACTCCAACTTAGTTTGGATGCTACCTGTTGGAGTTATTGGGCATGACTAATGTAGGTCTGTTGAGTTGTATGCAACCAAGTCCTGCACAGAGCACACCCATTGAAATGAATGAAACTAAGTTAGTCATGTCCATTAGCTGCAACGGGTCTACTCTGAGTAGAACTTGGATGCAACCGCATGTCAATTTTACATGTATTTTTTTGTTAGTGCATCCAAGCTCTTGAATGGGCTACTTTGTGGAATGGCCCATTTCTCTCTAACCTGTATTATTTCAGCCTCTCTCTTTCTCTCTCCGAGCCTCTTCAGTCAGTGGCTCTTAGAGCCAAATGTAACACCTCTGTTGCTGTCTCTTTTGCATATGCTGAGTGTCAGCTGCAGCAGATGTGACACCCACACACCAGTATGCATGCCCCTCTCTCCACCGTAATATATCTTGCGGCGCTTTTTGCCATTCAGGAATAAACATGTGTAATGTGCTTGATGGTGAAAATAATCCCCCACTTTATCTCTGCTTTGTCCCTTTCTCTTAAAAAAAAGGCTGGCCTGCCACTTGTCACGCAGGGTGATACGATGGGTCCTTTTGTACTTCGCTGCCGCCTCATAAGCCTGTTCACGACAAATGGGTTTGCCCTTTATTATTTTTTATTTTAAAAAAACATCAAAATGACAAGCTGAAGGTGTGGTGGGTGAGGGGAGAAAAGGAGCCTGTGTTGGCAAGTGTTCTCCCGCCCCCCCCTCCAAAAATATGAGCTCACAGTAGCCTTGCTGATTTAAATATTAAAAAAGACCAACAAGCATGCACACACAGATTTGTCATATTGGGGGCTAGGTGGCATGACCCAAGGGTCCTGTTCCCTCTGAACCTTCCAGGGGCCACATACTTTGGAAGGATCAACCAACTTGGACCCTGCGATCAGTAGATAAGTACTTGTTAGTGGTGCTACTATGGAGTGGAGGGCTGCCTGGCTGGCGTTGACCTGTGTCAGGGCCTTCTCAGTGGTGGTTCTCTCGTGAGGTGCACCTGTCTCCCTCGCAATTGACTTTCAGGAGGAATTTTTAAACGTTCTTGTTTTCCCAGGCGTTTGTTGGCTGAAAGATGCTGTTCCCGGCAACTCTAAAATAGTTGATTGAAAGAATGTGATTGTTGTAGAATTGTTTTTAGAATGCTTTTGATACTGTGTTAATGATGTGTTGCCTCCCTGGGCTCCTTTGGGAGAAAGGGTGGGATATACATTAACATAATAACACCACTACCAACAATGGTGGGTGTGACAAAAGTGTGTGTGGCCAGATATGGACCGCTCTCAATCCAGGCAAGTAGTAGGTATTTATCTCTGTTCAAGGACACGTTGCAGCCAGTAAAATCACTAGAGCTACAGATTTCTTTATTCGTTTCTAGTCCTTAGGCCATTGCAAAACAACGCTCAACAATATAAAAGTTAGGACAGGACAAGGTAGCAGAAATAGAAATTAACGTGGCCGCAAATAAACAGCACCATGAACAAACTTAGAATTGGTTCTCGGCAATTTCCTTGGCAAATCACTCCTTGCCCCTTAAAATGGGAAAGGTTATTGCTTTTTACAAATATTGAAGTGACTAACATGAAATAAACTACAAGTTATACAAATCTGAATACGAGTACGTAAAACCAGAGTAGACTTAAAACTTGAGGAGGGTGCAGAGAAGGGCTGTTGACGTGGCCTGGGCAGGATCCTGAGGGCTAGCTAGAGGGGTTGCATTTGGCCCTCTGGGCCTGAGGTTCCCCACCAGTGTCTGAAGGCAAGGTGTTGAAGCTCAGAGGCAGATCGCCGGCTTTTCCTGCATAGGGCTCCGAGTTCAGTGTCTGCCCCTTGAGTTAAAAGCCGCGGATGAGGCAGACCGTTCTCTCCCCGAGACCATAGAGAGCTGCTGCCAGTCAGAGAAGAGGATACTAGGCTACACAGACTGACCTGGTTAGAGGCAACTTCTTAGGCTCCCACTCCCTCCTGCTAGGGCAGGGCAGGGGAACTGGTGGTCCTCACAGATGTTTTATTCCCCAGACTCCCAACTCCCATCAGCCCCTGCCAGTGGAGCCAATGGCCAGGGATGATGGGAACTGTAGTCCGCTACCATGTGGATGGCCGTCGGCTCTCCCCTTGCCCACCTTCGTGCCCTCTTTCTCTCTTGCCTTCACTTTAAAATTTCCAGTTCTTTACCACTTCCTCAGTTTCTGCAGAAAACTCTTTGGCCAGAGCGCAAAATGGGCAGACTTGCGCATATTATTCCCATTGTGTAATCTCTGGGTTGTTGGCTTGTTTTTCTTCCTGGATGAAGAAATTAAGGGTCCAGTTAGAAACAGCCTCGCCGTCTTACTGCTGTGTCAAAATTGCAGGCTTGTGAAACTCACATGCAGCCTGCTAGGTCCTCGATTATCTCCCCCCCCCCCAAAAAAAAACTTCCTCCTGTGTTTGCAATGCACCCAGTCGTGACTCCTTGGAGAGGGTTAAATGCTGTTTTCCTTTTGCTCTGCAGATTACAAAGCCCTCAAGGCTTTGCTGAGAACCCTGGTGGATCTCCAGGATGAGCTGTTGCACCAGTACCCGGACACGAGGCACCTGGTTGATGGGCAGCAAGCCAAAGAGGAGAGGTAAATGAAAAACGAGGGTGGGTTTTGTGAGCCTCCAAGATGGGGTTGGGGAACCTTCCTTCCCGGCTTTGTTGAATTCCCTCTGGTTGAAAAGTGGGGAAAGGGCCATAGCTCAGTGGTAGAGCATCTGCCGTGCATGCAGAAGGTTCAGTCCTCGGCATCTCCAGGGAGTGCTGGGAGAAACCCCTGCCTGAAAACCTGGGGAGCTGCTGCCAGTCAGTGTAGACAATCCTGAACTAGATGGACTAATAATGGCCTGACGTAGTATAAAGGCAGCTTCCTATATTCCCAAGTTCCACGGGCAGTCTTCTCAGGACCACATGGCGGTGGTGGGCGGGTCCAAAGACAAAAAATAGGTGGAGCGATGGATGTGACTCTTCGCTTTGTCTGGTAGGCTGGATTCCACCCGTGCAAAAGTTAAAGGCTTCTCTCCCCCAGCCCAGGCAAGCAAGACAGCCAGGCAACAGCGCTCAAGGAGGCCACTGAGCAGGGCTGGGGAGGGGCATGGCTTGGAAAGAGTCACGAGGGCCGGGTAAAGAGGCCCATGGGGCCGCATTCAGCCCTCAGTCCTAACATTCCCCATGCTGACCGTTTGGGGGAGATTTCAGAAGGAGGAAGCGCCCATGTTCTTGATCATTCACATTTCAGCAATGAAGAGGTCTTAAGTGGCAGCCGCAAGGGCGACGAAACCGAGGTGGGAGACAAGGAGAGGAAGAGGGTGCTGGTGAGGCCGCCCAAGCGGAAGCTGGAAATGGACGACTACCCAGAGTTCGCGGCCAAGCGGTTTGCTGACTTCCGGGCCTATCGGAACAGCACCTTGCAGAAGTGGCACGACAGGACCAAGTTGGCTTCTGGCAAACTGGGGAAGGTAAGAGTTGATCCTCTCTCTAATTGCGGGGTGTTGGGGTCGGTGGGTGGGTCAGGGCATATATCACTTGGGGCTTAGCAGCAGCGTAAGATCTCTCACTTTGAAAACCTGGAAGTGTTAAAACAAAACATTTCTTTCATAAGAGTGCATGCTTTGCATGCAGAAGGGCCCAGGGTCAATGTCTAGTTAAAGCAGACTTTCAGGTGGTTTTGGACTCCCATCTGCACCAGCTTGATATAGCCAGTTGATCAGGGATGATGGGAGTTGTAGTCTAACAACACCTGGAGGGCAACACATTTCCCTACTCCCGCTTCAAAAGATTTCTAGAATATAGGACACAGGAAGCTGAGCTTCCTTCTTTAAAAAACATCTCAGCTTCCATATTTTTAAAAAGGATGAGTTTCTAGACCTTAAGACTGTGATAAAGGGCCATAAAGCATGGAGGCAATGCCTGGTGAAATCTCACAGTGAGGGGGGCTGTTTTTGTGTGTTTGGCTTTAATGCCAGGATGCAGCAGAAACAGAATAAATGTCAAAATGCAGTAACATACACTCCAACTTGCATAATATATTCAGATCACAGAATCCAGCTCTTCTGTGTATAATTTATTCAGGTCACGAAATCCAGCTCTTCCCAGTGCAGATTTCTGGGATATTTTTAAGAGAGCAGAGTCGAATGCAGTCTTGGCCATTTTGGTCTCGGTCCTGCTTTTGCAGAGAGGCAACAATAACCATCTCTGTTGCAGGGTCGCTGGGAGAATTGCAACAGGGTGACCTGCAAGCTCCTCAGGGCAATTGCATTGTGTCTTTTAGTCTGCTGTAGTGCTGCCTCGAAACAGCTGGTATAGCACAGTGGGGAGGAGAGCCTGGCTGGGAGTCAAATCCCTGCTTGTATCTCCTGGGCATCAAGGGCCAGCTAAAGATCACCCCCACAGGGAGTGGCTCAGGGGTTACGTGCCCTGCCACCTGTGCAGCCGTGGGCCAGCTGCAGAGTCCCAAGGAGCCCAGTTGCCCCCCAGCGGACAAGGAAGGGGCTGGCTTGTGCAGCTGTGGCAAGCTGAACAGGCCCTAGCCTGCTGGGGAGGACTAGCCTCAGAGGGAGGCAATGGTAAACCCCTCTGAATCCCGCTTACAATGAAATCCCTATTCGTAGGGTCGCCATTAGTCGGGTTCGACTTGAAGGCAGTCCATTCATACGTACTGCTCCCTCTAGCACCGCTGTTGGTGCTAATTAAGAGCTTTGAGTAGTAGCTGGAGGAATGAGAGGAGTTATACAAATAACTGTATAACTCCTGCTGGGAGGAAGGGCAGGATACAAATCTAATAATAACAATAACAATTAATATTGAGCTTGGGAGGGGAAGGCGGATGACTTGCCGTAACAATGTATTAATAAATTTAAAATAGCATGGCCACCCCCACCACTTGGGAAGCCTTGGCTGACTTTTCAGAAAGGAGGGGGAAAGAACTGGGGGAAATGGAAAATGCTGTCTGGTCCAGCCAGCTCAGCCACAGAGCACCTGCTTTGCATGCAGAAGGTCCCAGGTTCAATCCCTGGCATCTCCAGATGGGACTGGGACTGACCCCTGCCTGAAACCCTGGAGAGCCAGTCAGTGTAGACAGTATTGATGTGGATGAATTGATGAGTCTAAGGCAGCCTCCTGTTTTCCAGTGTGAACATCAGTTTGGGTATCAGTTTGAGCACCCAGCGTTAAGAGTTTAATCCCAGTTTTTCATAAAGTGGGGTTGTGCATTTGGAAGTTCTGCTGTGAAACTAGCCTATTAATCCTGATGCTTCTTCCATTCAGCTTTCCTGGGGAACAATATTTATAAATTTAATATAAATAAAAACCCACAAAGATCCCGAACTAAAGCCTCTCACGTAGGAAACGCTTTTCTGCTTATCCACTGGCACAGAAGATTTGGAAGGATGGAAAGCGGGCAGATGTTGGTGTGCTTTGAAGGGCGGCTTTCCTCTTGTCATGTGACACTGCTTAATGTCCTTGCAGGGTTTTGGTGCCTTTGAGCGCTCCGTCTTGACTCAGATTGATCACATTCTGATGGACCAAGAGAGATTGCTCCGGCGGACACGCACCAAGCGGTTGGCATACAGGGTGCTGGGGAAGCCACAGCTGGCCCCCAAGCCCCTTCCAGGGGCTTTGCCGGAACAGATGGTAAGAGGTTTCACCAAGCTGGAGGTTTGATGGGGTGGGTGAGGAAACAAATTGGCCATTGTAGTTCAAAAGCAAGGTAGCTTTCTTGTTCTGAGAAGGCTATTGGAAGAAGGCAGACTGAGGAGGAATTTTCTACGCAATGGATTAAAAGTTTGTAGGGTTTGCAGGATGTCATCCTGCTGGGGTCCTTTGGGAGGAAGGGCAGGGTATAAATTTAATAAATAAGCTGTGGTTTGGGGAATTTGAAACACCAAAGTGATGGTCCATATTATCTGCATGCAGAGCTTGGAAAAGTTACTTTTTTGAACTACAACTCCCATCAGCCCCAGCAAGCATGGCGCTGGCTGGGGCTGATGGGAGTTGTAGTTCAAAAAAGTAACTTTTCCAAGCTCTGTCTGCATGTGCGTGTTTCCCAAAGATTTATCTGCAGGCTTATTAAGAAGACTGAGCTAATATGGCTAGGAGCCTGGATCTAGAGTTAACTGCGATGGCTTTGTAGGCTAGCTGCATATACAGTAGTGCCCCGCTTTATGGCACTTCGCTAATGCGATGGTCTCAATTAGACGCAATTAGACTAAAGCCCCACTCATACGGTGCTTGCTCTGCTTTTACGGTGGTTTTTGGGCGTCACGCACCATTCTATTCAATGAGTTCTGCTTTTCGGTGCTTTTAGCTTTTCAGCGGGGGTCCAGAATGTAACCCGCCGTATGAGTGGGGCGCTACTGTACCTGTTCACCAATAAAAGTAGCTTAGAGCATTGGTCCAGTGCGTGGATCAGGATCCGCAACCATGTCATTGCCTCATTAAAGGTGGGTTGCAACAGTAGCGCTATGACCATACAAATACCTGGTTCCAAAAAGTAAATAAAACGGGTGCCCAAATGCATGTTTGAATTAAAGGTGGACTCTGTCTCTGAAAAGTGTGAAGATGGCTGGACCTAATCATTAAGCTGCTTTGAGTTTGCTTTATAAAGCAAAGTAGGGTATGTCACCTGGGCTTCTCAAGAGCTCTGTGGTCACGAGAGCCACTAAGAAAGCTGCCTTTTGAACCAGATTCCAGCCCAGAGAGTCTTTATGAATGTGTACTTGCTATTTCTGACTGTGTAGGAGGCTCTTCCGCCGGCAACATCCAATGCGCACCTCAAAGATCTAGACGAGGAGATCTTCGATGACGACGACTTCTACCATCAGGTGGGACCATGTTGCATCAGGTGGAGTGTTGAAACGGTTAGGTCACGCCAAAACGAGTTAAGCACCTGCCCTTGCGCTGCTTCACCTAATCAGCTCAGCTTTTTGTGGAAGTAAATTAACTGCAATCTTAGGCCCTCCACCTGCTGAGAGCGCTAGAGCTCCTTTTCCCACAGGGGAGACCTTCACATCAGGAATAGGGAAATTGTGTTTCAGCCTGAGGGCCACATTCCGTGGGAGGCAACCTTCTGGGGGCCGGGGGTGGGGGAGGCACATATCAGTAGTGGGCATGGCAAAAGAAGGTGAGGCCAGACACATGCGAGCGCACAACGCGCGCACATACCACTTGCCATCTAGGCAAGCAAGAGGTATTGTTGCTAGAGATAGGGTGGAGAGCAGGGCCACTAAGGGGTGTGGCCTGGGCAGAATCTGTGGGCCGGAGAGAAAGGCCTGGAGGGCTGCATTCAGCGCATGCGCATGTAACCTATTAGAATTCTGTAAGAGTGTCAACAAGCATATAGATAGAGGTGATCCAGTGGACATAGTGTACTTAGACTTTCAAAAAGCTTTCGACAAGGTACCTCACCAAAGGCTTCTGAGGAAGCTTAGCAGTCATGGAATAAGAGGAGAGGTCCTCTTGTGGATAAGAAATTGGTTAAGAAGCAGAAAGCAGAGAGTAGGAATAAACGGACAGTTCTCCCAATGGAGGGCTGTAGAAAGTGGAGTCCCTCAAGGATTGGTATTGGGACCTGTACTTTTCAACTTGTTCATTAATGACCTAGAATTAGGATTGAGCAGTGAAGTGGCCAAGTTTGCTGACGACACTAAATTGTTCAGGGTTGTTAAAACAAAAAGGGATTGTGAAGAGCTCCAAAAAGACCTCTCCAAACTGAGTGAATGGGCGGAAAAATGGCAAATGCAATTCAATATAAACAAGTGTAAAATGATGCATATTGGAGCAAAAAATCTTAATTTCACATATACGCTCATGGGGTCTGAACTGGCGGTGACCGACCAGGAGAGAGACCTCGGGGTTGTAGTGGACAGCACGATGAAAATGTCGACCCAGTGTGCGGCAGCTGTGAAAAAGGCAAATTCCATGCTAGCGATAATTAGGAAAGGTATTGAAAATAAAACAGCCAATATCATAATGCCATTGTATAAATCTATGGTGCGGCCGCATTTGGAATACTGTGTACAGTTCTGGTCGCCTCATCTCAAAAAGGATATTCTAGAGTTGGAAAAGGTTCAGAAGAGGGCAACCAGAATGATCAAGGGGATGGAGCGACTCCCTTACGAGGAAAGGTTGCAGCATTTGGGGCTTTTTAGTTTAGAGAAAAGGCGGGTCAGAGGAGACATGATAGAAGTGTATAAAATTATGCATGGTATTGAGAAAGTGGATAGAGAAAAGTTCTTCTCCCTCTCTCATAATACTAGAACTCGTGGACATTCAAAGAAGCTGAATGTTGGAAGATTCAGGACAGACAAAAGGAAGTACTTCTTTACTCAGCGCATAGTTAAACTATGGAATTTGCTCCCACAAGATGCAGTAATGGCCACCAGCTTGGACGGCTTTAAAAGAAGATTAGACAAATTCATGGAGGACAGGGCTATCAATGGCTACTAGCCATGATGGCTGTGCTCTGCCACCCTAGTCAGAGGCAGCATGCTTCTGAAAACCAGTTGCCGGAAGCCTCAGGAGGGGAGAGTGTTCTTGCATTCGGGTCCTGCTTGCGGGCTTCCCCCGGGCACCTGGTTGGCCACTGTGAGAACAGGATGCTGGACTAGATGGGCCACTGGCCTGATCCAGCAGGCTCTTCTTATGTTCTTATGTTCTTATGTACATACACCCACCCACCACTAAACAGCGCACGCACACGTGTGCACATGCAATCCCTCCCCCGGCTAAACAGCATTAAAGCTCTCAGGTTCGAGTCGGGCAGTATGACACCCATTACAGCTCCGTAGGGTATCACTAGGGATATGCTAATATTCCACCCAATTCAGATTTGGTTCTGAATTCTCCATTAATTTTCTGTTGTTGCAGATTGAATTTTCGTGTAGTGATTTTCCACACCTATTTTTGGGAACGTGTTTTCTTTTTTAAAAAAATCAGGGCCTAAAATAGTGATATTAATATCAATATTAATATCAATATTTCCTTTAATTTATTGACATTTCCTATAAATATATATATATATATATGTTAAAAATATAGATGTTAATATCAATACTTTCCGAGAGAAAAAGCCCTGGATCAGTAAAAGTAGGAGCTTGGAGAGAAAGAACAAACTCAGATCAACGCAATCCTGTTAGATCAATGGAATGCTTTCAAGCCAGCACTGGCCAACGGGTCCCATCCTTAGATAGTGCCAACAATATCTCTTTGTTAGGCACCTCCTAAAAACTTCTTTAAAAAATCAACCAGGCTTTTTCGGGATAGTGTTGTCGGTTGTTGTTCCTGTTGGCTTTACAGATGGATTTAATGTATTCTTATAGCTCTTAACTTTCCATTTTTGTGTTTCCTTTTTAAAAAAGTTTTTCATAGGGTGGGCAGGCAGGCTATACATTCCTTAAATGAGCAGTCTGTTAATTCACCACGAGGTTTGCATAAAGCACTCATGCTAAGTGAACGCACAGACTAGAGCAGCCATGCTGAAGCCACGATGAACATGATGGCTGAAATATGCCACGTCTTTTTCATATTTGGGGTGAAAGCTGCTTGTATCTCTGTACCCTCTCAGACTAATGACTGCTAGCAGATGAAGCAGCCTTGGCGCTCCAGTAAGGGCAGGTGTGAGGTCAAAACAATGACAGAATGCTATGTTTTGGTATATTGGCAGAGCTAATGTGTGTGAAAGGGCACTGCCTGGAAAATCATTGAAGAAGCAAAGGCCCATTTACACATTTTGTCCCCTTTCCGGACAGATTATGCTAATTCATCGTCTTTGTACGGTCTATGTATTATAGGAATCCACCCACACTTGCTGAAATTAATGTAAATTTATTGGATAATTCCCACTTGCTGATCCAGCTTGCTTGTTGGTATAAAAGGTATTCAAATGTGTAGTTAGTTAAATCTTCGTGGGTGTGTTTGTGTTTGTGTCGGGGAGGCAGAATTATCCACATTACTCCCCACTTACTCACAACGTAATTAACGTAGCCTATGCATGTAAGACTATGTATAATGTACAAAAATATATAATGGGTTGCATTCAAAGAAGTGGAAGCAGAATTCTGCTTGTGCAGTGGGGCTTTCCTGCCTCTGCCCCCCTTCAACTACTGCTGAGGATTGAGGGACCCCTTGGAACAGGGGAGGGGGCTGTACCCATTCAAAAAAGTGGGGAAATTTGGTGGGCTGCCTTGTGCAAGTGGGAGTACCTCTCTGCTTTTGCAAGCTATCTCTGGATCCAAGCCACCGCACATAAGCATAGTTTATTAGAAAAACAGTTAAACATTCTAAAACACAGGTACAGTTAAAAACATTATTTCGTCAGTGACCTTCGGGTTGCCAGGAACAGTCCCCTTAAGCCATAAGAAATGCCTGAGTAAACAGTAATGTTTTCAAACATTATGCAGTAGTATAAAAGCATGTAAAAACAGGAATTCAGGGAATTCAAACAAATAAAAACGGTGTGATTTTATATGTCCAAGAAAGTCTGATCAAAAAGATACTTACTTATATTTATAGACTGCTTACTGTCTGAAAGATCTCAAAGTGGTTTCCATAAAATACACAAGTTACAATAAAAACCACATGAAATTAATTTACAAAGCAAAATACATGAACAATATCCATACATAATATAAAAGTCAAAGAGGCAGATAAGAGAAATAACCACCAACATAACACACTCGTACAACCACTCACCATCCATTCCGTACAACCACTACCATCATTCACTACCTCAAACATATCAACCACCCACTCATACATCAACCACCCACTCTCAGCAATGTTGCAACAACTCACAGACAAAGAATCCCTACCAAGCGTACACCTGCAAGAGACCCTTCCCATCTCTGAAGCACTAAAGGACTCGTGCCCCATAGCCACAGAAGACTCAGTAGGCGCTGAAAAGATAACAGAGATAGTGCCTGTCTAATATTCAGGGGGAGGGAATTCCAAATGGTAGGTGCCACAACACCTAAGGTCTGCTTCCTGTGTTGTGTGGAATGGACCTCCTGATAAGATGGTATCTGCAGGAGGCCCTCACCTGCAGAGTGTAGTGATAGACTGGATATATAAGGGATAAGACGATCTTTCAAGTATTCTGGTCCCAAGCTGTATAGGGCTTTGTACACCAAAACCAGAACCTTGAACTTAGCCCGGTAGCTAATGGGCATCCAGTGCAATTCTTTCAGCAGCGGAGTGACATGTTGGCAATACCCTGCCTGAGTGAGCAGTCACGCCGCTACATTTTGCATCAGCTACAGCTTCTGGAGCAACCTCAAGGGCAGCTTCACATAGAACGCATTACTGTAATCCAACCTGGAAGTTATCAGTGCATGGACCACAGTGGGTCAGGCTATCCCGGTCCAGAAATGCCCGCAGCTCTCTTACCAGCCAAAGCTGGTAAAAGGCACTCTTAGTCACTGAGGTCACCTGGGCCTCTAGCGACAAAGATGGATCCAGGAGCACCCCCAGATTACAGACCTGCTCTTTCAGAGGGAGTACAACCCCATCCAAAGCAGGCAACTGACCAATTATCCAGACTTGGGAGCCACGAACCCACAGTGCCTCCGTCTTGCTAGGATTCAGATGCAGTTTTTTGGCCCTCATCCAGCCCACCTCTGAGTCCAGGCACTGGTCCAGGGTTTGCACGGCCTTTCCTGATTCAAATGTTTCTGAGAAACAGAGCTGGGTATCATCAGCGTACTGCTGACACCTCGCCCCAAATTTCCAGATGAATTGTAGCTCCGGAAAGGGAATAGGGCTACTAACAACTCTCAGTACCCATAACAAGAGTTCCCAGCATTCTTTGAGGGAAGCCATTGACTGCTTAAAGTGGTATGACACTGCTTTAAATGTATGAAGTGGATGTGGCCAAAGTTCTACTCGAAATAGACCCACTGAAATTAATAGGCATAAGTTAGTCCCCTGGAGTTATCTCCAGTCAACTAGTCAGGAATCTCTCAGTCCACATTCACACCAAACGTTTATTCCACTACTATTCCATTTTAAACAGTCCTGGCTTCCCCCAAAGGATCTTGGGAAGTGTAGTTTGCGAAGGGTGCTGAGAATTGTTAGGAGATCCCCTCTTCCCCTCACACAACTGCAGTTCCCAGAGTTCCTTGGGAAGAGGGATTGGTTGTTGAACAGCTTTGGGAACTGTAGCTCTGTGAGGGGAACAGGGGTCTCCTAACAACTCTCAGCATCCTTAACAAACTACAATTCCCAGGGTTCTTTAGGTGAAGCCGTGATGGTCTAAAGTGGTATACAAGCACTTTAAATGTATAGCGCAGATGTGGCCTCTTGCGTCTGCGTTGCTGCTGGATTCGAGGGTCATGATGGAGAGGCGGTGAGGGGGGATCCACTGCTGCAGCCTCCTGTTCTTGCAGGTGGTCCCTGCTCCAGTGAGGGATATGCATATGACAGCCTGCTTTGAGCTTCCATGTAGCATCGAGATGGATCGCCCCGGCTGGCTGGCTTGTTATTATCGGAACCTCTTCAGCGTGCAAAGTGCCCAGCACAATGCAGCATGCAATTAAGTGTGCTTAAGCTGCATTGATTTAATTTGGGGCTGGGACTATTCTCAGCCATGTACTCAGTTGTGCCCATTCCCTCCTCTTTCCCTCGCAAAAAGCCCTGAATTTGCTTTGCAACTGTCCTGTATTTTGTGTCTTTTTGGAACATGGAAGAGAGAGAGAGGGGCGTGGCTTGCCCGATGCGCACCGGAAATCGGACACTGTGCTGGTTTCAAAATGCATGTTTAATACAGCTGTTTTTGACCTTTTAAAAAGGGTGTGGGGAACCTTTTTTGGCCCAGTGAGCAAGACCTTTATCTCCCCCACAGGCCCTCCCACCTGCCAGTCACCTGACATCACAGTGATGTCATGTGACTGATATGTGGGCAGCCCCACCCACCAGTCGACACACTGGGGGAGGCAAATCAGCACCAAGCAGGATTAACCTCTGCTGAGGAGCGGAGAGTTCAGTCCTTCTCTCTGCAGGGGTCTAACCAGGATTTTACCCCCTCGTGCACACTCATCAGCTGACGAGTGGGGGTTAAATCCTGTGGCTCTGGCTTCATGCACCAGTTCCCTTTTGCTGGAATATGATTAAAAATGTACTCATCACCCTGAGTTCAAGTGCCTGCGAGGCCAACTTTGCACATGAACATTTGCTAATAAAACGTTGAAGCCAAAAAGAGAAGCAATTGACCTGACAGAGAGAAGGCAGGGGTGGCTTTGACGACAGCGATGAATGAGGGTTCAGGAAGAGATGGCTGAGGGTTTTTTAAAGCCCTAGAATCAATGCTATTTATTGTTTATTTCCTGCATTCTGATTTCAGTCAGACGGACGTGCAGTTAATTGGGGTTTCCAGGGTTAATCTAAATTAAAACTTGAACTAATAGAGGTCTTGGAAAGAAGAGGAACCACCTGAGTTTAAAACAATGGAAGCTGCCAGGCATTGCTCTGTGTGCTTTTCCTCAAATGTGTGGGACGGGGGCTGGCAGAGAGAAGGGAGGAAGCGGGCTAAAGAACAGCAACGGATGTCCGAGTGCTTTCCAAATGAACGAGTGAATGACAGGTGTGCAAATAGTGGGTGACTTTTTTTAAAACAACAACAGAAAACTGCCTTTGGGGGCGACTTAAACACTGCACGCTCGGTGTTCCGACTCGCTGCTGTTAGCGTGCACCTGCCGAACAGCGAAAGAGAGGCAGGGGCACCTTTCCAGGTGCTTCCAACATCTGGCGGCTCAGCAGGGGCTGGTCCTGACTCCCAGCCACCCTACTGTTTTGAAATATGGTCCTTGGGAAGTGTGGCGGCTTCAATCACTTTCCCCAGATTTGGCAGCGGGCTGCGACAGCTTTATCCGCGCCTCGTACATCACGCGCAAGACATCTGTTCGGCCGAAAGGCAGTTAGACACACCTTCATTTTCTTTTCTGTTTTGCTTCTCTGCACCCCCTCTCTCAAACAGCCCACAGTCCATTCTCTCTCCCCCTTCCTATCCCTAATACGCTGCTTCTTGGGAGAGATGATCTGCTAAAAAGATTAGCACTTCATTGTGTCCCAAGTAATTGAGGAGATGCCAGCCCACCTTGACAGGCACCACGGAACACTTGTTCCACCGGCCTGGTTGATTCCCTTCTGCTGAGCACAATTTGGCCCAGACAATTGGACCTTATTTGGCGATAAGGCCGTGAAGGGTGTTTTCCGTCAACATAGAAAGCTGCCTTACCCTGAGTCAGACCGTTGGTCCCTTTAGCCCATTACTGTCTACACTAACTGGCAGCAACTCCCAGATTTCAGGCTCTTTCTTTCCCAGCCCTACCTGGAGATGCTGGGATTGAACCTGGGACCTTCTGCATGCCAAGCAGATGTCCTTCCACTGAGCGACGGCCCTTCCACATGAATTGGCTTCATGCAGGGTCTTCCTTTTGATTTGTCTGGGGAGCAAAGAGCAGGGAAGCTGCTTTTGGGGGATGTGTTGGGGAAGAGCGCAGTCAGGTATAGTTGACTTGAGACCATAGGCCGAGTGCCCAGGCCTGCCTCTCCCCACCTGAACCTATCCAGACCTTCCGATCATCATCTCCGTGTGCTTCCTCCTCTGAGGGAGGTGCAGAGAGGCTCCCTGTTTGCAGAATGCTCTCCCCAGAGAAGGAGCCCGGCACCATCATTGCCAGCATTTAGGCTTATAAGAATATTATCATAGAGTTGGAAGGGACCTATAAGGCCATCAAGTCCAACCCCCTGCTCAATGCCAGAATCCAAATCAAAGCATAAGAGCCTGGCTGCTGGATCAGACCAGAGGCCCATCTGTAGTCCAGCATCCTGTTCTCACAGTGGCCAACCTGATGTCCACAAGCGGAAGCTATGCACAACTGCACTCTCCCCTCTTTTGGTTTGAACTTGCCTGATCCTCTTTTTAAAGTTATCCAAGTTGGTGGACATCACTGCTTCTTGTGGGAACAAATTCCATAGCTGAACTCTGCCCTGTGTGAAGAAATCTTTCCTTTTGTCTGTCCTGAATCTTCCAACATTCAGTTTCATTGGATGGCCCCGAGTTCTAGTGTTACAAGAGAGGGAGAAGAACTTTTCTCTATCCGCTTTCTCCACACCACTCATAATTTTACATGCTTCTATCACGTCCACTCTTCCTTGCCTTTTCTCTAAACTAAAAAGCCCTTTCTCTAAGGGTTCTAGGCCAGAGGTTCTCAAACTGTGGTTGGTAGACCATTAAGGGCCTGCAAGCTTCATTCAGGTGGTCCTCAGCATGCCTGTGGGTTTGTGGTGGAAGACAGGAGATGGCGCAGACATCGCATTAAATACTCACCTTGATTTTTATGACCTCTCTTGTTTCTTACATTGTTACAATTTAAATTCTGTGGAATGCGATAAAACGCAATGTATAAGAAATAAAAAAGCCATAAAAATAGAATTAAAAATCATACAGCATCTAGCACAGGGCATTACAGTGGCTATAACAAGCAGAAAAATCGTTTTAAGTAGTCCACCAAGACTCCCAGCAGTTTTCAAGTGGTCTGCGGGGGAACAAAATGTTGGGAACCGCTGCACTAAGCTAAGACATTGCTTACGCTTTTGGTCATTAACTTGGATCGTAGCATGGTGTGACTTTCAGCCTTTGTTGGGGTGGGATAGGAGTCACCCTTTTTTAATCATCCTCTTCACCAGGACTCCTCTTCCCCTTACAGTTCCCAAAGCGGTTTAACACCATTTTTGTCACTCTCTTCTCGACAGAGGCTTCTTCCAGACCCAGCCAATCTTTGATGGGCTGTCACATAGGCGACGGAGCAAATCCTGCTTTCTGTTGCTACAGGGGGGTTGGACGTGAACCACCATGTTCAAATTGCAAGAAGAAGAGGAAAAGAGGTTAAACTTTAGGAAGAGCTTCCTGACAGTATTAACTGTTTGGGCTCTTCTTTGTTGGAAGCTTTTAAGCAGGGGCTGGATGGCCTATCAGGAATCCTGTAGTAGTGGATTCCCTATATAGGTGGTAGGTAGACGTTGATGGTCTGAGGTTCTTTCCAGCTCTGATTCTAAGGGCAGGTCCATACCATAAATATAAAGCACACGACTTCCCTCAAAGAATTGTGGGAAATGTAATTTAAGGGTGCTGGGAATTTGTAGCTCTCTGAAGAAAAAAACCTGCAGTTCCCAGGATTCTTTGGGGGAGGTCATGTGCTTTAAATATATGTTGGATGTGCTTTAAATGTGTGGATCTGTCCAGAATCTCCATTTGAGTTACCACAAATCAGGGACTCTTAACGCCTGCAAGGTGGGGGAAGCCTTTTCATCACTGCTCTTGTTAATTGATTGATTTGTTTATTTCGGTACAAGACCAGCAAATTTAAAACAATAGGATTGTAAACAATGACCAGATCAGGTACAAAATAGTTACAAGAAGTGTTAAAATGCTTGGGCCAAGCTCTTTCTACGTGCCATGGCCGCCACACAAAATCTCGCCACCATATCCGTAATGAATGGATCACGGTCGTCAAGGAAAACATGCACCTGGATATCTTCAAAAGGTCTGAATCTTTTTAAAAGGCAAGGAGATATAAACAAAGTGCGAAGGTCTGTATCAAAGGAGCAGTGTAATATGACATGCTCTACCCCTTCTATCGCTCCAGAACCACAAATACAGACCCGTTCTTTTAGCGGTACTTTCTTATATCTCCCCTCCAATACAGCAGAGGGGAGAACGTTAAATCTGGCCAGAGACAACGCCCTCCTATACTTGGGGATGCTTAAGGAAGTTAAATAAGGCGCGGGTACAGGCTCTCTTACACTGGGCCCTATATTGTTGAACGCCGACAATTGGCTCATATTGTGCTGGAGCTCAATGTCCCTAATACGTAAAGAAATAAGCTCTTTAGCTTTAAAGTATCCCAGTCGTAGTATATCTGGCCATGAGAAACCCATCGACAGCAACTTGGAGTTCATCGTAGGTTTCCAACCCGATTGATATGGATCTGTGAGAGTTAATGGGGCAAGTCCCAGAGGGGAGAAAGTTAACTTTAACCACATATTTATCCTGTATACCCAAGCCCTAGCCTCAACCAACAAGGTACCTAACTCCCGACGTAACGCAACATTTGGCACACAACAAGGTAGACCTAGAATGTTCCTGATAAATTTGGATTGTGCGACTTCCAGGGGGGCATAGTTACCCTGGGTGCATAGTTGTGAGCCGTGTAGGAGTTGAGGTACTATTTTAGAATTAAAGACCAGCATTGCCACAGGGATATATTGACCCCCCTTAGAAAAAAGTGAGAAGCGCCCTAATGATTCTCTGCGCACGTGCAGCAGCGTTTCTTAGATGGAAATTCCAAGAACCCGAAGAGTGAAAGGTCATCCCCAAGTATCTAAAAAAGGGGACTTGTTCAATTCGGTGATTATTCAGTCTCCAACGATGTTTAAGTCTTTTACGGGTAAATACTATGACCTTGGACTTGTCGTAGTTAATTGTAAGATACTGTGTCTCACAAAAGAGACTGAGTGCTCTCAGAAGGCGACGTAAACCCACGCATGTTAAAGACAGGAGAGCGGCATCATCCGCATACAAAAGGGACGACAGTGGTCTTCCCGCCAATATAGGTGGGTGAGCATTTTCCCCAGCAAGACGTTTGATTAGTGGATTAATATAAAAATTGAACAATGATGGCGCAAGAACGCAACTCTGCTTGATCCGATTGTCTGTCGGGATAGGGGCGGTTAACTGGCCTGTACGGTTGCACCTGACCTTTAAATAGGTGTTCTCGTAGAGGCCCTGGATCAGAAGGAGAAGTCGCCTATCTATATTATATTCCCTCAGTTTTTCCCATAGTCTGTTCCTGGGGATCAAATTGAAAGCAGATTTAAAATCAATAAATGCTGCATACAGAGTTCCCCCTGATGGAGACATGTACTTCTCCACAAGGTGCTGTAAGACCAGGCCCTGGTCAAGGGTGGAGTGTCCCACCCTGAAGCCAGCTTGTTCCTCATCTAAAAATTTTTCAGCATCAAGCCACTCCTGGAATTTATTAAGGAGGTGGGAGGCATAAAGCTTACAGATGCTGCTGAGTAAGCTGATTGGGCAATAATTAGCAGGGTTGGAGGGTTTCCCTTTCTTGAAAATTGGGATTACGATAGCCAACCTCCAGTCCTCAGGGATACATGCCGTTCTATCTATGTGCGTAAAAAGAGCAGCCAGAAGCGGGGCCCACCAGTCCACGTTGTCCTTGAGTAGTTCAGGGGGCACATTATCGCTTCCTGGGGCCTTACCCATTTTAAGTTGGTCAATAAGGGAAACAATCTCTGAAACAGAGACTGTAGGCCATTTCGGGAGCACTTCTGGCTTATTTGTCTTCACCTGTGAACAGCCTTTAGTAAGGGGCATGGAGAAAAGCATCCTAAAATGGGATTCCCATACATTAGGTGGAATGTGGAAATCCGCATTTGGAGTGGCAAATTGTCCGCCCCCGGACACCAATCTCCAAAAAGCGAACAAGTTCCTTGTTCTAGCTGCGTTAATCAGGTTTTTCCAATCCTCCCTCCTAGCATGTTTTTTTTTTTTTTAATTAGGGCTTTATAACTTCTCTTAAGCTCAAGGTACTCCTCAGGAAGGGAGGGTAGATCTAGGGATCTATAAGTTTGATATTTACTCAGAAGTAATTTCTTTAGAGTGACACATTCATGGTCAAACCATGATTTAGAGTTGGGATAAGAAGTCCCAAGCCTTCTGGTAATTTTTGGAGTTAGGAGTTGGCGAATAGAGGTGATGAGTTCCTGGTAGAACTCAAGGGCTACGTCTGGGGACTGCGCGGTTAGTATAGATTCACGCAGGCAAAAAGCTTCCTCAGACTGGAGAAATTTTAGCATGGTGTCACCCAGTTTCGGGGACCATTTCATACATAGGAATCCGTGTTCTACCAGCGAATTCAGCATAGGCTCGCACTCCAAATAGTCTGCTTGAACTCCGAGCATGAGAGACAGAAACAGTGGTAAATGATCACTGTCACCTCTCATCCCCACCTTGCAATAGAACACCCTGTTGAAATAGTCAATAGTGGAAGCCCCCAAGTTGGATACAAATGTAAATTCGCCCCTGGTGTCACCCTTTGTGGATCCATTCAGGATCACTAAATCAAGGGAATTGGTCAACTCTATTAGACATAACCCAGCGAGATTACACTTCTGGTCCTTGGATTGTCTCGGGGAAGAGGGTGCTCCAATTCTATATTTGGCGGAAGGAGCTGGTAATGCGAATACAGCTTTTCATCACTAGCACCAGTCCTAGCATTAAAGTCTCCGGCTATTAAGGCCAGGGCTTCTGGGTAGTCACTCAGGAGTTTACTAATAAACCCCTCCAGCTTTTTCCAGGCATCTTCAATCTCAGCCGTCTTGTAAAGGGGAGGAATGTACACATTAATTAACAACAAGGTAAGACAAGAAAATTTAAGTAATGAAGCCAGCGCTATGTTATCCAGGTCCCCGATTCTTGTGATGGAAGTATCAAGTTTGGTTGTAACTAGGATGGATAAACCCCCTTTTGGGCGGCCACCCACAGTACTAGGGGCCGCTACAAGCGAATGCACCACAAAGTCAGTCAAGGAAAGTTCATCTGTGAGCCAAGTTTCTTGAAGAAAAATGATATCGTGTCCCTGTATGAAATCCAGGAATTCCAGATCCCGGGCCTTGTTTGTCCAGCCAGCCACATTCCAGGACAACACATGTGTTTGGTCAGACCTCTGGGTTTTTTTTGCTGAGTGAGGATCGAGGGCCGGACATAGTCAATCTGTCTCTTCAGTTTTGTCGAGTATATCCGATGGATCCCTCAGCACACAACAATTTACAGAAGAGTCGCAGATGGACGAAGGTTGAACAGAAGGTGCCAAGTTGCTATCTTTGTGAGCTGGGGGACTGTACTCGTGGGGTTCCAAACACTGTACAGCCAACCAGTCAAAAGGTTTCGGCTCAGAATTTACATAATCATGGTAGGCTGAGAGATGTTGTAGGCCCTCCTTTGTCATGATTGAAGATGGTTGAGGGGAAGGTAATAAATTCGTTCCTTCTGTCGGGTGTGTTACAATTATTTCAGGGCTTAGCACTCGCTGGCCTGGCAGGATAATGGAGTTTAGAAGGGGTGTAATGTTTCCAAGCTGGGCAGCTGTATTGATGTGTTCTCAAAACCCTTTTTTTGTGCTCCAGTGAGTTCTCAGTTGGTACAGTGTTCAGTGCAATCCTAGGGTCAAACACTGGCCAGGAGGAAGCATTCTGCCTATCCTCACAGTTGTGATTAAACAAGTTCATAAGAGTATCTTTCAAAGCCGCCAAGCGGAGTAGAATTTTGCGTTCCTGTTCAGGTAGTGATCCAAAGCTGTTTATAAGTAAAGCTTCCTCAGGGCAATAGTTCCCAGTGGCAGAATCCATCACATTCTGAGCAGAATTCACCCGAACTGCATTATTCACTGTGCTTGTTATCCCTGGAATAACTGACTCCGGCTGTCAGTTGTTAGATTTGGGGGAGGGCTAGGACAAGTAACAAACGTTCCAATAGGAACTTTCTCCTTCATCGTAACTGAGGGTGCAGAGCGTTTCTCCAGGCTATATAAGATCAAGGGAAGAGGGGGGGCATAGTTTTTAAAGTATCTTTTAACCCCAATGCCTCTATTTTGGATCGCCACCTTATGGGAATAAACTAGCTTCATGGCAGAGGTAGAGGTAAAAGACACCAAGGCTCGAGCCGTTATTGAATTATAGAAGAGATATTCAATCTTCTCAATGGAATCAAGATCCAGGGAGGACTGGACAGTGGCAGGTAAAAGTTTCAATAGATGGTTTTTACGGTTCCTCTGTGAAAACCAGCCACGTAGTTTAGGATAGTTGAAAAATACTAAGATCCGGTCCTCTAAAAGAAGGAGCCACTTCACTTTATCTGTGGGTATTAGCCTGGAGTTCTCTGAGTTCTTGCTAGCCTCAACTCCAGTTGGGGAGACAGCACCCCTAGTCAATGGATTCGGATTTGTCAGGTGCTCCGGGGGGACTGATGCTATCTCGTCTAACCATATAGCTTCAAAGCTTCGCATCGTGGGGGTCTGTTTTCGTTCAATCTTCTTAAATTTAGTTTTATTACAATTTTTTTTCTTGTTAATTGGAAGTTAAACCCTTGCCAGTCTACTGTGAGATCTACCAGGAGAGCATTGGAAGGCACATCTTCTGCACATCCCTGCCTGCAGGACATCTGGGGGGCTGTTGTCAGAAACAGGATTTTGGGAGCATGAGGGCTGAGGTTTGACTCTGCAAATTCATGGAGGATAAGGCTATCAACAGCTACTAGCCACAAAGGCTGTGTTCTGCTTCCACTGTTGGAGACAGCATGCCTCTGAATACCAGTTGCTGGGAATCCTTTGTGGGACTTCCTATAGGCATTTGGTTGGCCATTGTGAGAGACACAGTGCTGGACTAGATGGGCCATTGGCCTCATCCAGCAGGGCTTTTCTTATGTTCTTTAAAGGCCTGTTTTTAAAATTCAGGATTGAAGGGATAAAATACCTATCCTATGGGAGGGAGTTGTGCAGGCCTGGAGCCACCACCGAGGAGGCCCCGTCTCTAGCACCTAGTGAATGTCTATCAAATGTGTTTGGTTTTGAAGGTTGGCTCACAACTAGAGCCTAAAATGTGCTAGGCTGACCTATTTATTATTTATTTTGGTTTTGGTTTGGGGTTTTGGTTGCAAATTTCATTGTTGAGCAACAGCAGGAGAGTGCTGTTGTGCTCAGGACCTGCTTGCGGGCTTCCCGTTGGGCCATCTGGTTGGCCACTGTGAGAACAGGACGCTGGACTAGATGGGCCCCCTTTGGCCTGATCCAGCAGGTAGGCTCTTCTGATTTTCTTAATGTTTGCATCCTTAACTACTTGAGTTTCTTTCCAGCTCTCGTTTTGCAGTAGCATTGTGAGAATAAAATGAATTTTAAATATTGCAAGTGCAATATTTTGTTATCTGTGCTGCGTGCACCTGCATCTAAGATTTTTGGTAAGGCCATCTAGATGCATAATTACAAAATCCAGCAAACTATTACAAGTCAATAATGGTGAAACACGGAGAGGAAGGAGGCCTTTTCCCCTCCCTTCCTTCTTCTTGACAAGTCAGTTTACCTTAATTAAACTGGTGAGCGATTAATATGGACACTTGATCTTGTGGCCCTCATTAGATACGTTTAGAGGGTGTTTTTTTTTCCCGGAAATAGGAGATGCCTCCAACCATCCCATAGGTTAATGGCAATACAATAATCTTATCATAGGCATGTGTCTCTGGAATGGCTGAGTAGGTGGTTAATAGCACGTTTTTAAAGCTTAGTTAGGGGGCTTCTTTTAATGGGTTACTAAGAAAAGGGCACTTTTTTCTGTTGCTTTTCACAGTTACACAATTTTCTACAGTACCTTTTTTTTTGTGAGCCATTGTCAAACTGGTGGGTAGATATAATTAGTGTCTATCGTTTAGCAGCTGTGGATTGGTGCTGGTGTGCATAGAGTCATAAAATTGGAAGGGGCCCATAAGGCCATCAAGCCCAACCCCCTCTGCTCAGTGCATGGATCCAAACTAAAGCATACCCAACAGGCGGCTGTCCAGCTGCCTGTTGAAGGTTTCCAGTATTGGAGAGCCCATCACCTCCCTAGGACATTGTTTCCATTGTCGTACCGCTCTAACAGTTAGGATTTTTTTCCTGATGCTCAGTCGAAATCTGGCTTCCTGGAACGTAAGCCCATTATTCCGTGTCCTGCACTCTGGGACGATCGAAAAGAGATACCGGCCCTCCTCTGTGTGGCAACCTTTCAAGTACTTTCAAGAGTACTATAGTATCTCCCCTCAGTCTTCTCCTCTCCAGGCTAAACATGCCCAGTTCTTTCAGTCTCCCCTCATAGGGCTTTGTTTCCAGTCTCCTGATCATCCTCATTGCCCTCCTCTGAACCCGTTCCAGTTTGTCTGCACCCTTCTTGAAGTGTGGTGTCCAGAACTAGATGCAGGGATTGAACCTGGGAACGTCTGCGTGCAAAGCCACGGAGCTACGGCCCCTTCCCCTTCTCCTGGTGGTGCTTCCCAAGCTGCTGGTGCTTCAGAGGCTTGCCGTCCCTGAACCTGGAGGTTGTTCATAGCTAGAGATGGTTGGATCCACGTATTTCCATTCCAAACTAGGGAACGAAGTCCCCTCCTTGGTATGCACACACCATAGAGATGCAGTTGGTTGCTGTAAGAGGAGCACAGCTCTCCATTCCTCCTCTCTAGGCCTCATTCTCTGGCCTGGGTAGGTCTCTTCATCTCAGAATTCCAGGTTTCCTTGAGTTGGCATTTTTCTGGCTGGAGTGTGTTGCTGGACTCTAGTTTGCCTGGCTGGAGGGCAGAGAGAGATGTGCCAATGTCTGTAGAAACAAGCCTACTGTACAAGAGGGAAATTCACGCCCATGAACTCAGACTGCTTTTGCCTCTGGCTCTGCCCACCCGAGGCACATGGTCCTCTGAAGGTTCCCTGGAAGGGGATGCAGCTCTTGGGCTGAGAAAAAAAAAGTTTCCCTCACCCCTGACTTGGGCAATCAAGCCAAGCTTCAGAGGAAGGCTGACGGGGCGATACTATGAGCTTGCATCGGTGCAAGTCGTCGGGTGCTCTTTTGATTGGGAGCACTCCCCAGCTCTAGTTTATCCCAGTTCTTCAGCCACCACTGTTTCCCTTGCCTCCTTCCCTCTGTCTCAGTCTTCGCACATTGGGGCTTAGTGCTGATAGTGTGATTTACTTGCATTTCCTATTTAATAATTAGACACTGGGAGACACCATCTGTCACTCCTAATGGAATACGTGGGGGTCTGGCTAGAGTTTTTCTGTTTTGACTAATAAATTCTAACTGGGATTGCTGAGCCTAATGAAATATTACAACTTCAGGAACGGATAGGGGTGTTCTTTTTCTTCCTTGTTCCTCCCTCCCTCCCTCCGCTCCTTTTTTTTTTTAAAAAAAGGCTCTGTGCTGGAATTAAAAAAAAAGATTGCTACTTTCTTCAGTAAATTGGTTTATCATTTATCCTGTATTCTGAGCCCTTGCTTGGCTCTAGAACATGGTGCTCTGTGTGTGTGAGCGTGTGTGTGTTGGCTGCAAAAGGCCTTGAACTAAACTGGAGGAAAACTACCCAAATCTTAAAAAGACGAGAGGCGGCCATGCAGAGCTGACCAGCCTTTTCTTCAGTGGGCAGTTTTCCACCCCACCCTGCCAGCTAAATTTTCTTTTATTTTTACTCATAGCCATTGTTAGTATGACTTTAATCGCTTCCGTTTTTTTAAACACACGAACATACACATCTACTATCTATTTTGGAAAGTGTGTGCATTTGCTATGCATGTGGAGACCTCTTAAGATATTGTAACCAGATTTTGCACGATGGTTCTTCAGGTCAAGGAGCAGGTTTTCGTCTATGTTTGGACACATTTGGTCATCATTTTGAATCAAAATGGTGGACTGAACCTTTCAAAACTGCACTGGTTTCAAAACTGCACTGATTTTAGCCAATGATTGCAAAACTGCACTGATTTATTTTTGTTAGAATTCCCGAGCCACGCTGGGCATGAGGCTGCTAGTGTATATATAAAAACAGGAAACTAGTTAGATCAGAGATGTGAAACCTGTCATTCTCCTGTCAATGCCTAGGCCACGCCCCCTCTTCCCAGACCACACCTGCTCTTCTGCATGCCCTCCTTGAGTACTTTGGCCTGGCTGAAATGTGACCTTTAACAGTGATCACGCACCTTGCTTCCTTGGATGGGCAATAGAGAGATAGCAGTTATACCTCAGTTAAGGAATCCTCCAAGAACAGAGCTCCTTTTAACAAAGGCTTTCTTAAAAGGTGAAACTGACCAGCTTTGCTTTGCTATGGGTAAACTCTCAAACCTGTGCCTTTGCTTTAAGCTGAAACTGACTAGCATGTGTCTTCCTTTTGCTATCAATAAACTCTCAAGCCTGTGCCTTTGCATTGCTAGGGTGAAACTGAAAAGCCCTATGTGTTTGCTGTGCATTAAAGAGATCTCTTGTATTTTTCCAGGGCTGGGGAGGGAAGGATCCAATACAATTCAAAGGAGGAGGAAGAAGGGGGAGTGGGTGGGTGCTGGGTAGGCACCCTTTAAAGCCCCTATTGAAGCTGCCTTTGCCATCTTTATGAGCAAGTGTAGGAACCTATCCCTATTCTTTCATGTTACTCCCATCTCTGGTACCAAAGTTTCTATTAAAGAAGTAATGTCCAGGAACGCGCCAACTTTGTTAACTGAGGTATTACTGTATATATGTTTGTGTGCATAAACTTTTAGTGTTTGTGTGACTGGAATATAGGCTAGTGTACAAAGGTAAGAGTCTCATCCGTTGCTCTGATCACTTTTGCCACCTGGAAGATTGCCCATGAGATAAAGCGGCCCTTGGGTCCTCTCACCTGATCTGTAGGTTTGCACAACAGGAAGTAAGCCGTTAGTCTCCCATTAGGATTTGTCATGGGATTAGTGGTGGATCTAACTTTTTTATAAATGATGTCTGGGGTAGAGGCAGATTTGCAAGACTATTCTGGACAGTGAAAGCTCAGGATCTCTCCTATGCTCTGTGTAAGGACATTAGGATATTATTTATTTTTATTTATCTATTTGATTTATATCCCACCCTTCCTCCCAGGATAGTCGGTCGGAATTGGTGTAAATCTCTAGCGAGAGCCAGTGTGATGTAGTGGTTAAGGTGTTGGACTACTACCTGGGAGACCAGGATTCGAATCCCCACATAGCCATGAAGCTCACTGGGTGACTTTGGGCCAGTCACTGCCTCTCAGCCTCATGAAAGCCCTATTCATAGGGTCGCCATAAGTCGGAATTGACTTGAAGGCAGTACAAATCTCTAGCACTGCTCTTTGGACCCAAAATCTTAACTCAGGGATGGGAAATCTTTAACCCTCCAGATGTCGCTGGACCACATTTCCCCTGTCCCCTAAACCATTGGCTGTACTGGCTGGGACTGATGGGAGTCAGAGTCCAACAACATCTGGAGTGCCACAGGTTCCCCCATCCCTGACTTAACTTGTCATTTCCACTTCTGGGGTCCCAGGAGAGAGGGTAGGATGGGTGTCACTAAAATGTCAGCTCATCATGCTGAAGCAATGCTTTTTTTTAACAAAAAGGAAATTCAGTGCTATTATAAAATTTGATTTAACTGTGAGTGTTGTTTCTGCAATGTGTGTATTTCTAGTTCTGAAGGAATAATTTGCTGTGATTGCAGCTTACACTTGTGACAAAATTTTCAAGTTTTTTTTAAAAGAAGGAATGGCATGCCTTATTTTATTTAAAAGTGTTTATATATACCGCTTAATAGTTCAAAAATCTCTAAGTGTCACTTCTTATTGCTAATTCTGTAAAGGGGGGGATTTTGGTGATGGAATTCAACTCCACTGGTACTTTTTAAAGAAAAGAAAAAAACAAGTCTCTAGTCCTTATGGCTTCAAAACAGACAATGAGTGCCTGATTAACGTCTCATAAGGGTGTGGTGGAAGGAGAGAGCAGGAATCCAGGACATTTGTGCCCTGAGTAGATATTTTGCTTCTCCATGTGGGAACATAGAAGCAGATTAAATCTTGCAGAGTAAGCAAAGCTATGCAAAATCAGTCGTTGTGCATGTAACTTCATGAAGATTGTGGAACTTAACAGTGCAATCCTGTGCATGCCTACTCCAGAAAAGAGTCCCATTCAGTTCAATAAGTGTGTGCAGCCTAAGCTTTTTTTCAGTTTGGGCTGGGTTTTGTGCAGAATGTGCCCCCATCTCTTCTCCCTCCCGGTCCCAAAGGCAGCGCGTATGCAGCTCCAGGCTTAAGCGATGGATCCAGCAAGCTGACTTGCCCTGAAGGAATAATTTGCTGTGACCACAGCCTACGCTTGCTACAAAATTTTCAAGTTTTTTTTTTTAAAAAAAAAGAAGGATCAGCAATGCCAGCCGGTGCTGTAGAATAGGAAGAATGATATCCAAGAGGTATCTTCTTTTTTTCACCTACATCTCCGCTGCTTCTGACTCTGCTCGTTGCTTCCATGATATTGACTGGGAAGGCGGAGTGGCCCATTTTCTTCTCCTGAGCCCTGGAGGGCAACTGTTTACAGAGCAGTATTGCCATTACACAGGTTTACCGTGTCGCCCGTCTGCGTAAGGCTGGATTTTGATCTTGTATTTAGCTGCCAGGAGTGACTGTGATGAAGTGGGAGAGATAAACTGATAGATTGTTTGCCAGGAAGATGTGGGAGAATCAATCAGATAAACAGGGCAGAGAGGGAGAGAGCTTGCTGGGTTCATTCTCTCCTCTTCTTCCCCTGCGAGAACAAAGCAACGGCCTCTCTGCCCCTTAACAGCTCTGAATGTAATTGCTGCAGTAATAATAATTGAAAGGGGGGGGTAAGCAAATGGAAAAAGCATCACAGGGGGCTTTTTAATTGCCTTTTTGTTTTGCTTTTTTAGATAGAAAAGAGTTGTTGAGGAAGGTAGGGTATATACAGTTATATCTTTTCATATATTCCAAGTGTGTGCTTGTTAAGGGTGGCGGACTGGGTTGGGGAAACTGTTCCAGGATTTTGTATGGTGGGAAGCCGGAGTAAGCCACCTGGAGATTGAACCCGGAACCTTCTGCATGCAAAGCAAAAGTATATGTTGCATTCTCCAAAGGGATGATTTGAATGCTTCTTAACAGATAAGAGCCATAGTAGCTCACTGGCACAGCATTGGCTGTGCATGCTTCAGATCCCGGGTTCAATCCCAGCATCTCCAGGTAGGGCTGGGAATGTCCCCTGCCTGAAACCCTGGAGAGCCGCTGCAAGTCAGTGTAGGCAGTACTGAGTTAGAGGGACTAATGGTCTTATTGTAGAAGGCAGTTTCCTGTGGTCCACTGAGCAGCAGCTCTTCCCATCAAAATAAATGTAAGTTTCCAGTCCTCATGGTTCTGAATAAAAAGCTGATTTACATGAGAAGCTGCCTTATATGAAGTCAGGCCATTGGTCCATCTCTCTCAGCACTGTCTAAACTGACTGGAAGTGGCTCCTCAGATATGAGTTGTTGATTATTATACATATGGGAGTGTTTGTGTGGAAACTAGCCTTCCGTTCAAAAGGTAAAATTCACATTGGTTGCTCCGCCCACTTTTCCCTCTGGCCCTGACCACCACTGGCATGTGGCCCCTGGAAGGTTGCCCAGATGGGAATGAAAAAAAAGGTTCCTTATTTTGGAAGAGAAAGAACATGCTGCTGTTAAAAACAGCCTACCCTGCTAAGAACCTGCCTTGTATTCTGACAGTGCATGAGATAAGAGATTAGAGAGTTCGGGTCTTGGGAGTTTTGTGCTGTTCCTCGTCCTTCTCTCTTGATTCTCAGCAGGCCGAATGATGCAAAATAAGTCAGACATCTCTCAGAAATGACCTGGAACAGGGAGGTTGCAGAACATGAATGCAGGAAGGGAGGGAGCGCCTGCATGCATGCTGCTTTTGCCTGTTTTATGCTGAATGCCTCAGTCATGAGGACTAGAAACTTGCTCTGCCTCTTTTGAAACAAAAGCTCATGAAATGTGCTGGGTACCCAGCTGGTTTGCTGCCTTTTTTTTTTTTTTTGGTGGTGAGCCCAAACCAGAACATGAGTCATTCATTGAACCTCTGCCCCAAGTGTTAACATATCCCACTTCTGGTTTGGGTTTTTTTCACGTCACCTGTGCCCTTCTCCCTCTCTTCTTCTTGGGCCTTGGAAGACAGGCTGGAGTTTTGCGCTGAAGCGCTGGGCAGCATCTGCCTAATCCGAACATCCCAAACCTCTTGCCCGAGTTTAAGAGATTGTGAACTTGCCTGCTCGTGTGGAGATGGATGCCTTTATCCACCTTTTTCTTGCTGTGTTTTCTGCATGACCTTTTAAAGATTCTCGGCTGCTATAGATGGGGTGGATTAAACTAATCATAAAATGATGAAGGGAACGCTGCAACGCTCATTGATTTCGTCTGAAATTAACTGTAGTACCATAAGTCTTCCTAATGGCTTTCCGTGCTCCACTCCCAAGCGAGTTCTTGGCTTCCTCCTGTTTCCCCTCCTTTTCCCTCCCACTGCCCCACCCCACCCCCAGCGAGAAACTATGGCAATGGCTTCTGTGCTCCGTTTTCCAAAACGGAAAGTGGAGTACAGCAGAACACCAGAGCCAGAATAAAAGCTGCTTGCCCTAGATTGCCAGGGGGTTAGGGGGAGCCACAGGCCTGGGGGTGAAGAGTGGCCCTCCAGGCCTCTCTGTCTGGCCCTCAGGACTCTTTCCAGGCCACTCCCCTTTTCCCCAGGACATACCGCTCACTGGTCCTGCTTTGCACCCCGAGTGGTTTTTTGGCCAGGCTGGAATGTGTCCTCAAGCTCTGATCGTGCCTCTTCTCTGGATGGAGGATGGAGACAGGCGTGTGTAGAAACTAGCCTACTGTACAAAAGTAGAATTCGCAGTGGTTGCTCCGCCCACTTTTGCCTCTGGCCCCGCCCACCACTGGCATGTGGCCCTTGGACAGTTGCTCAGAAGGGAATGTGGCCCTCGGTCTGAAATAGTTCCTCGCCCTTTGGTTAGGGTGTATATCGTGGCATAACTACAACCGTGGAACACATCTTTTTTCAAAAAGCAAAACAAACCATGAACCCTGTCATGTGTTTTTGTTTGCCCCCAAAGCTTTTCCAGACTGTCAGAGCCATCCAAATGCTGGGGGGGGGGTGTGGCAGCGGAGGAGCTGGCAGATAGCGTCACAGCATCCTCCTCCAACGCGGGAGCTGCCGGCCTGGCTGAACACCGGCTCTGTGAGGAGCCATGTGCACAAGCCAGCCAGGAAGTGCCGGCTGCCGCGAACAGGCCTCCCAGGGAGTAAGCGCTTTACAATTACAGTTTTTTTTTTACTACGCTGGCAGAGTTTCCGGCCCAATCGGAACCCAGGGGAGGGCTCTGAACGCGAGGAGCATCCTGTATAAGTCCCCCCCGTGGCTCCGCCCCTGCCACGCCCTGTTTTGGGGGCTTCTGCCAGCCTCAGCTGGCTCTCCCTGGCGGATCACCCGGTGGCGCCGGCAGGCTCCTGGCGGCACCGCAGCTGAGCCGTGGCAGAGGGCGGCTGCTGGCAGAGCCCAGCGGTGCCAGGAGTCTGACAGTGCAGCCGGGGGGGCGCAGCTTCCAACTCCCCCCAGCCCAGTGGAAAGATGAGTTAGATTGCACCCTAAGAGGGCTTTGCATAAAGGGAGGCATGCTATTGCAGCTCTTGAGTTTGGGGAAGGGCCGTGGCTCAGTGGCAGAGCATCTGCTTTGCATGCAGCAGGTCCCGGGTTCCATTCCTGCCATTTCTAGGCAGGGCTGGCCTGGTCTGAAGCCCTGGAAAACTGCTGCCAGTTGGTGTTGGCTGTACTGAACTAGATGGACCAAGGGTCTGACTCCTTATAATTCTGGCTTCATCCATGCCAGAAATGGAGCTCTAGCCCTGGTGAGGGAGGGGAGGGGGAAATGCATGCCTCTGATTCCCAGCTTCATACGCCATAGTTTGAAGCTGGGCACGATCGCTGTCCAAACCCAGCCTGGGAATTCCACAGTCCCTTGTCCAAAAGTGCTCTTAAAATAAATAAATAAAAGGCTTCTTTTCTCTTCATTTCCAGCTCCTCCGGGAACTTATTGAGCGTAAAACCAGCTCCTTGGATCCCAATGACCAGGTGGCGATGGGCAGGTAAGCAGCCTGTTAAACTGTTGTTACCAGTTTTGTAGGAGTCTCTTCTTCTGGTTGCCTCTGCCTTCAAATGGCAGACAAAGAGCAATGGCGGGCATAGCCTTTTTTGTGGTGGCTCCCTGTCAGCTGATTGGCAGTGCCTGCATGGCTTGGTTTCAGACTGGCCACATCTGGTTCTCTCCCTTCAGCTTTAAATGTTTGTTTATTGCCTGTTATATACTGTGAGCCACCTTCGGCACATATATGGAACAGCAAGATATAAAGGTGTGAAACAGACCACCTATAATCATGTCAGCCATGTTCGTTATGTTCTGGGACTGAACATTGTCCAGACTCACCCGTGAGAGAGAAATAAGTGTGATTTTAGGACCCTTCTCCCCCCACCCCCCTCCAAATCAGGTACAGTCGTCAAATATCCATGTGCTTTTTGTGAACCACTTAAGGGAGGGCAGGTTAGCGGGTTGTGCGTTCTTTCCAACATTCCACCAAAATATACCCTCCTCCAACATAAGCCTGTTAGGCTTACTCCAGCCCACTGGGGGCTGCAGTGAGCAAGCCGTCGCCGCCTTCTGTGTGAGAGCCCTTCAAGTCTTTCGCAGTAGCTCCTTGGACAGCACCTTGAAAGTTCGGGCTGAAACCCGGAGCGGATTCCCTGCCCTGCTGACATTGGAGCCACCAGTCTCTGCTGGTGTTTGGAAGAGGCCTACTGTCTCCTGTCTCAGACTTCCTTTCTACAGGCTGAGCGTGCCCGGTTTCTTCGTAGGGCTTCTTTTCTGCCCTGCTGACCGCTTTCATTACCTTTGTTCCAAATGAACCCGTTCCACCCAGTGTGGTGCAGTACAGCCGTTGCCAACCTTTGGTTCCCCTGATTCTGGACTACAACTCCCATCAGCCCCTGCAGCCAGCATGGCCAATGGTCAGGAATGATGGGGACTGTAGTCCGGCAACATCTGGGGACCCAAAGGTTGGGAAAGGCTGGTGTAGTGGTTAGAGTGTTGGTCTGGGACCTGGGAGAACAGGGTTCAGATGGCTCAGCCATGAAACTCACTCGGTGACTTTGGGTCAGTCACTGTCTCCCAGCTTAAGCTACCTCACAGTGGTTGTGAGGAAGAAAAATTGGGTGTGGGAGAACTATGTTTGTAGGTCACCTTGAGCTCTTTGGAGGAAAGGTGAGACATAAATGTAACAATGAATAAATAAAATAAATAAATAAAGGGTGGGACAGGCCTCCAGGTGAACGCAGACTAAGGTTGTGTTTGCACTTTAAATTTAAAGCCATCAATTTAAATCCTAGGAATTTTAGTTTACCCCTCACAGAGCTACGGTTCCCAGCACCCTTAACAAACTACAGTTCTCTGAAATCTTTGTTTTGGGGGGGTTGGGGGGAAATGTGCAGGCTCCTTGTGGTTTAATCTTTAAATGTCTACTGAAAACCTTTCCGTGCTGCCAAGCTCATGCAGGCAATTAAGAAAATATCTTTTTGTAATAGTCAGTGATCTCTTATTTTAAATGTTTACATGCTTTTATTGTACATGTGTGTGATTGTTGTAAACTACTTTGATATTTGTTATGAATAGCGGCATGCAAATATTTTTATAAATAAATGTATGATATGTACGCAGCCTAAGTGCAGAGTAAAGTGGCACTGTTGTTTCCTGTGACTTAGAAACTATGATTATATTAATGCAGCCTAAAATCGCATTATCTTATGTTGTTATGTTACGTTTTATTTCTAGGCTGCCTTTCGGCCAAATAGACCCCCAAGGCGGCTTATACACAAATACAAATAAAAACAATACAATTCACCAAAAAAAAATCAAACTAACAAAATGCTAAAATGCTAACATTAGCCTTTGTTGCTGATGCACCACAGTGCTGGCTCTTGTGGTCAGATTAAGATTGACTAGAATCTGAAGGTCCTGGGCAGGGCAATGCAATGGCTACTCAAGTTTTGAGTTTAAATCATAAAGTTTATGAAAGGGGAGGAGAAAGGTTGGAAATGACTTGGACTGGGTTGGGTTTGTTTAGCACACCACAGTTGTCTGTGCCGAAGATATTTTGGGGAGAATGGATTACAGAGGCGGCGGGCATGGAGAAAGAAACTCAGCTTGCTAGTTATAAGCATTTTTATTTTTAAGCTAGAAGCTGGCATCGCCTTCACCTGATTTACTTGTCGGAGAACCCGGCATCAGAGGGGGGAAATCTCAAAATCCAATTACCACAATCTTAATATAATCTTAATTACCGCAATCTATTTTATTGTAAAGTCAGATAAATGTACAATGTAATCACTGCTTAAATGCGGGAGGGATTTTTTTTGGGGGGGGGACACTGCATCCCATTTTAAATTATAGCAGAGTAGTGTCCCCGTAACATTCCACACATACCACCAAGTAAACTTGGCATGATGCACTAAACTATATATATGAAACGCCTGGCAATATTTTAACAAGGGGACCATTTTGCCAATACGCCGGAGCTTTCCTTAACGCATCAAATAGCTTTTGGGCAGTGAGTTTATGCTGCCACTTCCAACTTACTTTTTATTTGGGGGTGTGTGTGTGTGTCTGTTTCCTCCCCTAACCCTGTATCTAACAGTGCAGTCCAGAAGTGATTGTTTTCAATAGGTCTTACTCCAAGCCAGTCTCACATATACTTCCTGTTGATGCTGATACTGGCATTCCTGTGGAGTCTATGTGTGTGGAAACAAGCAATGGTTTAGCCTACTAATCCGCTAAGTGGATGAACAAAAGAGACAGGACCTTTTCAGTGATGGTACCATGACTGTGGAACATGCTTCCAAGGATGGCCCTTCTGACCCAATCAATGGCTTGCCTTCCAGTGAGCAGCAGGGAAAAAATATTGTTCAGGAAGACTTTGGGAGTCAGGACGCTATTGCTAATTCCAGAGGAGGAGAGTGGAAACACCTGCTGCTAATTGACTGTGCCCAGCCCAGATGAGCTATGAAGGTTGCTGCAATGCAGAACTTTTGGGGTCTCCATGAGGGCATCACCCCCTTTAATATTGTACCGTTGAATGTATTATCCAGTAGAGAGAGAGAGAGTGTGATGTCGTATTATTGGTTTATAGTTGAATTGTGCATGTGCGGCCCAGAGTGGGTTGTCATGTTTTTGTATGCTTCAGAGATGCCCAATACCACTTAGTATGAGAAACTGAACTGGTATTGAGTATGGCCTTACCTGGGTGAGAGACGGGGAGGGAGTGGTTGCGTTGGATGCTATGTATTTTTGTAGCCTAAGTGTTTGTTCCTTATGGTGGTTTGGCTGGAGAAAAGTTATCTGTATGGTTTGTGGGAATGAATCAGAGTGGGATTTAGACATGGAGGACTGTTGACATATTTGGGAGGGATTATTGGGGGGGTGTAGCTCCTAGTATAGTTGTTTTAATTAATTAACTAATGATGCTGTTTTGGGAGTTTGTATTTTGTATTTGATTCTTAACTCATAATGTTTATGTTTAAGAGAATACTTTTATTTTTCTGATAATTATGCTGTTTTGAATGTGTTTTTTATATTTGGCTTGAATTTGTAATGTTTTCTTTTAATATTTTGTGATGTTTTGTTCAATGTTTTAATCTAGGTTGTAAACCGCTTTGAGATTTGTTTTCCAAATAATATAAAGCGGTATAGAAATGACATAAATAAATATAAATAAATAAAATATTTTTTTAAAAAAAATATTTAATGTTCTTCCAAATTATAGCTGGTGGCTGTTTTTCAAACGCCTAGCGTTCATTAAGCCGGATTTAGAAATGTTTCCACATGTTATGGTGCTGGTGTGTGTTCATTTTTAAAAAAATACTGTTCTAAGCACTGAATTTGAGAAAGAAATAAGACTTTGCCCTTGGCGTTACATTCTGCTCAGGGCTTACAGGAAATGGGCTCTTAGGCAGCTTTAAAAACGCTGTATTTTTGCCTCTGCTGTTCTAGGGAGTGCAAAGCCAGCCTTCCTGAAGAGGCTATTGCTATTAATACGTGCAACGCTCCTTCCTGATCCTTTATTCAGGGGTTGCCAATGTGGCGCCAAGGGGCACCAGCGTGCTCACCACTACCTCCTAGGGCTTCTGCTAAAAGGTCTCAGTAAATACTTCCTCAAACATCCACAATGCGTGAGAGGCTGTTTGCTCTTCCTGCTCATTACCTGTTTGCGTTGCGTTGGCTCCGCCTCTCCTATGGGTCCCCGCCACAGCCATTTTGTGGTAGGCCACACACCCCATGGAAGCCATTTTGTGACGGGCACCCATGACATTTTCTCAAAATTCCAAATATGCCCACTGGTCCAAAAAAGGCTGGCGACCCCTGGTGTATGTTTTTGTCACCCTGGGCTCCTTCTGGGAGGAAGGGCAGGATATAAATGTAAGAAGTAAATAATAAATAAAGTGGTCATTGGAACCAGTCATTTCCTGTTGCCTGAGCTGGATAGGAACCTCCTGCCATCCCATAGTACATGCTGCCTCTGATTCTGAAGGTAGCATGCAGTCATTGTGACCAGTAAATGCAATAAAATCTAGTATTAGGGCATCTGATCACATTTTGTTTGGTTGTCCCTCAGTTATTTAAACCACTTAAGACAAGGAGGTGGTAGAAGTTTCTATTGTCCCCTTTCAGGGAACGTTCCAGATTAACTTAGCTGTGACGTCCTCTGCTTTCTTAGGCAATGGCTCGCCATCCAGAAATTGCGGAGCAAAATCCGGAAGAAGGTGGACAAAAAAGCCAGCAAAGGAAGGAAAATCCGGTGAGTACGTCAGGCTGCCTTGATCTCCACTGTTTGGCCTGTAGTTGCCCACGCTTTTCGTGAGGCCTACCCTCTTAGCTTCTGGTTTCATTTATTTATTATCAGAGGCTCTCAAAGCATTGTACAATAAATTGCATTGAACGTTAGAGGCAGTGTGGAGGGCACAGTGACCCAAGAACAGGGCCTCCTAGGTGGTGGCTCCCCGTTTGGGGAATATTCTAACCCAGGGAAGTATGCCTGGCACCATTGCTGTATACTTTTTAGGCACCAGGCTGAAATATTTCTGTTCACATAGGCCTTCGATTATTAACAGAGAAGGTACTTGAGTTAGGTTTCCTGTTTCTTTAGTGATCATCTTTTAGTGGAGTGGATAGGATTTGTCCTTTTTATAAATATTATTGGATGAGCATGTTTAGGTGGTACTACTACTACTACTACTAATAATAATGTACCAAACTGTAAAAAAATAAAATTAAATACAAAAGATGCTGACTGTAAAAACCAGAAAACTATTTCTAAAATTTGTTCAATTAATACTTCATAAATGACGAGGCCACACTTCAGGCAAAGCCTTCTTAAACAACAAAAAAACTCTTCAGTAAATGACAAGGCGCTAGGCACCTGTCTAATTTCAGTTGGCAACTGATTCCAGAGGTCTAGAGCTACAACACTAAAAGCCTGATTTCTAGTACAAACTTAAGTGCACCTCTGGGGCAGGTGGTATTATCAGTGCTTCCATTTGAGGAGCAGAGTTGCCGGGCAGCAATATATGGAGCAATGGGCTCAAGTTGCAGGAAGCCAGATTTCGACTGGACATCAGGAAAAACTTCCTAAATGTTAGAGACATATGACAGTGGAACCAATGACCTAGAGAGGTAGTGGGCTCTCTGACACTGGAGGCATTCAAGAGGCAACTGGACAGCCACCTGTCAGGAATGCTTTGATTTGGATTCCTGCATTGAGCAGGGGGTTGGACTTGATGGCCTTATAGGCCCCTTCCAACTCTACTATTCTATGATTCTAAGTCCTGCTATTGTTCCCCAAACTTCCATTAACATCTGTTGTGGTTTCCCGAACTTCCACTAGCTGTAGCAGTCACTTCTCCCATTAAATTACTTTTGTTTGTTTATTTTTTAAAAATACTTATACCCACCTTTTTAATTTTTTTTTTAAACCCTAAGACACGTCATCTTACAATGATAAAAGAAACTATAGAAGTGAGTTTACTAATGAGTGCCCACATGCTCATCAGATCTCCATTGGTGACCACAGTCCTTGTCTTCCCCACCCAATAGAAGGCTTCTTTCAGGCCACATTGCAGCTTGGTGGTGAAGGGTTCCCTGTGATAAACTTAGGCTTGAAGGTAGCCCTTGGTTCCCCCTGATGCTGCAATTAGATTTGAATACTGAGCCTTGGCTTCAATAGAAGCCTTTTTTCCCCCCAAGCCTCGTTGTTTCAAGGGAGAGGTGATCTTCCTGGATATTTTAGCTGGGGAGCGAAGGTTAACCCTTACTTCCTCTGGTGCATGCTACAGGAAGAACAACATTCCCCCCCCCCCCAAAAAAAAAAATATTGGCTTGAAAAAAGCTAAGCACTTTTTTCCAAATCTAGTTGCTGACTGGAGGGGAGTGAATGTGCATGCAGTTTGGCTGAAATGCAAGTGCGCACGGAGTCCACAAACGGCCTTGGATTTAAGACAGCAGCAGTAAACTGTTTTTCTAATTGACGTTGTTAATTGTGGTTTTAGATGTTTTTGTATTTCCCTACCCTGGGACCTTGCGTGTGCACACACGAAAAGATCCAGAAAAGCCTAAGTGGAGGGCTTTAAGGTCTGTTTGTAATAACGCCACCCAAATGGGCTCCAAACTTCCTACAAAGTGGAGTTGCAAAGTTATTTATTATAACAAAATTTATATACCGCTTCAGAACCTCAAAGCAGCTTACAGCGACAAATAAGAGCGAGCTGGCGCTGAAAAGGTGCTAACCCTGGTCCTTGCTAACTCTGATCTGTCTCAGAAGAGAAAGTAGCGCCCTCCGAGACTGATCTTGCGACCTGGGTAGGTTTATACATGGAACACAATCAGCAGTGAGACTTGCGGATATGGAAATAAAACTGTACTCCAAAGAACAAAAACCTTGAAAAAGGACAACAAACAATAATGCAGATAGGACAGTGATGCACGCTGGAACAACCTGCTATAGATCCATTTCGACCCATTAAGTCTTTTTCAGATATGTCCCAGTCAGTCCTAAGTCCCATAGGTACATAGTTGTGCAGGCAGGTCCTTCAAGTAACCTGGTCCCAAAGTTGAAAGGTTAATATATTGAGCTTGGAAACGAATAGGTAGCCTGTGCAACTGACGTGCGATTGGAGTTATATGAGCAGACCGTCTAGATTGGGGGTGGGCAGCGTGGCACCTTCCCACGTGTTGCCAGACTCCAGCTCGGAAAAATCATCTCACCCCTTCTATACCCAGCTGATCCCTGGGCTCTTCAGGCAGAAGCCTCGTGCAGATACCATCTTATCAGGAAGTCCTTTCCGCACCACATAGGAAGCGGACCTTTAGTGTTGTGGCACCAACCTTTTGGAGTCCCCTCCCTTCAAATATCAGACAGGCGTCATCTCTGTTACCTTTTTGGCACCTGCTGAAAACCTTCCTCTTCCAACAAGCCTTTTCAGCAGAAATCTTTCCCACTCTTCATCTGCTTTGCATTGGAATTGTTTTTAGATGTTTCTGTGTGTTTTAATTGTTTGAGCATTTGTGTGTTTGCTGCCCTGGGCTCCTTTTGGGAGGAAGGCTGGGATGTTAATTTAAATAACAAAATAAATAAGTTCGTCCCTATCCTCCCTGGCCGTTGGCTGTGCTGGGACTGATGGGAGTTTCAGTCCAACAACATCCAGACGGGCTCCGGGAGGGCTTCCCCTGATCTAGCTGGGTTTCACCTTTTTACCCTCTCCCTGAGTTGTGTGCCTGAACAAATTGTTGAAGTACAAGTAGATGTTTCTCTCTCTTCTTGGTGCTGAGAAGCCAGAAAATCTCCTGCCTTCCCTGTGGGGTGGGGGGAAGAGATGTACAAGGTTAACTGTTCGTGTGTGTGAGCAAAATGATAAATCTTGCGTTGAGATGGCACTTGATAGAAGCCAGCGGAGTCAGGCTGGGTCAGGCCTGGCATAGCAATTTCTAAGATAGATGTCATAAGATAATTTATGAAAAGAGGGTAGAGCTGCTTTGTTGGGCCTAAAAGCCTGTAATTATTGACTATCAATATTCCTTTCTGTCAGTGTCGCGCACAGTGAGGATGTATTCATGGGTCCGTCAGAGCCCACTGACAAGCATCGCGCCACCCCAAGCTGAGCTCGTAAACCTTTCTTTTTTGTTTTTAGCCAAAGAGATTTAGAAGAGCTTTTGGCGGCGTGCAGTGGAGTTTCTTTTCTTTTTTCTTCCAGAGTTATCAAAAAGGGGCAGGGAGTGGTGGAGGGGGGATCCTAGTCAAGCGGCAAGGTGGATCAGATTACAGATCTGCAGGTTATTATACATCAGGTGTGGCCCTCCAAGCCTCTCTGTCTGGCCCTCGGGGCTCTCCAAAGGCCATGCCCTTCATTGGTCCTGCTTCACACACCCCTTGAGTGTTTCTGCCAGGGCTGTGGAGTTGGAAGCAATTTTGTGTCGGAGAAATGTTCTGACTCTGGCTTCAAAATAAAAACTTTCATAGGAATTTAGGAAAGTTTTCTTGTTCAGAAATTTTAATCAAATAAATATATTTTATGATCTGGGAGACCACGGTCCGAATCCCTACATAGCCATGAAGCTCACTGGGTGACCTTGGGCCAGTCACTGCCTTTCAGCCTCGTGACAACCCTATTCACAGGGTCGCCATAAGTCGGAATCGACTTGAAGGCAGGACATTTCCATTTTCATGTTCTATCAATCTAGCCTGATTATTCATGTGGTGGTGATGAAATGCCTTGCGCTACCATTTTACTACAGTAAATTTGTTATTACTAGTTAATATACATTTGCCATTTATGAAGGAGTCGGAGCCGGACAGTAGAAAAATAGAGGAGTTGGAGTCGAAGGTTTGGCATACCTACTCCACAGCCCTGGTTTCTGCCTGGCTGGGATGCATCCTTGAGCTCTGAGAATGCCTCTTGCTTGCCTAGATGGAGGATAGAAAGGGATGTGTGTAGAAATCAGCCTAGTGTAGAAAGGCAACATTTACATTAATTGCTCCACCCACATTTGCCTCTAGCCCCGCCCACCTCTGGCACATGGCCCTTGGAAGGTTGCACAGAAGTGGCTGCAGCCTGTGGGCTGAACACTGGCCCCAGATACAGAGGCTTGGAGGGCTGCATTTGGCCCACACGCTAGAGGTTCCCCACCCCTGACATAACCAATAGTATGCAACGGTAAAAAAAAAAAAAAAAGAAATCATGAAAACATCATAACATAACTGGAAATTAGTGAGCCAAGAACAAACCTTTGCTTAACATGGGAGTTTATTTGTGGAGCGAAACAAACTGCGGTCCCCACTTTGGACGTAACACCAAGCCAGGGATCGTGGCGTGTTGCTCCCTCTGGCTAGTGGAGAGGAGCGAAGCAGGAGCTCTCTGTGCAGTCACAGTTAACTAAACCATTAACTGTGGCTGTTAGCCATGATAGCTATGTTTCACTTCGGCTGTCGGGGGCAGTATGCCTCTGAAGACCAGTTGCTGGGGATCACGAGTGGGGAGAGCACTGTTGCGCACAGATCCCGCTTGTGGACTTCCCCCAAGGCATCTGGTTGGCTAAGGCGAGAAAAGGGTGTTGGACTAGATGGGCCTTTGGCCTGATCATGCAGACAGGCTCTTCTCGCCGCTGCCATTGTATCCCTGGGATGTAATGCTCTGAACCGAAACCCCATATGTCCAAAGACAGTGCTCCGCCGCTTAGAGGCTGTGGGGAAGGGCCGGAGCTCAGTGGTTAGAGCATCTGCTTTGCATGCAGAAGGCCCCAGGCTCAATCCCTGACATCCCCAGGTGGGGCTGAGAGCCGCTGCCAGTCAGTGTAAGACAGTACAGTGCTGGATGGACCACTGGTCTGCCTCTGTATAAAGCAGCTTCCTATTTTGTTTCTTCTGTCTGAACAGTTACTTAATGCATCTTCTGTGTGTGTTTCCCTCCTCAGGTATCACGTCCACAGCAAGCTGGTGAGCTTCATGGCCCCGATTGACCATTGCACGATGAATGATGATGCCAGGTTAGTCAGCGGTTAATTATACTTCTCGAAGGGGTTTGTGACAGCTTGATATTGACCTGTTCTTCAGCCTGTCACCGTCTCTGGTTCTTTGTATCAGCCAGCCATTTGTCACTGGCGCGATGCCGGCCTTCTGTCCCGGCCAAGCCAGATGTGTGCTTTTTTTTTTTTTTTTTAACTCCTGAGTTTCCACGCTGCGTTTCTCTGCAGTTCAACCCGAGCTCTGCCCTTGGGATTTTGCTGCTATGTCTTGCTTTGTGTGTGCTTTTCAAAAACGACGTACATCCGAATGACGTTGTCTGAATGTCACAAAGCACATGGCACCTTTTAAAGGGGAAAGCACTCATGGCAGCGTAAGCTCTGACTCGCAAAAAAGCTCTCCCTGCGTGCCCTCAAAATCTGGTCTGCGGGGCCCTCCAGCCGCCTGAAGCAGATTTTCAGGGTGCAGGGGGGAGGATGAGAGACAAAGTTCTGTGGCACTAGCGCAAGTCTGCTGTGCTTGAAGAACAGCAGCGCTGGAACCCTGCGCCTCTTTCTAAGATGCCACAAAACTCTTTATTTCTTGCAATTGGCTTAACACTGCTGCTCATCTGAAATGAGCTTGGTTTGGGATTTTTTTAAAAAATATAAACGACAAGGAGCCTTCTTGCACCCTAAAGGACTAAGAAATTTAGCAGGGGAGAAGTTTTCATGGACTAGAGACCCCTTCATCAGGTGCATGAAAGCGCATGCCATAAAAAGGTATGGCCAGATTCTGTGGCTGTGTTGGGTCCCCAGTGTAGCGGTCCCTAATGTGGCGCCCATGGGCACCGTGCAACCCACAGGCACCTCCCCTTCTTAAGAATGCTGAGAATTGTCAGGAGACCCCCTCCATTCCCCCTCAGAACTACAGTTCCCAGAGTTCCCTGGGAAGAGGGATTGACTGTTAAAGGACTCTGGGAATTGTAGTTCTGTGAAGGGTTTAGGGGACTCTCCTAACAGCTCTCAGCACCCTTAACAAACTATAGATCTCAGGATTCTTTGCGGAAAGCCGTGACTGTTTAAGTGATATCATAGTGCTTTAAGCGTATAGCGCAGATGGGGGCTAGAAACCTCTGGCTTTTTGCAAAGCCAGAATGTTGTGTACTGTACACTTTTCCCTCATTACCTCTACCCCACCCCCACTCTCCACTGACATGTGACCCCTGGGAAGCTTGTCCAGAAATGAATGTGGCCCTCAGGCTGAAAAGAGTTGCTCAATCTTTGGTTTAGCATAGACTTTGGTTTTTAGCACAGACTAACTGTGGTTTGGCCCAGACATCCCCAACCTAGTGCTATCCAGATGTTTTGGATTACACCATCCCCACCAGTCACAGCCAGCATAAGAACATAAGAAGAGCCTGCTGGATCAGGCCAGTGGCCCATCTAGTCCAGCATCCTGTTCTCACAGTGGCCAACCAGGTGCCTGGGGGAAGCCCGCAAGCAGGACCTGAGTGCAAGAACACTCTCCCCTCCTGAGGCTTCCGGCAACTGGTTTTCAGAAGCATGCTGCCTCTGACTAGGGTGGCAGAGCACAGCCATCATGGCTAGTAGCCATTGATAGCCCTGTCCTCCATGAATTTGTCTAATCTTCTTTTAAAGCCATCCAAGCTGGTGGCCATTACTGCGTCTTGTGGAAGCAAATTCCATAGTTTAACTATGCGCTGAGTAAAGAAGTACTTTTTCTTGTCTGTCCTGAATCTTCCAACATTCAGCTTCTTTGAATGTCCACAAGTTCTAGTATTATGAGAGAGGGAGAAAAACTTTTCTCTGTCCACTTTCTCAGTGCCATGCATAATTTTATACACGTCTATCATGTCTCCTCTGACCCCCTTTTCTCTAAACTAAAAAGCCCCAAATGCTGCAACCTTTCCTCGTAAGGGAGTCGCTCCATCCCCTTGATCATTCTGGTTGCCCTCTTCTGAACCTTTTCCAACTCTATAATATCCTTTTTGAGATGAGGTGACCAGAACTGTACACAGTATTCCAAATGCGGCCGCACCATAGATTTATACAACGGCATTGTTTCAACGATATGATATCGGCTGTTTTATTTTCAATACCTTTCCTAATTATCCCTAGCATGGAATTTGCCTTTTTCACAGCTGCCATACACTGGGTCGACATATTCATCGTGCTGTCCACTACAACCCCAAGGTCTCTCTCCTGGTCAGTCACCGCCAGTTCAGACCCCATAAGTGTATATGTGAAATTAAGATTTTTTGCTCCAATATGTATAATTTTACATTTGTTTATATTGAATTGCATTTGCCATTTTTCCGCCCATTCACTCAGTTTGGAGAGGTCTTTTTGGAGCTCTTCGCAATCCCTTTTTGTTTTAACAACCCTGAACAATTTAGTGTCGTCAGCAAACTTGGCCACTTCACTGCTCACTCCTAATTCTAGGTCATTAATGAACAAGTTAAGACCCTCCGTGGTGCAGAGTGGTAAGCGGCGGTAACGCAGCCGAAGCTCTGCTCACAGCTGGAGTTCGATTCCAATGGAAGGAGGAAGTCGAAACTCTGGTAAAAGGGGTCAAGGTCCACTCAGCCTTCCATCCATCCATGGTCGGTAAAATGAGTACCTGGCATACGTTGGGGGGCTAAGAAAGGCCGGGGAAGGAACTGGCAATCCCACCCCATATATACGGTCTGCCTAGTAAACTTCGCAAGACGTCACCCTAAGAGTCAGAAACGACTTGCACTATAAGTGCGGGGACACCTTTACCTTTAATGAACAAGTTGAAAAGTACAGGTCCCAATACTGATCCTTGAGGGACTCTACTTTCTACAGCCCTCCATTGGGAGAACTGTCCATTTATTCCTACTCTCTGCTTTCTGCTTCTTAACCAATTCCTTATCCACAAGAGGACTGTGATGTTCCTATATTAGTGTAAATAGGGTAAGTGCTGTTTGTATAGGAGATACATGGTAAGTGGAGTGAAAGAGGAGGGGGAGTGAATGGGCAGTAGAATGCTGGATGATTGGCTGAATGTTTAAAATGGCTGACAGTATAAATCTGTCAGGTAAATCTGGGTGGATGTGGTGTGGACATGTGTGTACGCTGGTGGACTTGAGAGGGTTGTTTTGGTGGGTTTCGAGAGGAGATTGTGTGGAGAGCTGGTGGATGTGAGGAGAGGGTGGAGTTCGGATTAATACTAAGACCAGTACCTCAGGAATAGATGTAACCATATGCTTATGTGCCTTATGAAGAAATCTTGTTAATCTTGTTCTCTGTGTTATTTAATAAATACTTAATTTGGTTTACCAAAGGCCTGATCCTTGGCTGGGGTTTCACAGACCAGAAGGGAGGGTGAGGTAAATAACCAAGGCTGAAGAGTGACAAATGGTGGCAGCGGGTGAAGGGAAGAATATACCACCACAAGTATTCAGAGCAAACCAGAATTATAAGCAGTCTGAGTAAATCAAAGGGATTGGGACAGCTTTAGCACTCAGTCACAGAGGTAACCAGATAGAGAGACTCAGGCAGAGTCTCTGGGACTACTGGTTATAGGACGTGACTGGTGGTGCTGCCTAGCAGGGGGATCTGTTGAGATCTGTGCTAGAGCGGGGAGAGAAACCATAAGAAAGGACAGTTCGGACTGGTGGAGTCCCTGGTGGTGCCTAGAGACAGGCAGTAACCACGAGCAGGTAGGAACCTGACAGGGAGAGCCAGGGAAGGGCGTCACAAGGACCTCTCCTCTTATTCCATAACTGCTAAGCTTCCTCAGAAATCTTTGGTGCTCAATGGTCATGCTGGTTTTAAAATGACATGCGGACACGGCTTTTGCTGTGTTTGCAAGAGACTTACACGACTGGCCCTCTAGATGTCTCTTCTAAGATGTCTCTTCTAAGTGATGCAGTTGTGGAATGCATACAGCCCTGTTGATGCCCTCCAATGTATTGTGCCTGAATATATGCATTGTGCTACCTTCCCCCCACACCTTTGTTACACACACTTATTTATTTAATTTTCGCAGTACAAAACGTATACATACGCATGAAAGGGGGAAGGTAATGATTGTGCCGCTTTCTCTAGTGCCAGTCGAAGGTAATTTCATTGTTTGCAAGTGTGAATTACGAGATTGAAAATGCAAATACGCATTTCACAGTGGTGTGATCACGCACTGGGCTGTTTTGCTCAGTCATTTTGGAGGCTTGACCCCAAAACAAATAAAATCCCCATACAGCGGGGCGTGTCGCCTGTTTATGGTGTGAAAAATCGGGGGATGGGAAACAGCGGCATGCTTACACCCTATAAAATAAATTAATTGTCTGGGCATGGAGGGGGAGGCAGAAAAGTGGTGGTGGGGGGTGGAGGGAGATGCAAAGTGTAAAGGCTGTTGAGATGTGCCGGGGGGGTATGTGCAGCATTGTACAACCCGGCAGACAAAAGCTTGTGGGATGCGGTAACATGCCTTTTTGGATTTGAAAGCTGAGCTGGCACCTGGCTTAAAAACCATTTTGGGGTTATGGGTGACAGCCCTCCAGGTAGCTGAGGCAAGTCGGATGTGAAAGTACAGGATGGGGGTGGCGGTGTTTCGGTCTGGGATTGGAAGCAGAAAGCAGCTGTCCAAAAAATCTTGTCCGGCCATCTGTCTTTTATCTTCTGAGACTTAAATAGGCATTGCCCACATAACATCTCTGCATCCACAAGGACTAGACACTTGCTTTTAAACAAAACAAGAAGCTTGCTGAGGTTCTTCAGTAGCTGAATCCTTCATCCAACACCGTGTTCTAGCCTCCTTTGGGAGGAAGGGAGGGATATTTAAATTTAATAATAAATGAATAAATCCCTGCACTTCTGTGGAATTTTGTGCCTGTGTATCATGAATATGCAGCATAATACTTCGTAATGAACCTTCCCTTGTTAGCTGCGTCTTGCAAAAACTTGCAGGTTGGGACATTTCCCAGGGAGATGCACAAAGATCTCTCAAGGTGTTGGATTTGGTGGGATACTCCTAACAGGTGAAAGTGGGCCAGGGAGAAAAATTGTGCAACAATGACCAAATAGGTCAGAACAATAGCAATGTTTTTTAAACAGGCGATCCCTTTCAATGGCATCATTAAGGGTTCTTGTGGCTCTTTTATATTAGAGGCTCCCTCTGGTCCTTATCAGATGGCGGGACAAGCAGAACTCATGGCGCTGATTTTGATCTCTCGTTAAAGAGGATTACAGCTTTGCATTAACTCGGATTGGTCCATAATTTGTCCAGTGAGACAGATGCTGGTGGGGACACGCATCCCCCATGCACATGGCTGGATGGTGCGACATTTTCTGCGCGTAAAGCAAAGTAGGTTGGGAGGCTGTAAAGCCGTTGTTATTGCAGTGCCACCTCTGTGGGCTGCCGAAAGAGCACAGGTGATGCGCTTTAGTCGGGAAGGATGCATCTTCCTAGATCAGGTGCTGCGTTCTTATAACTGACTCTTCCGCTATGTCAGTCAGAACACTTCTTGCTGTGAGCTGCAAGAGGTGCACACTATGAAATCCAGGCAAGAAAGGATTAATACGTTTCTGTGACATAAGAGTTAGTAGTGGGGGAAATCTTCACAAGATCCTAGTCTTTACTCTGCATAGTTTTGTATGTCTGGTATTAAAAACCCTGAGTGGTTAGATTAGTGGAGGAATTTGGGTCTGAAGCTGTCAATCCCAAAGGCCAGATAGAGAGGCCTTGCAAATTATCTTTCAAAAGTTTACTTGAAGGATCGCCTTGCCTCATATGCGCTCACTCCACCACCTCACTCTGCAGAACTGCCACTTAATGTTCATTCTGCAGCGCTTAGGCTGTGGAACTCCTTGCCTCTTGATATTAGGCAGGCACTTTTCCTTCTACGGTTTCCAATGCCTTCTAAACATAGTTTTGTTTAGGGAAGCCCATCCAGACACGTGACTTTATTATGCGCATTTGTTTTTGAAATCTGTTGAATTTTATATGTTGCTGTTTTAAGTGTTTTTATTTCTATTTTTAATGAATATTTTGTAACATTTTATGCAACCCACTTAGATTTTTTTTTAAAAAAAATTAAGTATATATAGGGAAGACATATGTAATGCCAGATCTGTTAATTTAGCAGTGTTGGTAGCAGGCAAAGTGCCTTATTCTCCAGACTCTTTAACCTGTCTTCACAACATCCCTGCGAGGTAGGCCTTGTTTTTGTATGGATCCGTTATTGGTAGCAGCTGGTCATATTTTGTATGATACAGTGTTCACCCCTTAAGATTGAAGCAAACTGCAACAAGTCAGGTCAGTGGAAATTTAGCTTCAGGAAGCTTGTGTGTAACTGTCCAATTCCTAAAAAGTAAGTTTCTCTAGTCATTCCCAGCGAACTTTGTTCATAACCTCCAGTCACCTTCTCAGCATATTCTTGCTGCCTCTTTCTTCTGGCCACTCTTTCCCCTCAACTACTGGATGCTGCGGAGGACAAACTTCTTAAAACTCAAACTCGTAATTATTTATTTTCTTTTAATTTATTTATTAAATTTATTTCCTGCCCTCCCTCCCACAGCGAGCCCAGAGCAATGAACAAATTATAAAACACTAAAAACATATTTAAAGTATCTTAACATCAAAAACATCTTTAAACCAAAAACTTTTAAAACATCCTAAAAGCAATTCCAACTCGTTAGTGTTGTTGTTGTTGTTAATATTATTAATATTTTTGATTAAATTTATATCCTGCCCTTCCTCCCAGAAGGAGCCCAGGGCAGCAAACAAAAACACTCTAAAACATCTTAAATACAGACTTTAAAATATAATAAAACAAAACATGTTTAAAAAAGTATTAAAGCAAAAACATCTAAAAAAAAAAGCTTTAAAAACATCTTAAAAGGTAATTCCAGTGCATACACAGGCTGGGATAAGGTCTCTACTTAAAAGGCTTGTTGAAAGAGGAAGGTCTTCAGTAGGTGCTGAAAAGGTAGCAGAGATGGTGCCTAGGTCATTGATGTTCAGCCGAAATTGGGCTTCTTGTAACTTGAGCCCATTATTCTGTGTTGTGTACTTTGGGACGATCGAGAAGAGATCGTGGCCCTCCTCTGTGTGACTACCTTTCAAGTGCTTGAAGAGTGCTATCATATCTCCCTTCAGTCTTCTCTTCTCAAGGCATTTGTCAGTTGCTTTGTAAAATAAAAAGTCTGGAAGTGACTTGACAAGATAAAATACGACACATAAAAGCAATTTAAAACCATTTTTTTAAAAAACCTATGGACAATACAAAAGACATGAAATGCTCACCCAGCAACATATTAATAAGGACAAGTCCTCCCCACCAGAACATGAACACCATTGTAGGAGGCAACTGATTGATTGATTGATTGATTATCTTTATTTATACCTTTTTCCAGTGGAACTCAGGGCGGCTTACAACAACATAAATACATATGATTAAAACATTCAAAATTCTACATTAAAATAAGATTAAACCATTAGCAAGATTAAAACATTTAACATCCACTTAAAATAAATAAAACAAATTAAAATAGTGCAATTAAGCAATAGACAATGCAGCAACCTCTCAACAAACTGTCCTAACCACCTTTTATTCTAAAAGCCTGTTGGAATAAAAAAGTCTTTGCCTGCCGACGGAAGGACAATAAAGAGGAGGCCATCCTTGCCCCCTTAGGAAGGGAATTCCAAAGCCTAGGGGCAGCCACCAGAAAGCCCCCAAAAAGACTCTCTCTTAATTTCCAAAGGCTTGGGTCAATTGAAAGGTCTTAACCTGGTGCCTAAAGACTGCCAAGGATGGCGCCAAGCCTGTCGTTATTTATTTATTTATTACATTTATACCCCGCCTTTCTTTTTCATGAAACCCAAGACAGCTTACATATGGTTCACAGGCAGTCTCCCATCCAGGCACTGACCAGACCCGACCCTGCTTAGCTCAACAGGGAGCTGGCCTTATGTGCCTTCAGACTATAGCCTGGGACCTGAGGAGGAGGAGGTTTTCCTGAGGAGAGTGTTCCACAGATGAGGGGCCACCACTGAAAAGGCCTGTGGGTGTTTGGCCACGCTGTGCACCTCTCTTGGGTGGGGCACACGGACAAGGGTCTCTCCTGAAGACTGCAGGGTCTGGGCTGGTTCATGCAGGGAGAGGTGGTCCTGGAGGTATTGCTGTCCTGAGCTGTACAGGGCTTTCAAGGTCAAAGCCAGCACTGTGAATTGAGCCCGAAAACTAATTGGTAACCAGTGCAGTCGGGCTAGAAATCGGTGTTAGTATGTTCAGACCTTCTGGTCTCAGTCAAGAGTGTGGCTCCTGAATTCTGCACTCTCTGTAGTTTCCAAACGGCTTTTCAAAGGCAGCCCCACATATAAAGTATTTTGCACTGATGTCCTGCTTGTGGGCTTTCCAGAGGCATCTGGTTGGCCAGTACAGAGAACCGGATGCTGGACTAGACATGCCTTTGGCCTGACCCGGCAGGGCGCTTCTGATGTACTCATTTCCTATATATTGTTTTTTTTTCTAATACACTCGTCTTTTGTCTTTCAGTCCTGTGGCTCACTTTTAAGCCCAACTGGCAACAGGGAACCCTCTTTTGATTGTTTAACATGTCTCTCTTGCATTTTTCTTTCTCTAGAAATCCTCCTCCCCCCCAACCCCCCCCCACCCTTTCAAATACTGGTACTGCAACGTACCTTAGGAACATAGGATGCCAAGTCAGATCATTTGTCCATCTAAGCTCACTGTTGTTTACCCCAGGGCTGGGAAGCCTTTGGCCCTCCAGATGTTGCTGCCCTCCAGCTCCCGTCATCCCTGACCATTGGCCATGCTGGCTGGGGCTGATGGGAGTTGAGAGTCCAACAACATCTGGAGGGTCAAATGTTCCCCACCCGTAGGGTCGTATCCGATGCTAGTCTTGCTCAGAGTAGACCCATTCAGATCAATGAATCTGTTTGTGTTAACTTTGAAATGTATTACAAATGGTACTGTTTTTATTGTTTATTGATGCATTATTGATATATTATTGATGTTTTATTGGTGTATTTTTATATTGGTGCTCTTTTGTAAGCTGCCTTGAGGGCCTTTTGGCCGGAAGGCGGGGTAGAAATATTAAAATCAAATCAAATCAATGAATCTAAGTTAGGCATGTCCATTAACTTTAAGGGGCCTACTTTGAGTAAGACAGCCCTTGGTTTACGCTGACTAGCAGTGGCTCTCTAGGGTTACAGTTAGGGGACCTTCCTAAATCCTAACTGGATGTGGCAGGGATTGAACCAGTGAGCTTCTGCATGCGGAGCGGATGTTCTGGCACTGAGCTTACAGCCCTTCCCTTTTAGACTGGAGCGCAGTTCACCAGCGAAAGACCGATGCTCTCTGATCCTGTCCCGTCTTCCTTCTGCCGTCGACTTAATCCCACTTTAGGAGTGGAGGAATCTGTGAGCCTCAGTTTCTTTACATTGCTCATTTTTCCTACCTTAAGCTCAGTTGGCAGATTTGTTTAAAAGCTCTGCACGTAGCTCTGTATGAATTTTTGTGCGTGTTCCTCCTAATATCTGCATTTTTATTAGCCGTTTCCCTTAGGATAAGGCACTTTTGTGTGTTGCTTTCATGAACATACACAACAGTGCGCAGTGCTGGCTGGTGTTCAGCACCTTGGACAGCTCCTTGGAAGTTTGGACTAAAACCCGGAGCAGATTCCACTGCCCCGCTGACATGGAGCCACCGGCTGTCACTGTTTGTGTGTTCAATTTTCCCTAATGCGAACTTTTCCGTATGCATTTTTGTCGCTGTTAGAGAACTGCATCACATAATTCAAAGGAGTGCAGGAATGTCAAAGGATAGCTGTGTTTCAGTTTTGGGAAGTACAGATTAGATCGGTTAGCAGTGAATAAATCCCCCTCCCAGTCTCTTAAGTCAGATCCTCCCCATACCTAATCAAAAAAATGCCACCCACAGCCTGCTTATGCCCCCCCTGAAAGTGAACTTGCCTCAAGCCTATGGAAAAGAGCAGGCTATAAATATAAGCAAGCCCCAGCAGTAAATTTTGCTGGAACTCTTTCGTTATGGAAATTTCCTCCCCTCCTTCTTTTTTAAAAAATAAATAAATAAAACTAACCTGTTAAGAGTGGCAGGATGATGTGTCGTTTTCCCCTGGCAAGACAATTTCTCATCTCTTGCGTAGAATCTGTTACAAAACAGTCAAGCTGTGGAAGAGAAGAAACCATTCTGGGGGGAGTTATTAAAATATGCAAATAAAAGGAGTCTTGGGGAAGGGCCCTAGTGGCTTAGTGGGTAGAGCATCTTTCTTGCATGCAGAAGATCTCGGGTTCAATTCCCCAGTATCTCCAGGTAGGACTGGGAGAGACTCCTTCTCTGAAACCCTGGAGAGATTTTGTGGATCAGCGTAGACTAGGGGTTCCAAAACGTCCTCCCCCCCCCATGGACGACATGAAAACTGCTGATTGTCTTGGCAGACCACTTAATGGTTTTTCTGCCTGTTGTAGCCATTGTAATGTGCTGTGCTGGATTGTTGTACTAGTTTTCATTGTATTTTCATTGCTTCTTTCATTTCTTATATCGTATTACAATTTGCCTTCCATAGAATTCAGATTGTACTACAATAAAATGGAGCATAAGAAATAACAGAAACAATAAGCTACAATAAGAAATCAGTCTGAATATTTTATGCAGGCATGTCGCGGGCCACCTGAATGAAGCTCACGGACCACAGTTTGGGAAGTCCTGGTGTAGACCACTGTCCTTCAACCTTGGGTCCGCAGACGTTGTTGGACTACAGCTCTCATCAGCCCCAGTCAGCTTAGGCAATGGACAAGAATGATGGGAATTGCAGTCCAACAACATCTAAAGACCCAAGGCTGAAGAACAATGGCACAGACAGTACTGAGCTAGATGGACCAATGGCCTGGTTCAGTATAAGGCAGCTTCCTCCAGGGCTGTGGAGTCGGAGTCGGGAGCAATTTTGGGTGGAGTCGGAGTCGGTACAAATGTACCGACTCAGACTTCCAAATAAATTTCGATAGACAAGAAGCAATTTTGGGTGGAGTCGGAGTCAGACAGTAGAAAAATAGAGGAGTCAGAGGTTTGGTGTACCGACTCCACAGCTCTGGCTTCCTCTGTTCTTATATACACACACTCACTCCTTTCTTGACTGCTTATATGTGTGTGTTTTAGTGCAGGGGAAGAAAGAAGAGAGAATGACCTTTCAGGGAAGTAAATAGTAACTTCCTCCAAGGAAAACGTACAGTTGACTCTGTACTGTTCATGGGGCTGGATGTACCCCTTTGCGGAATTTATTTATTTTTATTTACTGGTTGCAGAGAGAGTCTACAGCAGCCGAATGCCAAATCCCTGTCACACGAACAACAACTATTCCTTGGCCACCTCTCTAGCTTCTAAGGGCGCTTCCAGGCTGTCGCTATTTTGAGGTGGGATGCAAATTTAGGTTGCGCGGGTGTAGTGGATTTGGAGGTCTTGCGCAACAAACCCACTTCCCCAAAAGATCAGACTTTTTTCTTTTTTTTTGCAATAAGGAAAATGATGCAGAGAAGTGTGGAGTACTTGCTTTGACGCAACATTGTCTAACCTCCCCAAAAAGAAACCAGAATGAATGCGATGTCTAATGTCCCTGAAAACGAATCAGGATGAATGCTCAATAAACAGGTCATTGGGAAGCGTCCTAAGATTTAGTTGCCACAGGCTGTCAGACTTTACCATCACAACAATATTGTTGTTGTTGTTATTCTAGTCATCATTATCATCATATTAATTTATGAATCACCTTTCACATAAATCTCCAGGCAGGTTGACAACCACACAATACAAAGAACTAAAAATAGGCTTAAAAACAGTATAGATAAAGACATACAAAGCAGAGACCATATTTCCCCCACCCCATCAAGCTGGAAAAGCTCCTTGCAACAAAAATGTCTTCAGTTCTTTCCAGAAAGTATAAAGAGTTGGTGTTCATTGTGTCTTGACAAGGGATGAGGTTCCACAATAGAGCGGCAGCAACACTTTTTTTAAAAAAAGAAGAGATTGCTGAATTCTGTGCTTGGCACTATATTCCATTGAGCACAGGACTGCAGAATCTTCTCCCAGAATCCTGCTGACCATTGCGGGTGCACTTCTCCTGGGTGTCTGTAGTACTGGAGTCACAAAAGAATCCCAGAGTGGTTTAACAATCCATCCATCCATCCATATTCCCAGGGAATTCTGGGAGTTGTAGCTCTGTGAGCGGAATAGGGGAGTCTGTCACAGCACCCTTTAAAAACTACACTTCCCAGGATTCTTTGGGGGAAGTTGTGACTGTTTATAGTGGTGTAATGGTGCTTTAAAAGTATAGTACAGATGTGGCCGCACAACGGATGGATTTGCCGGTGACCCCATGTGGGCTAGATTAGGAGTGTTCTGACCATTCTCACATTTGGGGGGGGGGAGGAGGAGGAGAAGCAATTCTGCATTGTTGTTCAGGACTTCCACTACTATCCCTTCTTTGCAACCTCTGCTGAGCATGAAGGATCCGTCGTGCTTCTCCTCTCCACCACCCCCATCTGAAATCTTCTTGTCTTGGGAGGAGGAGGAGAAGACCACTCTGAGACCACTGGTTTCCTTATGGAATTCTTAAGAGGACAGTGGAAGGTTTTAAAAAGTAGTTGCCTGTGGCTTGAAGCGCACCCAGTCCTGCCCCAGGGAGAAAGAGAAATTGCTGTTGGCCCTTCCGGTTTTTTTAAGAGCTAACTGCTCTTGAGACGCTAGCCTTGCTCGCTGGTTTAATTTATGGCCTGGATTTTTCTTTTAATATTTGCCCACATTCTCTGGTGTGGCTTCTATGCTGTGTGGGCGCATGCCCCCTTTTCCTGAGCCTTCGACAGTTAAACAAGGGCGAGGCTGCCACCTAGTGTTCGCTCTCCCTTTTTATAAAGCCACGGAGAGGGAATGTGGGTACCTTAAAATAAATGCAACTGTCTGGTGGCTTACTTGAGATAGATAGATAGATAGATAGATAGATAGATAGATAGATAGATAGATAGATAGATAGATAGATAGATAGATAGATAGATAGATAGATAGATAGATAGATAGATAGATAGATAGAGATATCTCATTGGCACCACATGGCCTGACCCTGGAGGACAGTACCACCACCACTTAGCTTCTGCAAAGGAAGCCCCTCTGAGCATTCCATCCTCAAAGCTCTCTAACTGCCACCTTGGTAACAGCATTTGTAGGTTGGCAGCCGATGAAGGCGGACGCTGAAACATTTTGTTAATACAATAAAAACCTCTGGTTAATCACAATTACGGTCACACACACACACACATATATATATTTATCTTAGAATAGTTCTGGGATTAAACCCTCGCCGGCCTTTTTCTGTCATTGGCGTATGGATGGACAAACTAGCATGAGCTTACCTTGCATTTGGGCCTTCATGTCCTCCAAATCCCACGACGGCAAAAAGGTGGATTCCAGGGCTGTGGAGTCGGTACTGCAAACCTTCGACTCTGACTCCTCTATTTTTCTACTGTCCGACTCCTTCATAAATGGCAAATGTATATTAACTAGTAATAACAAATTTACTGTAGTAAAATGGTAGCACAAGGCATTTCATCACCACCACGTGAATCATCAGGCTTAGATTGCTAGAACATAAAATATATTCATTTGATTAAAATTTCTGAACAAGAAAACTTTCCTAAATTCCTATGAAAGTTTTTATTTTGAAGCCAGAGTCGGAGTCTGTACATTTCTACCAACTCCGACTCCACCCAAAATTGCTTCCGACTCCGCGACTCCAACTCCACAGCCCTGGTGGATTCTGCGGCCTGCATAAGTTGTGCAAATTAAGCAGGGCTGTTTTATATCAGTTTGCGTGGAAGCACAAGCAGGAAGAGTTGCTTTGTGCTCAAGTGGGCCTCCAAGATGGCCTGATTCAGTAGCTACGCTCTTCTTACGTTCTTACTAGACAAATTAATGGAGAATAAGCTGATCAATGGCCACTAGCCATGATGCTGATTTATTTATTAAATTTATATTCTGCCCTTCCTCCCAAGGAGCCCAGGGCAGCAAACAAAAAGCAACAAAACACTAAAAGCATCTTTAAAACATCCTAAAAAAGAATTCCAGTACAGATCCAGACTGGGATGTAGGCCTCTACTTGAAAGGCTTTTTGAAAGAGGAAGATCTTCAATAGGTGCCGAAAAGACAAGAGAGACGCCACCTATCTAATATTTAAGTATTCCACAGGGTAGGTGCCACAACACTATAGGTCTGATGCTTATATTATGTGGAACATACCTCCTGATAAGATGGTTTCTACAAGAGGCCCTCACCAGGAGAGCGCAGTGACCAATTGGGTAAGTAAAGGTGAACCAATCTTTCAGAGTTGAAGTCTGTTAGGTATCCTGGTTCCAGGCTATTTAGTGCTTTGTACACCAAAACAAGCACTTTGAATTTAGCCCAGTAGCTGACTGATGGCTATGTGCTGCCTCTGCTGTTGGAGGCACTATGCTCCTGAATGCCAGGTGCTTGGAACAGCAGGTAGGGAGAGTGCCTCTCTCTATACTGGGACTAGGCACACTTTTCCAGTCTGAGGGTCATACCCTGGAAAAATCCCTCTCCCCTGAAAAATTTTGCCTCCCTGAAAAATTCCTGTGGACACCCGTGATTTCAAGAGCTTCATTTGGCTTAGAAAAGTCTTGGTCATGTTCCTGCTTCTGGTAAACAGTTGGTGGTTGGAAACATTTGCTGATCTGCAGGATATTGGGCAAAGATCTACCAGATCCCAGTTTATTTTCTGCCCACTAGCCTGATAGCCATAAGGACGAAGGGTGAATTTTCCTTGAAGGTCTGAGACTATTTAAACTAGCTGTTTAAAGATTAAGGTTTCATTCATGTTATGTACTGTATGTGGATATTGTTTATGTATTTTGCTTTGTAAATTAATTTGATATGTTTTTTATTGTGCCTTGTGTATTTTATTGTAAACCGCTTTGAGATCTTTTAGATAGTAAAAAACGAAATGGACTGCCTTCAAGTCGATCCCGACTTATGGCGACCCTATGAAGAGGGTTTTCACGGTAAGGGGTGTTCAGAGGGGGTTTACCATTGCCTCCCTCTGAGGCTGAGAGGCAGTGACTGGCCCAAGGTCACCCAGTGAGCTTCGTGGCTGTGTGGGGATTCGAACCCTGGTCTCCCAGGGCTTAGTCCAACACCTTAACCACTACACCGCACTGGCTCTCTTTAGATAGTAAGCGGTCTATAATAATTATTATTATTATTATTATTATTAAAAAAACCTGGGGATTGGGGTTAAAGGTGGGTGCCCAGAATGAAAGTGTTGAAATTACCAGCCATGCTGCATTAGAGCATTGAAGAATGTCGGAAGAGCCCTCTGGATCAGGCCACAGGCCCGCCTGGGCCAGCGTCCTGTTCTCACAGCGGCCCACCAGATGCCTCTGGGATGCCCGCAAGCAGGCCCTGAGTGCAACAGCAACTCTCGCCACTTGTGGTTCCCAGCCACTACATCCAGAGACACATTGCCCCGATAGTGGAGGCAGAGCACAGCCATCGTGGCCAGTAGCCTGTGACAGCCTTCTCCTCTATGCATTTGTCTAATCCACCTTCAAAGCCATCCAGGTTTGTGGCCATTGCTCCCTCTTGTGGGATGTACCTGAACTTGGAAGCTAAGCTGGGTCAGGCCTGGTTAGTACCTGGATGGGAGACCACCAGGTGCTATAAGGCTCTTCCTCCTTTGTGGAAGGTCCAAAGAAGTTAGAGCATCTGGTTTCATGCATAAGGTCCCGGGTCCAATCTTTTCCACTGCCAGCCACAGTTATGCTGGACCACTCTGCTGTAGACAAGATTGACCTAGAGAAGGCGGCTGTGACTGGGGACGCTTGTTCCTCTCCATCAAGAGAGTCATTCAGCCCATTCAGTGGGATGCACTGACCCATCCACCTCAGTTCCTTTGCTAAATTAGGATCATTTTCCTTTCTGATGCAATTCCAGGTGAACACTCTCCCCCCCCCTTTTTGGGAAGAAACATATAAATAATTGAGTCAGGGTACTAGTGTGTTTTATGGCAAATGGCCCACGTTCACTCCCCCCCCCCAATCCCTGCTCTAAAGCAAGGTTTTATGTAAAAATACTAAATTAGAAAATGCCTCACTAAGGGCGATAAAACCTTACTGCGGTGAAAATAGGTAATTATCCCTGGCTCAGCCTAAAATGACAGTTTAACGGAAATAAAAATGTTACTGCTCATTACTTGCATTTTTGTAGGTTGCAATAAAGGGTAAGTTAAACTTTAATCCAGGGGAGACCCCTGTGTCGACCCCTCCTCTTCTGCGCGCTCTTACCTTGGGAGTGAGTGCCATTTATGCCTTGCCAGATAGGTCACTCCTTGGCCCGTGGCTAATTGGAACACCCTCCGTGTTTTTAGAATAGCCTTTCGGGCAAACTGTCCAGTAGGCTCAGATTGACAGACTCTCTCTCCGAATGGGAACGGCCCTTTGAGTTGCACAGAGGCAAGAAACGCAAACGATGCAGGACTTTACCCCGTGCTTGACCTTAATAAGTCAGTAGTGTACTGAAAGCTTCTTTTCGTCTTCTTGGAAAGCTGGGAACATGGGACGCTGCCTTATACCAAGCCAGACTCATTGGATCAATCTAGTTCAGTGTTGTTGACGCTGACTGGCAGCATCTCTCCAAGCTTTCAGACAGGGGACGTATCCAGCCCCACCCGGAGATGCCGAAGATTGAACCTGGGGAACTTCTGCATGCAAAGCAGGTGCCTCTACACCTGACCGTCAGCTTTTCCCCCTGAAAATAAAACAAGATTCTAGTCCTCATTATTTGGAATGAAGGACTGGTTTAAATAGGAACGTAGGTCGTTGCCTTATGCTGAGCCAGACCGTTGGTGCATCTAGCTCAGTATTGTCTACACTGACTGGCAGTGGCTTGATGCTGTAACCCTCAGGGGATAAATCTAGATACATTTCCGTTCAACAGTGTTTGGGATTTGGTGTCAGTCCCTAGGACTATGACTCTCCAGAAATCCCAGAATCTCTGAAGGCCATTTCACATATTAAGCAGCAGAGGTGTTTTCTGCATATGTGATAGCATTTTGAGTTACTGGTTTGTTGTAAGCGCCAGCCTGTGTGTGGCAAAACGTTCCTGCTACTTAAATGTGAACCAGCCCTTAAACCCATGGATGGGGAACCTCAGGCCTGGAAGCCAAATGCGGCCCTCCAGGCCTCTCTCTGGCCTTCAAGCCTCATTGCAGTCCACACCCCTCGCCGGCCAGCCTTTGCACCCTCCATGAGCGGTTTTCCCTGGCTGGAAATGGGTTCTTGAACTCTGTTCATGCCTCTTGCTTGCCAGGATGGAGGATGGAGGGAGGGGTGTGTGAGTGTGTGTAGAAGCGAGCCTCCTGTCCAATACTTCACCCATTTTGCATCTGGCCATGCCCACCACTAGCAAATGGCCCCTGAAAGATTGCCTGCTAGGGGAAAGTGGCCCTCAACTGGAGAGTTTTCAACTGACCCACACCTACATCTGGGCTCTCTGTTCTCCCTTGGTTAGGTTCTTCTGTATATAGATTTTGGGCATATTTAATCATACCGTGTAGAAACGGGACCCTATTATGGGTTGAAATCTGTGGTTTTGTAAAGCCGGGCGGGGGGAACCACCCCACTGCTCACAGCGTACACTATAAAAACGTTCACGGCTCCAGGATTTTGGTGGTGCTCTGATACATAAATCAATCTGACTTCGAATGACTGTTTCAAGAGGTAAAAAAATACAGCTGTTTTTCTTCCTTCTACAAGGTCTTTCCCCTTTCTCTCTCTCCCCCCCCCATCCCAATTTGTAGGCTAGAAAGGTGCATGGCATTTACTAAATTTTTACAACTTTTTGCGGTGGTTAGATTGTGAACTACTTGGGAATAAGTTGTCACCCAGCTGGCAGAAAACCAAAGAGTAAGGCTGTCCTGTCCCCTCATTCCCAGCAGGGATTTTCTTTTTCTGCAGAGAGTGGCTGTCCCTGTATCTCCCCCCCCCGCCCCGCTTTGATCAAATCGAGAGCTCCCCAAATCCAGAGCAGTCGCTTTAAAATAAAAAATGGATCTTGGATTACCTGCGTAATGTGTAGCTCGGCTCTCAAGCATGCGGCTTCCAACTTTAATTATTCCAATTACTCACATTCCATTGCTACCATCATCAGATGATAAAATGTGTGGATTGGGCTCTTAAATGATGGTTATCTTGCATGGAAATTAGCACAGCACTGAAAACTTTTGAGATGAATTGGTGCAGAGTGTATTTACTTACTAGCTGCTGATCGTGTTTCTTATGCTTACCTAACCAACCATGAGGACTAGTAACGTGTATGTGTGTGTAAAGCGACAGGATTTCTGAGAGTTTCACAAGCACTTCATGGTGATTGTGTTAGTATATCTTCATCTTTCTGTAGATCTATAGATATTTATTTATTTTTATTTATTTAAAAATTTTATATCCCGCCCTAGTTCCGAATTTCGGAATTCAGAGCGGCGTACAATAAACATAATCCCAAATTGCTAACAACATAAAAACAAAAAAACCAATTCATATAATAGTATTATCCCTAAAATATGCATCAAATACACACGAGATATACATGATATAGATACGATGATGATGATTTCAATTTATATCCAGCCCTTCTTCCCAAAGGAGCCCAGGGCAGCAAACAACAAGCGCTAAACCAATAAAAACATCTTTAAAACAATTCCAGTGCAGATGCAGACTATCTTAGGCCTCTACTAAAAAGGCTTGTTGAAATATGCATTTGGCTGTTCCTTTCCTGAATCTTTTTGCCTTCACAGGTTTCAAGTATATGCACTTTTTTAAACCATAGCCTAGTTTTTTGTTTGTGCGTGTTTGGCAAAAGCCATCCTGTTCCCATTATCCACAGTGTTACTGATAGCGGGCACTATTAATTTGAATCTCTTGTTGTTGGGCTGTTTTCATTCCCCCGCCTTTCCTCCAGTTCTGTGTCAACCTGAAGGAATAAAGAACAACGTATATGAAAACTAAATTATCGTCCCACACAGCCTGCCTGATTGAATCTGCCTTACACCCCCGTGGTCTCATACATCCTATTAAAATATTCAATCTTGTTCTATTCCTTGAAAAGCCTTGTCTGGAAAGGGCAAACTTACAGGGAAAGAAGAAACCTCATTCCCCAGAGAGATGGAATCTAGCCTGGGCGCAGTATTTACATATTTCTGTGCAGCGAGAGAGTGGCACTACACAAGGACTCCCCAGCCCTCGTGTTTATTAATAAAGATTGCTGAATGCATTTTTAATTATCTGGCGGCCTTTTCATTTGAAGCAGCTTCAGATGGGGCTGCTTGCTTCTTGTCAATCGACCTTGAAAAGTTCCTGTTCCCTCCCTTTACTTAACCCTCTGGCACCTCAGGACAAGACTACCGCAGCACTCTCTTTGTGGAGCAGCCCTTGAAAACTGTTCGGGTGGTTCAGAATGTGGAGAATCCTCCTAGCAGGGATGCCGTTGCATGAGTGGCTTGGCATCTGCACAGGCTCCGTGTCCTACTTCTAGGAACACATTCATTCCCTCCGTGGACTGCCCCTTCCTGCCTGACCAGAGGTGTGGTGGTTGGTGCCACAAGACAGGACCTTTTCAGTGGTGGCACCAAATTTACGGGACTTGCTGTCCAGGAAGGCCAATCTTGCATCTTATTAGCTTTTAGAGGATGTGTGAACAGTAGAGGCTGGCCGATGTGGCTCTTCTCCACCCCACCTCGGTCTGCCCTCAGCCAGCCCCCACCTGACTGCCTTATTGCTTACAACTAGACCAGGGGGTGCCACTGCCTGCCATCTTCCTCCTCCTTAATGTTGACCCTGGTAGAACTCAGCAGAAAGCTCGGATGAGTTGGCTGTGCCTGTCCTTTCCTTTGGCTCTGCTGACTGTTGGGCTCTGTTCCCTTGTCTTCCACCCCACCAGGCCCAGGGAAGAAGTCACCACTGCATGTTCAGCAAATATGGAAAAAATTCAGTATTTCAAAGAAATAATCAAGGACCTACTTAGGTCATGTTCATTGAACTCAGTGGGTCTATCTTCCGTTGCCCTCTGGGCTGGGGGAACCCCAGTGTGGTGCTGGTGGGCATCACAGTGCTTGCAGTCCCCTCTCTTGGGCCAACTTGTTCCTCCCAATTGTTAATTAAAAAAAAACTAAATTGAATGTTGTTTTTTGGTTATTTTTTTCATCTGTGTTTTATTTGTTTGGGGGGGCATAGGGTTTTTGCTTGGTTTTTGGTGGGAGGGGTTCTGAGAATCGCCAGCTTTTCTTGGAGTAGGTATTTTGTGGTGCCTTAGATTTTCAGACATGCCCCCAGCCTCGAAAAGGTTAGGGACTCCTCTTCAAGGCTGATAAATGAAAATAAATAAAACCTTTCGCACTTTTCTGTTCCCCCTTCTCTCCCACCAGAACAGAGCTTTATCGGTCACTCTTTGGCAAACGGGCACACCTCGAAGGTGGCGACCACCCTTAGCATTGGGTGCTGCACATCCATTGGCTCTGGAGGTATGCGAGGGGACTTGTTCACCACTTCGCACCACTTTCCCCAGTCGATGGAGCCACAGTCGTTCTTTCTGGGACATTTGTCGTATGGCAGTTTTCACTTGAGTATAACCGGTAGCGCCCACCGTACTTGATCAAGTTGGGAAGACGTGGGCTCATCTCCACTTTTCCAGAGTCAAAGATGCTCCTGAAATCTGACCTCAACACTGACCCGACGGGACGGTGCCCTCAGCTGGGCTTTTTCAGTCGTGATCGCAGTTAAGCGCTGCTTGGCTGTTGTTCGGCAACTGCTTCGCCGAAATATGTTCTTCCTATGTGCCTATTGAATACAAGCAGACAGTGCGTTGTTGTGTGCGGGTACTCGCACTGAGCACCGACACCTCTTTTGCTTCTTTTGCGCCCCTTGGCAGCCATTTTGTGCTGGCACCCACGGCACCTTTACGAGTGCTGGCATGCCATTTTTTACCCCAAAGAAGCACTGCATACAGAGCGTGGCACTAGCCCCTTTGAAGAATGATGCGCAGCCTGGCAGCGTGACCTGACTCCCAAAGTCTCGCTGTAGCCACCCCTGGGCCAAATCCAGATGAAAGCGTGTGTGTACCAAGGACTCCCCTTTAAGTCCACAGAGGATCTTTCCATCAACTTGTGTCATTGAACGCCTCGACGTTGGCCCAACACTCTGTGGAATGAAATCGGAACTAAAGGATGGAGTTTGTGTGCTTTGCTAGGAAAAGGATTAAAGCACCTTTAGCAGATGATACCGCAGTGTGGCTGTGATGTACCCTGGTGTATCCCTTGCCAGCTGTAAACGTCCAAAATGCTGGAAAAGAAGATAGGCGTCTCTGCTTTGTGGGCACATGGTTTGAAATATGTAACTAAGGAAATATACCTTCAGAATAATGGTCTAAACCAGCCCCCCCCAATCATTCTGTGATTCTAAACCAATGCCTTCCAGATGTTTTCCAGCACAGCTGCTCTGGCTGATGTGAGTTGTAGTCCAAAACATCTGGAGAGCCACAGGTTTGGAAAAGGCTGTTCTAAACTCCCCCGAAGTCTGTCTATATATATATATATATATATATATATATATATATATATATATATATATATATATCACACACACAGCCCGTCATCTGAGCAGTGGTTCTGAGGAAAGCAAAACTGAGAATATATATATTGCAACCAATAAATACACCTCTTCCCCCACCACCGCCACCCGGCCGTAGATCTTAATGTATTTAATTATTTTCAGTGAGGCCTCTCTTCCCCCCCCCCCCCCCCATTGAGAGGTGTTCTTTGTTAGATTTACACCGGGGCTAACCTCTACAAAGGGAAGATGATTCACTTGTTTTCATTCAGAAGGTCAAAAAGCTGGAAATTAAATCCCTATAAAGTGGATTTATTAGCCTGCCGTGATCAATCTCCAATGGAGATTATCTTGCATAAGTAATATGTGCATATGTACATCATAATATAGGACCTCTATTGGTTGTCTTACTTCGCTCGCTCTCTCTGTCTCCCCCCCCCTCCCCCGGCAAAATGGAATAAAATAGTTTTACGGAACTGGTCGCCTCATTTATTCATTTAAAATGGTGTCCATGGCACTTTTTTTTTAAGGGTAAAAACCTTCCCAAGGCAGTTTACATATAAAAGGCAAAACATAAAATTAGGTTGTCCCATTCAAATGTAATGCAGTCATTTAAAAACAAGCTGTTTAAAGCATTTCACAGCCCAGCAGGAACGCTCATATTTGTTTCAACAATTTAAGAGAAAACTCTTTAAAAAAAACAAAACTTCAAATTCATAAACCATTAAATCTCCCAAATTTAACTCGGCGTCTCGGCTAAAAAACCCCACTAAAAATAAACGGGTTTGATTGGGTTTTCTTCCTGTCCCATAACAGTAGAATCCAGAAATCTGAATGAAGCCAAAAGTTGGGAGCTTCGGAACAGACAAAAGAAAATACTATGCAGCGCATAATTAAACTGTGGAAATCCTCTCCCACAGGAGGCAGCGATGGCCACCAACTTGGATAGTTTCAAAAGAGGATTAGACAAATCTGTGCGGGATATGGCTGTCAGTGGCTACTGGCCACAATGGCTATGTTCTACCTCCACGGTTGGAGGCAGTATGACTCTCAATATCAGTTGCTAGGAATCGCAAGTGGGGAGAGAGCTGTTGCCCCAGGTCCTGCTTGTGGGCTCCCCATTGGGGCATTCGGTTGGCCACTTTGAGAACAGGATCCTGGACTAGATGGGCCATTGGCCTGAAGCAGCAGGGCTCTTCTTAAGTTCTTAAAAGCTTGTTTTTAAAAGTCAGGATTGGAGGGACCAAATGTGTATCCCATGAAAGGGAGTTGTGCAGGCCTGGGGCCACCACCAAAGAGGCCTGTCTCTAGCGCGTAGCGAATGTCTGTCAAATTGATTGGTCCTGAAGGTCGGCTCACAACCAGCGCCTAAAATGTGCCAGGCTGATCTATTTATTACTTGTTTTAGTTGCAAAAATTTTATTTTAGTTTGTTCTTAAACATTCCTTTACTGCCTCTTCATCAAAGTCACAAGAACAGTGTATCTCACTCTTTCCACAAAACAGTGTCTTTGGTGGCTGGCAACAATATTATTATTATTATTACTACTACTACTGCTATTACTACTGCTGCTACTACAACTACTGAATGTGTATTATATTGGTATTAAAGTACACATTTTTTAAAAAGCTGAAAAAGAAGGCAGGTAAAATATCTCTAAAAAACAACCAGTTAAAACAAATTTCAGCACACAGTGGCCTGGTTCAAACCTAAGCCATGGTTTATTAAACTGTGATTTAGCATGATGTGTGAGCCCAGCCTACCAGCTTCACTTTGGTTTGTTTGCTTCCAACAAACCGCAGTCTGAAGCCGTGGTTTGTTGTTGGCTTGCGAACCTTGGTTTGTTTGCTGTGTGACTTGGCATTGCCTGGGAACTTGACACCTTTTGTTAACCAGTTTGTTTGGCCACCCCACCCTGAACGCTCACCAAGCTACAAAAATGCATGAGGCGAGAGCAGCTGGAAAACGAAGCAAACTTTGGAGAAACAAGCCACGGTTCATTGGATCATCTGTGGAACAGTTTGTGGTCAATTCCATCATTTGTTAACCAAACCGTGGTTGTTTAACCATGGTTTAGTGTTCTACTGTCTTGTAATTTTTACAGTGGATGCAGAAAGAAGCTAATTTTCCCTCTATTAACTGCTTTGCCTAGGAGTATTTCTGCAAATTTGGTATTGCTCTGTATAAGGAATGTGTCATAGCTTCTGTTACTGAAAGTGTTGCAAAGTTTTTTTTTATCACAGTGCAAATTAGGAAAAAATGCTGCCAGTCTTCTGACTAAGGAACTGCTTAATTTGTATTTATTTGGTTTGTAGTAATTATCAGCAGTTATGTTTTATATGTATTTTAATTTTTGTGGCTTTTTGTACTGATTTTAATCTTTTGGTGTGTGACCGTAATACATGATTCATTCATTCACTGGGATGAAATGTTGGTCAGCAACAGCTGCAGCATAGCTTGAGAGGGAATGTAAACGGTGTGATGGCATCACCGTTGCATTAATGGAGGAACAGGTGAAGGTTATATTGGATAGAGCTTATTTTTACCAGCTTAAAGGCCCATCGGGGAGGTGTGGCGAGTTCCAATCTCATCATCAACCCATGCTGCCCCTCCAAACTCCCTCCCACCCACGTATCTGAATCTTCAGGACTCGATCAGAGCCACAAACCCAGCTGTGCAAGGATTTTCAGTTTTCAAAAGTGTGGTTTCTAGTCCTCTTGGTTTTAGTGAAACCCACACACAAACACAAAACTTGGAAACGGAAGCTTCTGGCCAATTAAAAGACCCTGTGGTACACTGTCTCTCTCAGTTAACCCTCTTCATTTTGACAGGCATTTGATAGTTGCGTTGCCTCCCTTGTACTAAAAAGAGACAACCTTCCGTTCCTTGTTTAGAGAGGGAGAGGCGAACCTTTTTTGTTGCTTTTTATCAGACTTTATGGTGAGGTGACTGCGTTTTTTTGGAAGCAGAGCAAACCCCGGAACAGGTCAATGTTTTAAAAATTATGCAACTTAAGCTTGTATTTTAAAAATGTGGATTTTGTTTTATTTTTTGCAATTTTTCATATTGCTCTCTGTCTTGAGTTCTGAGATAGTGGTATGCTTAGATAATTAGACTTTGCACAGAACAGCCTTCCCAGAAATTAGGGGGGGAAGGGCTCTTTTGATGGTAGTATATATCGATTCCTTCCCTCCCCTTCAAACTGTGGTTAGGGAGTGCTGCTGCAGTTTGGGGAGCCCTCCTGAGTGGGGTACTGGACTTCTGCCCCGAAGTCCTACCACCATTCTTAAAAAAATCTGCTCTAAGGCCACTCAGAATCTTCCCCTCGTGTTGCTTGACTCCAGTTAAGCGAGTGTATATAGGTTTGATTATTTTGTGTAATTCTGGTTGTGGGTTGAGCTACAACAGGACACCCCTCCCTGAGCTCTACAAATCCTGCTGAGTCTCACATCTAGACTGTAAAAAAAACTGCAGTCGGGCTTTCGAGGCTATCTTTGTTTTTTTTAAACAGGCATAAGGACTAGAAACTTTGCTAGTTTTTGTTTGTCTGTTTTACTGTGAAGGACGCTGACATTGTGTCAAAGCTGAATTCTACTTCTGTTGAGATACCCTCAACCCCGGATGTAACCCTAAATATAAAATAAAAATGGCTGCATGTTGTAAAAATTACTGTACAGAAATGAAATGGCAGTGTGAATTCTTCCTATGTAGACTCTCCGAGTGGCAGAATGCGAGGACGGTTATCCCCAGCAGAAAATCGAAAGTTTTTTCCCCTCCCCATTCCCTCTAGGGTGCAGAGAGTATCTGTGTCAAGGTGAGTATTGACTTTTGTCTTAGAAAATGTATGTAGCATGGATGAATAAATCTTTATGTGCATTTGCAGCAAATCCAGAGCTTGTAGATCTTAGAGAAGCACATTGATTTCCCCCCCGCTTCCTCCTCCTCATCTACACCTCCTTTTTCTCCAGCTTTCCGAGGGTCACCATTTGCCGGATGTAAAGTTTATTTATTTAAAAATGCCAGCAGTGTGGGTCCTTTTGCTATTTGCCATATTTCTCTTTTGGGATCTAGTTGCACGCCAGCCCTCAGTGAATACTTTTGAGGCACACACTGCGGCAGCTGGTGGCTTCAGCATCAGTGGGACAGTGGAATCTGCTCCGGGTTTTATTCTGAACTTCCAAAGAGCTGCCCAAAGTGCTTTCAGCCACTGCCTGTCATTGTAGACAGTCCTGAGCTATTGAACCAATGGACTGATTCAGTATAAGGCAGCATCCTGTTTTCCTATTTAACTTATTTCAGAACCAAGGGAACTAGAATCTTGCTTTATTTTTAGGAAGAGATCTGTAGCTCAGTGGTAAAGATATTCTTTGCATGCAGAAGGTTCAATCCCCAGCATCTCCAGGTAGGACTAAGAATATCCCCTTTCTGGGGAGCTGCTGTCAACCGGTGTTGACGGTACCGACCAACATGTAGACCAACAAATTTATGGAGGATAAAGGCTATCAGTGGCTACTAGCCATGATGGCTCTGCTCTGTCTCCATGATCAAAGCAGGATGCTTCTGCAAACAAGTTGCTGGAAACCGCAGGAGGGGAGACGTGCTGTTGCGCTCAGGTCCTCCTTGCGGGCTTCCCATTGGGGCATCCGGTTGGCCACTCTGAGAACAGGATGCTGGACTAGATGGGCCACTGGCCTGATCCAGCAGGCTCTTCTTATGTTCCCATGTATGAGGCAGCTCCATAAAACCCAGGAAGACTTTTTAATGTGTATTTCCCAAAGCTCCAATAGCTGGGACAGAGGTGTGGGCTTCTTCCTGGTTTAAATTAGAGGCATAATTCATTGTTCAAAAAACGCCTATTTTTAAGACACCCTTTTTTGCAACTGCAGAATAGGCCGGTTCAAACTGTCTCCTGGCGCTCCATCTTCTCTTCTTCCCAGTCAGGCAGAGCGTGGGGGTAGGAGCGTGTTTCAAGCCAACACTTCTGGAATTCCCTTCACCCTGGCCCCCAAATCCCCATGACTATTGGCTGCAATGTGGACTGTCAGGAAAACTGGAACACCCGTAATCTGCTCTTTTCTCTTGTCAAAACTGTTCAAAGTGGTGTGATAATGCTTTAAATGTATAGCGCAGATGGAGCCTGAATCTATCCTCGGATATGCCTAGGAGCACAGAGCTTTAAAAATGAAGATTTGGCAGAGACAAGTTTCTACCTTTTAACAGAGTGGTGGGTTCACTGCATTTTGTTCCTTTCCTTTTTTTGACGGCAGCTTCCCACGTCATTTGGGTGCCGTCTGTTGGAAGTGAACGCGTGGCCCACCAATATCGTCTTCTGCCCGTCAGGACCAGTGATGGTTGGTGTGGAAAGGAGCCATCTTGAAACTGATTCCCTCCAACCGATGGGTCCAGAGCAGCATGAGATCTAGCCATGTAGAAAGGCCTCCTGCACCACTCCAATATGAAATCCATCCTTACAGGTTTGAAGCTGAAATTGAAATCGGTGAGGAGCCAAGCCTTATTTAGGACGCCGCCTTCCCCCCTATGTGCCGTCTTGAGCACTTCGATCTGCGGAACAGGCCCTGTTACAGGTGCCACATAATACTCATTCCGCGCTTGTACGAAATTGTTCTTTTAGCACGGCTGCACCTCCGCTTTGGAACTCCCCGCCTATTGACACCAGGCAGGTGCCTTTGCTGTATCCTTTTCAGCACCTGCTTAAAACATTTCTCTTTAGGGAAGCCTTTCCAGATGCATAGATGTTGATCTCTTTTAATCTTTTTAGTTAGTGGCTGTTTTAATTGTTTTAAATATGTTGTTAATTACTTGTTTAACAGTTTTATTGATAATTTTAATGGTTTTTTAAAAAGCTTCTTAGAGATCTTTACATTCAAGCGGCATATAAATTTTGTTAATAAAACACTATGTAATATTGATTCCCTCCCCCCAAGAGCCAGATACGGCTTTAAAAAGGATTAGACAAATTTATTGAGGATAAGGTTATTAGTGGCTACTAGCCATAAGGACTATGCTCTGCTTCACTGCCTCACTGATCCAGAAGGGCTCTTCTGATGTGAACCAAGGAATTGTCAGTCTTGAGACTCATCCAGCCCCAAACTCAGTAGGCACCATTAGGGAAATACAAAAATAGGGATTTGGACGGGGGGGGGAGAACAGTGTTTCTCTCCTTTTTTTCCTGGTGATTTAACATGCCTTCTGTTGTTGCTTCCTAGGCCTTAGGCAAACAGCCTCAGTCCCTCGGTCTGCGATATGGACGTTTCTAATGCTGACGCTACCGTACAGGATTATGGGGAGGATTACAGAGAGAAATCTACGTGAAGTGCTTCAAATGCTCCCTCCTAAAGTAAGGATATTAGAAATGCTTGCTGTTACTCACAATAGGGCATTTGCTGGATGTGGTCCCTGTTCTTGATATCAGAGTAGCCTTGCCGTGGTTCGGTGAGGAGTAGGGGTGTATATGTATGTGCGTGTGAAGATAGATAGATAGATAGATAGATAGATAGATAGATAGATAGATAGATAGATAGATAGATAGATAGATAGATAGATAGATAGATAGATAGATAGATAGATAGATAGATAGATATTTAAATGTCTGTTTCTCTGTTTGACCGCTGGCGTCTTTTCCAAAGCTGCCTCCTGGTGCTTCCAGGCATGTTAAAAGGGTAGCATGGAACCACTCTTAAACTGCTGATAATGCTTGTTTCATATTGTTTGAAGAGATAAGCGGGAGGTGTGGGGAAGAAAAGAAATCCAAAGCCTTACTGAGGGTACCCTTGAATCTTTGCTTATCAGTGGGCAAGCAGGTTCTCTATCTCCCCCCCTCCCCTTTACCTGGGCGGCATGATACCTGGAGAACCCAGCAAAGGAAGGTTCACCTGGGAATCAGCCTGGTTTTATCCGCTAAGGTCAGCTCTCTTATCCTCCCCCCCCAACACACACACACACCCCCGATAGAAAAACGGTCCATTTCCAGGATTGACAGGAGCAATCCAAGCTTGCTTGTGTAACTCCCGCCCTCAGCCAGTTGCCAGCCTTTCACCAAAGCATCTGGAGCGGCTGGGCGGCCGCGGAAGGTAACAGAGGACTGTCATTAATCAGCTGTGTTTCCGATGGCACATCTTACCGTGGCTAATATAAATTACTTTGTTGACTTGCTAGGCTGTGCTCCTTGGATAATCTCTCTCTCTCTCTTGTGTGTGTGTTGGAGAGAAAAAGGAACACGCCTGCTTGAACACAGACTGTTGTGTGTATTTAGTAAATCCTTCAAAGTTCTGTAAATAGCTTTCTTTTTCAATTTCATCATAAGAAAAGGGGCTTATTTTTTAACACATGCACACAACATTCCAGCAGAAATGGCCTTCAGAGCAACTTAAGCTTGACTCTCAAACAGGAGCTGAGAAACCTGTTGCCCTCTGGATGCTGTTGGACTCCAGCTGGTTCTCATCTCTGACCATTGGACATGCTGGCTGGGGACTAATGGGAGTCCAACAGCATCTGGAGGGCCAAAGATGTTTCCCACCCCTGATTTAAACCATACAAAAAGACACCAGGACCCAGCCTGCAGCTTATATATAAAGCTGTCTTGTTCCACTTTAAACAGTTATGACTTCCTCCAAAGAATCCTAGGGACTGTAGTTTGCCAAGGGAGCTGTGAGATGTTTGGAGATCCCTGTTCCCCTCCCTCGAGCTACAATTCCTAGAGTGCCCTGGGAAGAGGGATTGATGGTTATCAACCCTGGGCACTGTAGCCCCCTGAGGAGAACAGGGGACCTGAACCTGGGACCTTCTGCATGCAGAGCTGGTGCTCCATCACTGAGCTATGGCCCTTCCCCTTAAAATAAGCTTCCAGTCCTCATGGCTCTAAATAAAGGACTAATTTAAAGAGGTATGTAGGAATCATAATAATATAATATAATAATCTTTCTTTCTACCGCGCCCTTTTTCCAATAGGACTCAGAGCGGCTTACAACTAAAAACAACACCATTAAAACATCTAGAGTATATTATTAAAAAAGAATTAAACTATGAGAAAAATTAACACCATAAAATATAGGTTAAAAACAGCGGACAATTTAAAATAATAAAATCATATAATGTAATCACCAAACCTATGACACTTAATCCTGGTTGTTCTCTATCCCAAATGCCCGTTGAAATAAAACAGTCTTTACTTGTCGCTGGAAAGACGGCAAGGAGGGAGCTGATCGCACCTCACTCGGAAGGGAGTTCCACAGCCCAGGGGCGGCCACCGAAAAGGCCCTATCTCGTGTCCGAAGCTGCCTTATACCAAGTTAAACCATTGGTCTCTCTAGCTCAGTATTGCCTATTGGAGGAAGGCCCATAACTCAGTGGTAGAGTTACATTTTTTGCATGCAGAAGGCCCCAGGTTCAATCCCCGGCATCTCCAGGTAGCACTGGGAGTGCCCCCTGCCCGAAACCCCTGGAGAGCTGCTGCCAGCCAGTGTAGACAATACTGAGCCGGATGGGCCAACGGCCTGACTCAGCATAACACAGGTTCCTCCTCCGATCCTTCAGCTGCCGCCTCACTGGTGACAGCACAAGTCCTCACCCAAAGAGCGGGGCTGGATGTTGGTGGACCGCAACTCCCATCAGCCCCAGCACCATGGCCATTGGGTGGGATGATGGGAACTGTAGTCCAGCAATATCTGGAGAGCACCAGCTTCCCCATCCCTGCCTTATCCTCTCAGCCACTGCGCGCACATCTAGAAAATATTGCAGCTACCACAAATATGACGAACGTACACAAAGGGCCGTAGCTCAGTGGCGGAGCATCTGCCTTGTATGCAGAAGGTCCCAGGTTCAATCCCCAACGGCAGCTGCAGGTCAAGCCAGGAGAGACCACGTGCCTGAAGCCCCGGAGAGCCGCTGCCAGTCAGTGTCGACAATACCGGGCTAGACCTGACTCAGGACAAAGAGCTTCCTATGTTCTTAAGTATTCTGACTGGCAGCAGCTCTCCAAGGTTTCAGGCGAGGGTCTCTCCTGTCCCTCCGTGGAGATGCCGAGGAATTGAACCTGGGTCCTTTTGCACGCAAAGCAGGTGCGCTACCCACGGATCTCACAGCCCTTTCTCACGTCTGTCTCTGTCTTGGTTGACCACATTGTTTAGCTTCCAAAGGCAGAGGTGATCAGGGCAGACCCTCGGCTGGAGATCTCAGGCAGATGACAAGCTCATGGAACCGAGCAAAGGAGGTCCTTTTTGAAGGACTTATCCCAGGCCGCGCAAGTCACATTCTGGATGAGCTGAAGCTTCGGAACGCTTTTCAGTGGCACGTTTGCAGAGAACGCTGTCTGCAAGTTGCTGTCCCTCCTTGTTGGGTTGCTTTCTGCATTTTTAAAAATCATGGTTGCATTGGGAGGAATCAATCAGAAGCTCAAGGTCTCACCTCCCCCCAAGAAGCATTCTCTAACATCCTTGCAGAATCTTTGTAATTAATCCTGGTATTTGTTTGGGGGGTGGGGAAGTAAGCTTGATGACACATTGTAGGGCAGTTGATTAATATCTGACTCTTGCATTATGCGCAGTATGACTGGATTTTCTTTCCTTTTCATGGGATATTTTTACTGGTACAAGAGATCCCCTCCCCTTTTCTTTTAACATCTGTTGAAATTAGTTTAGCCTTGTGGTAGGATACCCCTCTGACGGGACATTCCCATTCCTACCTGGAGATGTCAAGGATTGAACCTGGGATCTTCTGAACGTAAAGCACATCTCTACCACTGAGCTACAGCACCTTCCCTAAAACTAAAGCAAGATTCTAGTCCTCATAGTTCTGAATTAAGGGCTAATTTAAAGTGAGACATAGAAAGCTGACTTACATCGGGTCATTCTAGCTCAATATTATCCACACTGAGTAGCAGCAGCTGTCTGGGATTTCAGACAGGGAACCTTCCCCAGCCCTATCTGGAGATGCTGGGGGTTGAACCTGGGACATTCTGCATGCAAAGCAGATCTTCTGCCATGGAGCTGTGGCTCTCCTCTTAAATTCTCAAGAGTAATCCACCACTCTGCAAGCATCAGTCCACTTTGTTTGTCCATAGGACAATTTTTCTCCAAAACCCAGTGACTGAACCGTAAACTCCTTAGGGCACGTTTTGTTGTTGCTGGAGGGTTTGACTGTTGGTTGTCCAAGGGTTGACCCACTGGCCTTGATTAGGTTTGTTGTCATTTGGCCTGAGGTGCCCTCATCTCTTCTTCTGCACACATTTTGCAGTCACAAAAATTTAAACTACATTTATGAGGAAAGGGCAACCATGGAACAGGCTCTTCTGCAAATGTTTCTCCTTCATATCATCACTTAACAGCTATGCTGAATTTCCCAACAGGATTTAGATTCTTTAGCCGTTTGCGATACCACTGTTAATTAGCTTTAAAAAAATTAAAATAAACACTAGTTCTGACCTGACTTTTAAAAAAACCCCAAAAACCCCAAGGTGAGCGTAACAGAAATGGTGCACTTTCCCCATCCCTTCCCCTCAAAACTAAAATAGCGCAGAATTTCAACTTTCAGACAAACAACTTCATTTACAAGTGTGGCTCTAATTAGCTTCTGAATTAGTAAAACGGAGTTCTGCCCCCCCCCAGCCCCCCCAGAGTGGCAAAAGCCCAGGGGGGAAGCGGCAGAATAGCGAGAATCGCATTTCCAATTATTTTGTTGAATTGCTAATTTAGTTATTGTGGCTGGCGTAATTGTGAAGGGTATTGGGTGTGCAATTCAATTTGTTTTAAATATTTGTGGGAAGGGTGGCCGGTAATGGAGCTGACCTATTTTGCAGTCTAAATTGAGAGGACTCAAGCAAGGGGGTGGGGGTGTATGGGGGGAGGGGAAAATGCTGCTACAAAGCCTTCGTTTTTTGTTTCAATTTTTATTTTGATCTGTCTCTTTCTCTCTTCATCTCTCTTAAGACCATTGAAGCAACAAAAGGTTTAAATTAAAAGATGATAGCATTTTGATCTACCAGCTTTTGCAAGCTTTTGCCGCTTTAGAGGTAACCGTTCTGGGCATTTTTAATATGTAAATATTTTAGGCTAACCTATTGAAATATACATTTCCAGAGTTTGGGCAGGGTGCCCTCCACTCTTTTGGAGGCTGACATTTTACTGTGTTTGTTAAAGTGATTCATGTATTGAAACACACACACACATATATTACATATACACACATACGCGACCCTACCCAGATATAATCTTGGTTCACTGAAGGCAAACACACACAGGGGGAAATGAATCTGTTGTGCTGATTTGATGCAATTTAACACCATTTCGTCTTAAATTAGGAGCAATTATTTTTTTTAAAAAAATAAAAAATTTAAGGGATCTGTTTGGGAGTAAACAGACCCCTTTGCGTCTACAGCTTTCCTGAGAGGGGGCGGGAAATGTTTCCATTAGCTACACCTGCAATTAAATTCTGTTGAGTAGCAGTGGGGAAAATGCCGTATGTGTGGGTGCACACAGCCACTTGTAAAAACGCTTTAATGGATGAAATTGTATCACCACTACCCCCAGCCCCCACTTGTCCTGAATGTTAAGAAGTGGGTTTTGTTTGATATGACACATCTGTGAAGGGAGGGTGCAGGGGAGGGAACCCAGTGCAGGATATTGAGACTTTATGCTTGTAACATTCTGCATTTAATGCCCAGTCCTGTGAGATTAGAGCTCAAAAAAAAAAGTTTAGATGCATAAAACTTCATTTTGTATAGATTGGGCAGGTGAAAAAAAATTAAAGCCACACTTGTGAGCTTTTTACACTTTAGGCCTAGTCTACAAGCAGCCGCCAAATGGGGTGTTAAAAATGGAGTGGCACAACTATCTAGATGTTTTAATTGATGTTTATTGATCTTAATTGCCCTTACGCATATTGCAAACTGCTTTGAGAGTTCTAAATGAAAAGTGGATTTATAAACTTTTTTTTTTAACACAGAGCAAACTGGGATGTCAAAGTGAAGGGCTCTGGCATAACCCTTTCCCCCTGACACGCTAGATTTCTAGGGGCAGTGAATTGATTTCCTTATGGGAATTTTCAGCTATTGCTACCACGGCTTGGAAAGGGGATGAGACAAAATTTCATGGAGACTAAGCCTAGCCATGTCTACTAGCCCATAACTACCGTATCACAAGCAGCTGAATGCCAGTTACTGGGGATCACAAGTGAGTGAGGACTATTGCGCTGATGCCCTGCTTTTGAACTTCCCAGAGGCATCTGGTTGGCCACTGTATGAAGAGAATGCTAGACTAGGTAGGCCGTCTGCCTGATCAAGCAGGGCTTTTTAGAGGCCCCTATTGCCTGAAACCTTGACTGTGAGCAGTTGCACTTCTTCCTGAAGAAGGCACAAATGCGGAGTTGCATTTGGTGCTCAGATGTTTAAGGCTGCATATAAATATTAGTTAAAGCATTCCAGATTTTGTTTTTGCTTTTGTTTGTGAGTGAAGCTGCTACATTCTGAAAACACAAAAGGCCGTGTCAAGGAACAGAGGACACAATCTGATTGTTGTTGTTTTATTAAAAGAAACTTGAGCACCACAAGTTGTCTCAAGACACACATCAATTAATACTTCTGTCGGATGGTTCAGCCAGGTTCTTTCTTGGCTTACACCCTCTGCTGCTTATACTTCAGCTAAAAGCTTAATGGGAAAAGTATCTTTTAAATCAGAGGATGCCAGTGTGGCACCAGTGCGCCTAGCAGTACCTCTTATGGTGCCCTGCGAAAGAGATCAGTAAATATCTATTCTGTTATGCCACACCCCCATGGCAGCCATTTTGTGACTGGCACCCACACCACTTTCTCGACATTCCAAATGTGCTCACTGGCCCCAAAAGGTTGGCAACCCGTTTTAAATATTCTGATCAACAGAAAACGGATCCAGACCGTTATTTCTCTTGCCCCACCCCAGCTGGTTCCAGTCGGCATGATGAGACCAGTGGCAGATGGAAGGTTGTATCCAGTGCTAATCCTACTGAGTTGTATTTAGCCACTCAGAGTAGACCCACTGAAATTAATGAATCAAAGTTAGTCATGTCTATTAATTTTAATGGGTCTACTCTGAGTAGGACTAGCAAGGAATACCACCCACTTTGAATTTAATTTCAGAGGGTCTGCTACTGAGTAGAATTTAGTTGGCTACAACTCTTTTTCTATAAAACATTTCGATATAATCCATCATACTAGATTTCAGCATTCAGACAATTCAACTGCCATTGCTATTATTTTTTAGATGAATGTGGGTCAAGGACCCAAAGATGCGGCTGATGTGACAGCCCTGGTGTTGTCACAATGGGATTGTCGAAGTCGGTTGCCCCAGAGCCGAGAGCACAAAGGGACTCTTCTTTTTTTTCCTGGTAAGTAACAGCAGAACAGGTGGATCCCAACCTGGCAATAGCTGTGAGGGGCAGGGTGTGTGTGTGTGTGTGCAGGGAGTTGTGCAGCAGCGCAAAACTGGTTGTGGGAATGTATGTTGGACTGACTCTGAAGGGCCACTTAAAGAGAGAGAAATGATCCTCCACTTGCTGTGGCTGGTCGGTTAGGCCACCTACACTTAAGATCAGTTGGACCTTCCTCTCTCTCTCTCTCTCTCTCTCTGAAAGTATTTGAATGAGGCTTATGTTTGCTTTGGTGAAAATAAAACAAGCAACGTTTTCTAGAAAAAGAAAGGGAAGGCACTCAGTCATCTTCCGCCAACCTGGTGCTCTCCAGATATTTTAGACTACAATATCCATTAGTCCCAGTTGGCGCTGATGGGAATTGTAGTCCAAAACATCTGGAGGGCGCCAGGCTGGCAGAGGCTGCACTAAATCCTCATGAGGAAAACCAGGAGCCAGCTCCGTCCTGAGGCTAAAACATGAAAGTCCTTAGCAGCCTTTCTCGTCGAGCACTTACGAGTGTTCTTATTCCAAACTTCAATATTTCTTTCACTAAATATGTGCCTCTCTTAAGGACCTTCCTCTACATGAACCGAAAAGCAGCAAATTTGGGATGTGTTCTTGGCAGGGGGCACAGCAAGCAATCCTGGCTCTTTGATGTGCATCCGTAGCACACCTGAACATGCCCATCTCTCTCACGCCTTTTCACTCCTAGGTGTACCCTTTTTAGCTGGAGCTCGAGTGCATAGGATCCAGCATACTTCGTTTATTTCGATGGGACGCTTAGCATAATCCTATCCATGTCTACTCTGAAGTAAGTCTCACATTACTTTTTTTGTTTAGAGATGTTTTTATTTTATTTTTAATTGTATTGTTTTAACAATTTGTCTTTTTGTCACCCCTCTTTCAGAGGAAAGGTAGGCTAGAAATGTAGTAAATAAAAACAGTAATTTTTAATTCAGTGGGGCTAGGATTGCAGCCTTTCTGGTAATGGCTGGCTTCACTGGCTCTAAGCATCTGCTGTGAGTGGCCCCATCCCTTTAAAGCAGCATTATCCCACTGTAAACAGTTGTGGCTTCCCCCAAAGAATTTTGGGAAATGTAGTCTGTTAAAGGTGCTGAGAATTGTTAGGAGACTCATATGCCCCCCAAAACTACAATTCCCAGAGTTCCCTGGGAAGAGGAATTGACTGTTGCACATACTCTGGTATGATACCTCTTTAAATGTATAGTGCAGATGGGGGCACTGCTGGAACCCACCCCTATCATGCTCTTTTCCCCCAAAAAATTTGGCTGGAACACATGTGAATTTCAGTTGCTTGTATTGTCTGACAAAGAACATGGCATTTATTGTAATGACTGAGCAGTACATATTCTGCTTTTGAAGGTAGGGGTCACGCAGTTGCTGCTGCGTTCCTCTTGCTGACACACAGGCACCCTGGTAGTTGGTGGAACAGTTGCCTCTGTTGCAATAGTGGCTTTAACAGCTGGCTGTGTTAGCAAAAGGGCAGTGGCTGGGCTCAACCACCCTGCAGTGGACCACACGAATGAATTGCATCGTCCCCTAACACCTGTATGTAGAACATGGTATGCGATTGTTCCCTGTGGCTGCAAATGCCCTTTCGCCATCGGCAGGCGAGGCAAGCGTGACTGAGCATAGCTGATCTGTCTCACTCACTGACCCCAAGAACTGCCTGCCAACTGCCACCCCGAATCTCCAAAAAGCAAGAGAGGTGTTGAGGGCAACAGGTGTGCACACATCTCCTGGTATTGGCATACCTGTGCAAATTCTGTTCAAGCAAGTTTCATGCATGGCTCCCAACTGCACGCACATGCCTTCAATGCCAGCAGTGCCGCTTTAAACCTCTTCTGTTCCAGAAGGCAACCCAAAGGGGCCAGCCAACAGAGCTAGAATGCCCATGTTGTTTTCCTGCATTGTCCTTCAAGGATGGTACGCCACAGCTAGCCTACAGGCCAAGTCTGCAGGTGTTGATTTACAGAAGTAAATGCTACCTCTAACTTGCAAATTAGCTCACAAAATTAGTAACAATTTTGCCTTCAGAGGTCAGAGCCAACATGGTATATAAGGCTAGGCACCTGTGGGGATTGCTCAGCACTGTAAGGGAGCAACTGCTTTCATGCCATAATGTGGTGCCCTCCCAGATGACGTTGCACCACAATGGCCATCATTCCCGACTACTGGCCAAGCTGGCTAAGGCTGATGGGAGCTGCAGCCCCAACAAGATCTGGGAGAGCACCCCACACATTAATGGTATGATGCTCCATGATGCTTTGGCGTGGAACCAGGCCATAATAAAAAGGTATGCTGTTTAACCAGCCTTCCCCAACTAGGTGCCCTCCAGATGTTTTGGACTACAACTCATGCTGGCTGGAACTGTAATCCAAAACGTCTTGAGGGCACCTGGTTGGAGAAGGTTGCGCTACACTTTACAGAGGAGGGCAGTGCAGCTGAGGCTTGCCCCCCTGTTCCTCCTAACATGGAGGTGCTTCTAGCTCCGTATTGTTCCACCCATGTGCAGTACATCCAAAAGAACCAGCCTCTTTTGCTCTAATTTGACATTTTCCCAGCAAACCTATGGAATGACTTTCATCAGGGAATGCTCCAACAGAGTCTGCCCCTGCGAATCTTGCACAATAACTTGCAAAATATGGAAAGGGAATGCTCACCGATTTGTAGGTCAAACAGGATGAAGGGAAATTATATCCCCTGAGGTAACTCTCTTGTCTGTTTCAGTAACAGATATCCGCTGCCCAGACTGACTTTCCTGTGGGCATGGTTTTTAACGTGTGAACAGAGAAACGAAACACCCGAGGAATCTGGAGAATGCCCTGTATCATCAACAGGTAAAGGAATCTTTTGTTCTCTTACCTGGCCCCCACTGAGGGGTGTGTGTGTGACAAAATCATTTCCGCTGCAAGCCTTCTGGATAAAGAGTGGACTTAAATTTTGTGCGTGAAGTGAAGTTGGCCAACACCAGGAAGGCAGACAAGGAAAGATGACGGCAATCTGAACCACGTAAGACAGAAGCAGCAAAAGGCCCCAAGGCCTCCCTTTTAAGGGTGGCGCTGCCACCAGCCCCCCCCACTACTACTGGCAAACACTTGACGTTTTGCCTGTGGAAGGTCAAGTAACAGACACACTGGACAAAAATTTACACACAACAAAAAGCTTGAGATGAGGGCACTGACAAAGGCCCTTCTCGTTCTCCCCCCACTTGATTTAAGACCTCATGGTACCAGGCAGGTACCTTTCATTATCTCTTTGCCAGCGCTGTATAAACAACAGTGACTTTGAAGAAAGCAAGTCCAATTACACTTTGTTAAATAAATAGGTACTATTATGCGACATCCGTAAGTTAATTGCGGGGGAGCCTGTCTTCTTGAAGTCTTTTGTAACTACTCTGTAATTTCAAGTCTGAGTTAAAAAAAATTAGAAGAAAATATAAAAAATCCTTTTCCAGCAGTTCCCCTGCCCCGTGCCAAGAGGTGTGGGAGGTGGATGGCAGAGCATCTTTTCCTCTGCTCCAGGCGGCCCCGTTGGCTTACGTTGAAGCGGGAGCGTCCATTGTGGAAAGGATGCGCACAATCTCAGCCCGCTGTGTCGGCGATATATGCTGGGTCATGTGGACAATGGAATCCATGGCGACCTCTGGATTGGCCTGGACCAAACTAGAGTGAGAGAGAGAATGCAGGTCACATGTTTTATCACTTTGGCAAGCTGCATGGGGCAGAGACTTTTCCTTGACAGGAAGCAGGACTGCTCTCTTTCCAGCTCTTAATCTGTTGTGATATTGTTTTAGACTTTTTAAAACGTAAAAGTTTTCAATAAGCCTGTTTAAGTGGAGATCTTTATCCCAGTCTGTATATGTATCGGATTTGAAATTGCTTGTACATATGGAACAGTTTTAAATTGCTGTTGATGATTTTACTGTGAAATCACTTCAAGGTATTTTATGGGAAGATATTCATAAATGGCGTCAAATAAACAACTACAAAGTTTTTCGGCTGGTCTTTTAAGTTAAGTCGCTTTGGGTAACTCAAAAAAAGTTTTAAATATAAAAATAACATTAAAACCCTCAAAGTATTGTCTGTCCGTGTGGCTCAGCCAGCCAGCCTGTTACTAAATGTACGTGAAGTTTAAGGGAGTTTTTTTTAAAAAAAATATTTAATATATTTCTGTCCCACCCTTCTACCCTACAACAGGGCACTCAGGGTGGCTCACAATAAAATCATATACCACAAAGAGCATTAAAATAGATATAAATACATAAAATACAGTTAAGAAATCTAGGGGAGTGATATTAAAAGGGGTAAAATTAAAAAGGTGGGAAAATAAAAGCAGTTTCCAGCTCAGCCTTCAGTCCCTCCCAAAGGCTCTCCAGAGCAGGGTGGTTTTCAGAAGTCTCCAGAATGCCATCTGGGAGGGAGCAGAGCGGGCTTCTTGGGGTAGGGTATTCCAGAGCTTGGGGGGCACGCAAGGCTCTCTCCCGAGTGCCTGCCAGGCTGACATCTTTCATTCCAGGCACGCAAAGGAAACCAGCTCATCTTAAATCACAGGCAGGTACGTACAAGCATAAGCAATTCCTCAGGTACACTGGTCCAAGGCCATTTAGGGCTTTAAAGGTCAAAGCCAGCACTTTGAATTGGGCCTGGAAACAAATTGGGAGCCAGTAGAGACAATAAAGCACCGAAGAGCCCCATGCTGCGATCCAGTTGAAATTCTGGCTGCCATATTTGAACCAACTGCAATTTCTGTTTTCAAAGGCAGGGTTAGGGTTAGATTTATTCAATTTGTAAAACAACAACCTTGAAGCAATTTACAACCAAAATGGTAGGAATAACAACATGAAACCATTATATACAAAAAAAGAGAGAGATTTAACAGATAACAAACAGCTGTTTTTGCGCAAGGGTCAGGGAGGCCACTGCAATGCTCCGAGGTCCAGCAGAAGAATGGCCATATATGAACCTGAAATAACCAAATCTTTGGCTGTAGGTTCTTCACGAACATGATACAAGGCATGCTGTTGGAGGGCTATAAATCAGTGACTAACAAGAGTATCAGAATCGAAGAGAAAAGACATTGGGGCCTGGAGTGCAAATCAAGTAAGCTAGACTATGGCTTACCCGGACCGTGGACATGTGCAGGCTCCCAGCAAGGAGCTAGCAGCCACTTTGCGCCTTCCCTGGTCTTTTTTACTCCCGCGCCACAGGTTTTTCTTGGCTACAGCTGGGGTAGGGGGAGAATTTAATCCAGTTTTGGATGACAGGTTGAGCCTAACCGACTGGGGCCTCCCCTCCAGTAGCCCACTCATTCCAGGGGGGACTCTCAGGCCCAGGAGTCAAATGCAGCCCTTAAAGCTTCGCTGTCTGGCCCCCAGGACACTCCTCACAGGGCCCAAGTGCACAGCCGCCTGCCTGGCTGGCATATGCCTGAACTCTGATAATGCCTCTACTTGTCTGGATGGAGGACAGAGAGGAGTGTTGCCTACAACACAAAAGGGAACTTACCTGTCATCGAGTTTATTATCCACCCTTTGCCAGCAGGCCCCATTTAAAATTTCCAATATTAAAAACAATGAAATTGCAATCACGAGGTGGATCCTATCGCAGGTGTCAAAGGCCAGGGTGAAGAGCATTTGCCTAAAGCTGTACAGTGAGGTTGCCAGAAACACCTCTGTGGGGAGGGAGTTCCACAACATAGGGGCCACCACGGAGAATGCCCTCCCCAAGCTCCTGAGGGCGGCAGAATGACCAAGCAGGCCCCCTCTGCTGATCTTAACACCTGAGAGGGTCTGTAGGGAAGGAGCCGGCCTCTCAGATATTTGGGGCTTAAACCATTTAGGGCTCTAAACACTAGCCTGAGCCCCTTGAATTGGGCCCAAACTAGTTGTTTTTGCCTCTGGGCCCAGCCAGCACTGTCATGCGGCCCTGGAAGACTGCCCAGAAGCGAATGTGGCCCTCAGGCTGAAAAGGGTTCCCCGTCCCTGGCTGAGCCCTAAACTGCGACAAAGGAACTAGGCCGTTTCTATGACCCAGGAAGCTCTTCTACAGGGTACGGATGAGGCCACGGAGCCTGCGGCGCTCTCCTTCCTGGGAGTTGCCTTACCTCCGTATCTGTTTCAGGATGTAGTCACGGGAGATGTACTTGATGTTCTCGTCCACCACTGAGCGGGCACCTTCCTCCTCCGTCAGCTGTTTCTCCAGCCACTCTACCAGGTCTTTGTTGTTATCCCACAAATATGCCTGCCGAGAGGAAAAAGCAGGTGGTGCTTATTAAATTGGCTCCAGCCCCTGGCAATTGGGGGGGGGGTCTGCAAACCAGCTCAGTGGCAGAGCATCTGCCTTGCATGCAGAAGGTCCCAGGTTCAATCCCTGGCAACTCCACGTGGGCTAGGAGAGTCTCCCTGCCTGAAACCCAGGAGAGCTGCTGACGACAGAGGCTAAGCCTTGCAGAGGAGAAATGTCTGCGCTCTCTCTCTCCCTCTCCTTTCTCTCGCTCTCTGCATGTGCCCTTGTTCTGGACAGCCTTCCTTTGGGGGCTGCCTCCCTCAACTGGGAGTGATCAGTGCAAGCACATGAGATGCAGGACACAGCAACGTTATCTACTCTCTGGGGAGGCCGGCTGGAAGCTACTCCAGGTGACGACACAACAGGCTGCCTCTTCTGGGGACGGGTGCCACAGGCTCAACAACACCTGAGCTTCTAAAATTAATGCTGCTGGTATAGGGAAAGTGAAGAAGCCCTGAAGTCGTTGCAATTATGCTAAAGCACTGTTCTTCAACCTTGGGTCCCCAGATGATGTTGGACTACAACTGCCATCATCCTCAGCGAGCTGAGTCACTGGTCAGGGGATCAGGGGAGTTGTAGTCCAACAACATCTGGGGGTCCAAAGTTGAAGAACACTGTACTAAAGCAGTAATCCAGACATTTCTGCCATACCCTCCCAAATGCAGCTTCATTGTAAGAAAGTTACTAGTCCTCATTAGTACTGCACTCAAAAATAAACAAGAACTGGGATTTTAAAAACAAGGTAAAAACAAAGCAGAATTCAGTCTCTCTTGTTTGTAACCAGTCAAGGAACCCCCCATTTTAGAAGCAGTGAAGATTACAAGAGAGGTCAAAGGGATGTCAACCGCGGCGAAAATCTCAGCAGCAATTTTTTAAAAAAATATTTGGGGGGGAGTGAGGTGGGGGAGAGGCAAGATCATTTAGCTCAGTATTTGCTAGGTAGTTGACTACATAATCATTCAGGAGTGTGTTAGAAGCCTAATAGCCTTCCCTCCTTATGTCTCTTTCCCTCTCATTTTCTTTACAAATAATTTAAGAATCGTTAATGGTTTCCGGGGGGGGAAAGCCCAAGTACCACCATTAGCGCTCATTCATATTTATGTCATTTTATTTGGGTAATTAAACACAAAAGCTCATCATTTAAAGGTGCACTATCCTTCTCCGTTATATTGCTAACGAAGTCAAAGTCAGAATGACAATGAATTCCGCATCATGATTTAATAGGCGGTCATGTTAAAAATAAAAACCAGAGATGAAGTATCTCCGGCTGGAAACAGCTGCAGCAGCACTCCTGGGGGGGGGGGGGGCTTGGCCCTTGTGGCAGGCGCCACGCAATGCAAAACGGGTCAGGCGAGGAAGCACAAAAAGCCCTGGCTTGTTCCTCATGCGCAAAGTACCCTTTTTGCCATGGGCAGGCATCTGGATGAGCCTCAGAGTCTGCTCTTCTTAGCTCAGAGGTGGGGCAACAAGGGTCGCAGCAGAAAGAGAAAGCAAAAGGGCAACCTCAATGTTGATTTTAGCCACCTATTTAGTATCGTGGCATAGGCCAAAAACTACAGCTGTTGGAATTATTCCTCGACCACTGTTTGGCTGTAAGCCATAGCAATTAATACATACAGAATATTCAGAGCTGAGCCACAAATTTAGCTGTTAATTTCCTGGCTATGTAAGTAAGGAAACAAACGAAGTCACATAATTTTCATACTGTGACTGTCATCCTCAAGCATACAGCTAAAATACCCACATACGTATTCTCCCTAATCAGACTCCTTGAATTTTGCCAGGAGGTTTAAAAACAAATTAATGCAACTATGAGGATTAGATTCTGTTGTTTCTTTTTTTAAAAAAAAATAATAACTCACAGAAATTCTCAGGAGACAAAAGACCTCCATAAGAGCAATGTATGGCCTGCCTGTCTACATGCTGTACACGTATTGTACTTATTCTGCAAAAAGAAAGAAACTGATAGCCAAAAAGGAGGAAGGTTTATATACATGGATCTCAAAAACCACCACACGTTGGGGTTGGGGGAAATGCACTGAAGTGTTTTATATCAGACCCCTTGCTCTGTTTCAATATTAGTTTGCTACTCAAGCATTTCTCTGTTATGATGGCTGAAAGCATCATTTTTTAAAAAAAGAAACGGGCCAGGCCACTATTCAGTGGTGAAGTTGTTGCTCAGCCCATGAGGTGATTGCAGGTTCTCCATTTAAAAGGTTGCTTGCTTGAACTCTTGCAAAGCTTCTGCTTTAGATAATTCAAGCAATCTTGGCAGGATGGACTTGGTATAACTAAGGACTACTAAATAACTGTCAGGACTAGTGTCTGAGCTTGCTCCCTTCCCTCCTTGTCCCTTTTTCCTTTTGTGCCACGTCTTTTCAACTGCAAGCCTGTGGGTAGGGACTGCCTTTGTTTTAATTGATTGTATGTAAGCCACTCTGGGAGCCTTTTTGGATGGAGAGCTGGATACAGATGTTACAAACGAATGAATAAAGTTCATGGCACCAGTGCAGGGTTGGCTAGCGGATTTCTTTGGTCAATTGCAGTATTTAGATAAAAAAAACAGGCTGATTTTGACACCTCCCAACATTACAAAGTTCTGACAACTGCCCTCTCTTTACAGACACCAAAATGGCAAGTACAGTTAAAATCCTCTCTTAGCCTCAGTTTCCTCTGTGTAAACTAGGAATGATAGGCAAGTCTCTGGCAGGGTTATGAGGAGAACAGACATGGAGACTCAAGGCCTGTCTGTTGAACTGCAGTCCCTGGGAACTTTTTGACTTAAGTACTACACTGCACCGTCCTTGGGAAATCCAATTAATTATTTTCTCTCTCCAGTAGCTGCCAGTCTGTAACTAAGCCCTAGACTGCCTGCGTTAAAGATACTTAACATTTTCACATCTATTGTCATCACAGTAACAAGCATTCTGCGTGCCACAACTATCAGCAACAAATTTACCCTCCAAGGTAAGAATAGGGAACCGGTGGCACTCCAGATGTTGCTGGACGACAACCCCCACTGTCCTTTGGACAGCTCCTTGAATGTTCAGACTAAAAGCCGGGGCAGGCTCACTGCCCCACTGTCATCAGAGCCACCAGTCGCCACTAGTTGTAACTGAGTAACAAACTGATGAGTGTTAATCGATTGTATAGATGTTTGCAAGCAGAGGTTTTGGGGGCCCAAAATGTTGCATGACCCCACTCACTCTTTTTTGCATCCATTTCCTACTTTTCATCCCTCAGCTTCAGCGTGGTCCTTTCTGCTTCCTCGAGTAATTCCAGCCAATTGGAGCTCACACAGTGAGTGTGAGGATGTCACAGCACCACATAGGTTTGGCTGTGTGATAGGAAGCTGCCTTATACCAAATCAGACTGACTCATCTAGCTCAGTATTGTCTACACTGACAGTGGCTGTCCAGGGTTTCAGGTGGGGAATTCTCCCGGCCCTACCTGGCAATGCCAGAGATTGAACATGGGACCTTCCGCATGCAAAGCTGATGCTCTGCCACTGAGCTACAGCCCCATGATGCCAAGAAGGGCAGAGGAAGCCAATTCTGAAAGATGGCAAAGCTCCTTGTGTCATATTGCCTTTACTCTGAACAGTCTTAGGGAGAGAGATGGAGTGTGAAGAGGGAAAAGTAAACCATCATCACTGGCTTAATATAAATCAGGGGTGAAACGTGGACGCATGAAGCACAACCACAGGCTTAATGGGATTCAGAGTAAAAATTGCTGAGAGGGCAGTTTACCTTTTTTTTTCTTGCAAGGGTTGATAACATTTGCCAAAAAAAAAGCACTCCTGTTCCTATTTTGGCCCTGTTATTTTATAATGTTTTAAAATATTGTGCATTTTACCCGTTGGCTACAAACAGCCTTGAGTGGCTTTCTGGCACAAAAGCAGGTAGGTTAAATGTGAAATAAATTTTTAAAAGGTAACACAGATTACCAAAGACATTTCACATTAAAAATATGCAACAATCAATAATAATTGTGGGCAGTTAATTCTTTTGTTGTTGATTAATCAGCCAACCTTTAACTGACCATATTAAAACAAATGTGTTACCAAAATGTCAATATGGGTGTCTTTTTAAAGATAATGTAAGTAAGGACATTGTTTCAAGTTTGAGATACAAATTATACTTGCAACTAACAAAAGCAAACGTCTCCAAAAATATACAAGTTCATATCCAATCAATATTGGTGAAGGATGGGATTTAAAAGATTTTGTTGGCATCGATCAAATGTATTCAACAGATTGCTGCCCATTTCAGCTGTTTGTGGAACTATTAAAAACAGCCATAGTCGTTTTCACCCAGAAAACTGAAAGAACCACTCTCAAGTTTCTTTTTCACCAAATTTGGCAGAAAGAGAGCTGAGGGTTGGGCATCCCATGCAACTTCAGCCTTGCTAATCGATGAATCAGGAGGGAATTTTTAACCTAAGATTTAAACCCCCTGTCTGAGATTCTCCTGATGAAATCTGTTAAAATACTGCAACAGTAGAAAATAGTAAAATTGCAACGTTATTTGCAATTATTATTATTTTAGAACTGCAGCCACTGCCTGGTGCTGCAACCTCCAGATGCAACAACAATGCTCCCTCGCAAGGAACCAAGGAAGTAATTCCCCTCCCACACACACAGACTTTCCGAATCTATCCCGATGCCACCTCCAATCCAACCTGCGAAAGCTTGCCACTTTGCACAGCTGGGCAAAGCCAGGATTTGCCCAAGAATCCCGACACTTTTCATTTAGGCGAATATTTAATACTCTTATTAATCATTTTTAATCCGTTTGCCTTTAATTAAGAAACAGCATGATGCTCTCCTATCAACATATGCCAGGGAGCAGATTAATTGTGGCTTAAGATAACTCTCCTTGATTGGTGTAATGTATTAGCTAACTAGACGCCTGCCTTTTTTTAAAAGAAAAAATGCTCAAACGCTACCTTCAAAAAGCTCTGAGCCCTCTGGGGGGGGGGAATCTCCCTCCTTCCCAATATGTATTACTCTCATTCCCTTTTAGAGCCCCAGAGCACTTCAGATCAGATATGATCTATGTATTTTCCCCTTCCTTCAACTCACAGAACAGGAAGGGTGTCTTAGTAGGAGCACCAGCTCTGGAGACAGTCCTATGTGAAATATAACCATGTTGAAAACGGAGAGCAATGGGGTACGAGAGGGGAAGAAGGGCAGTGAACAGCAAAACTCTCTTGGATACGTTAGAAAAACGGAAGGACCACTAAGATGTTGAATTTCAGGTCGAGTTCCTTTTGGAGAAAGGTAGAAGTAGGTACTGTAGTTCCTCTGAAAAGTGAAGGGGGGGGACTCTCCAAAAACGCTTCATGGAAAACGCTCCTAAAAATTTAACTGGCCAGTTCTTAGGAGCTAACTCGAGACTCAGTTTCTGCTTGGTAGGCAAAATCCGGCACAAACCAGACTGAAGGGGTCTACCATAAAACTCTTCACCTTGACATCTTTGTCTATGTGGAGGGAAATAATAATATGTTAAATTTATACCTCACCCTTCCACCCAGAATTAGCTTTTCTCTGGAGGAGGACTGCTTCAAGGGAACCACTGCCTGCATCCAGGGCACTGTTCTCAGGAAGAACTAGGCCTAACTTGGATTGAGCCTGCCAAGTTCTCCACTGTGGACTGAATTCTGGGCCTTGTGTAAGTTACTAGCGGACAGTGCCTGGCACTGCTCAGGAATTCTAAGAAACCCAAATAATCAGTGCAGTTTTAAAAGGTTCAGTCTGCCATCTTGATTCAAAATGGCCACCAACTGTATCCAAACATAGACAAACAGTTGCTCCTTCATCTCAGGAACCATCACGCAAATTTAGATTTTGATACCTTAAGAGGCATCCAAATGCGTAACGAGCAGACAAACAGAAACAACCTTCCAAAATATGTCATTGATGCAAATGATACTGCCTAACTCAATCTGCCTATGTTAATCTATCTGGCATAAATTTATTCTGATGCTGCAAGCCACAGGGGCAGAGAGGCATGGAGATTTGCTCCCATCTGTAAACCACTAGAAATTCAATGCAACTCTCCACCACCCCAACCTCAAAGATGCCATCAGGCTTTGCCCCCCTCTCTCTCACACACGTTCACTTTATAGCCATAAGAACTAGCAATGTGCTTTAAAAAGCAAAAAGAGAGACCTTTACCTTGACTGTGCCCTCAACTTCCACAAACCAGCGTCTCAGCATGGCTTGGATCTGACCATCCGTCAGTTCAGGATTGGCATCATGGATCTTCTTCTTCACCAAGTCCTCAAGAAGAAGGCGCCGCAGTCTCCAGTAAAAGAACGTGCGGGACGTCTTCCACTCTAGAATGTCCTGTGTGCGTATAAGAGAGGGAGGAGTGAGGAGTTAAAACGAGGGAGGGGGGAATAAGCCCTTGAAGCCCCACACAAGCCAGAGGCAGGGAACCTCTGGCCTATGGGGCCTAATTAGGACACCCAGCCCTCCCCATTTGGCCCAGAAGGCCATTTTGGACAAGCCACACCCACCTGCCTGCACCTGATATCAAGCGTGAGGCAGCTAAAGCGGCAGCTGGGCCAAAAGGGGCTTTGCAAGCACCACCTAAAAGCTGGCTGGTGGTGCCTGTAACGCCCTGTGCAAAATGCCCCTGCAGCTCTTTCCAAGCACTGATGATCAGCTGACTGGTAATGTTTGGAGAGCACTTTGTATCCCCAGCAGTCAGCACTGCATGGGGCAAAAATGGGTCATCTGGTGTCACTGTGACATCAGGTGACTGACAGGTATGCAGCCTCACCCATCTGTCAAACATGATCTGTGGGGCAGAAGATCCCAGGTTCGGTCCTCAGCATCTGCCCCGTCTGTAAATCTGGAGAGCTGCTGCCAGTCAGTGTAGACAATACTGAGCTAGATGGACTAATGGTCTGACTCGGTATAAGGTGGCTTTCTGTGTTTCTATTTACATCAGCCCTTAATTCAAAACCATGACGGCTGGAATACTGCTTTATTTTTAAAGGAAACGCTGTATGGAGCTCAGTGGGTAGAGCGCTTTGCATGCAGAAGATCCCAGGTTCAATCCCCAGCATTGCCAGGCAGGGCTGGGGAAAGTCTCCTGCTGGGAATCCTGAAGAGCTGCTCCCAGTCAGTTTAGACAATACTGATCTAAATGGATTAATGGTCTGATTCATTATAAGGCAGCTTCCTAATACATAGTTTGATACTGGTAGATGCCCCTGCTGGGTCTAGATTGAAAACTCTTTTCCAAAGTGCTGTTGGCACACCAAGTCTGCTTGGGACATTCCTCTCTTCTTCCTAAAAATTTAATATTAATGTCATGGTGCCAGCATAACCCAGGCCGGCCAATACTCCCCACCTCACCCCTCTTCAGCATGGTGGTCTGCGAGGACCTCCTCAGTGGCTCTTCAATGGACGCTCACACATGGTGGCGCTTTTGATAGCAGTGGGAGGGAAAGGATTCGCGGCACTCACCGTAATGACACCCTTCTCTTGCATCCGGCCAGGCGTGTCGTGCAAGTCAGCAAACTGCACGGCTACTTGATGGTAAATGGGAATTAGGAATTCCTCCCGATCCTTCAGCTTGGTCTCCAGTTCCTTCCGCTCAGCCGGGCTTAGCTCTGGGGTGCCTGAAATCAAACAAGCCAACACAAAGATGCTTGTCAGAGACCATGGGAGGCGAGAGAGAGAGAGAGAGAGAGAGATGCACAAGCAAAGAGCCGCAGGAAGCAAAAACCACTCTCGGCTGGCCTCCCTAAAGCTTAGAAACAAGCATTTACTTGGATGCAGTCAGAGGAATGAGAGATCCCAAGACACACACACCCAAATGGCTAGACGATCCCAAGACCCTGAGACCCCGCAGAGCCCCTCACTCTGATGCCAGCATAAACACCCTGTCCTTGCACAGCTCACTGTCCTGGCATCAGTGGAGTGACAAAACCTGGTAACAGTCCTTATACAGAATCGGAGGCATGACCAAGAAAACCCTCCAAGAATGAATTTATGCAATGCATGCAAATCTACAGAGCTAGGCATTCGTGTGGTGTAATCTACGGCGCTTCCAAGATCTGCATTTTGAATTTCCAAGTTAAGCAGCAAGGTTGGGGGGTGCTAGAGGAATACAGAACAGTGGACTTGGAAGAAGGGCACACAACGTCCCTCCCAGACAATCACTGCTGCTTCATTCAGAGAATGCTGATCCTGGTGCCAGACTCCAACTCCCATCAGCCTCAGCCAGCATAGCCATGGGATGATGGCAGCTGAGGTCCAGCAACTTCTGGAGAAGCACAGGTTCCCCATTCCTGCTTTAAGGAAATTGCATCTGCATTTCTGGATTGGACCAAGGCCCATCTATGTATGTATGTCCTGCCTTCAAGTCGATTCCGACTTATGGTGACCCTCTGTCTAGGGTTTTCATGAGGCTGAGAGGCAGTGACTGGCCCAAGGTCATCCAGTGAGCTTCATGGCTGTGTGGGGATTCGAACCCTGGTCTCCCAGGTCCTAGTCCAATACCTTAACCACTACACCACACTGGCTCTAAAGCCCATATAGCACCAACATAAAATATGATCCAACAAAAACAAACCTTTAATCACATTATTTATTGATGCAGGAGCCCAGGGCGGCAAACGAAAGCACTAAAAACACTTTAAAACATCATTGGGATCTGAACATCACAATACATGCATTCTTTGTGCATGTTCCATATTGTACACATGTTTTCAATATGCCACTGAAGAGCTATGGTCAAAACGCGCTTGTTATATTTAGGCTGATTTCCCCCCTATCTGCGTCGGAACTATTGTTAATTGTTTTCACAGTGCCTTGCAAACGTAGTCAGACCCCTGACCAATGCTCTCATATTACTGAATTACAAATGGTACACTGTAATTTTGTTCTGTATGATATTTCATTTTGAAACACAAACTCACAATCAATTATTGTAAGGTGACATTGGCTTTATGTTGGGAAATGTTTGTAAGAAACAAAAAACTGAAACGTGTATGTGGAATTCTATTTAAATGTTCGTATTGTTTTTTTTACACAAAATTCCTTTTAACTCTTTTATGTATGGAAATGTTTTCCATTTTTTAAACCGTTGTTTTATGATTATAGCTGTTTTATTTGTTTCATGATTGTGTATTTTATTGGTGTAACCCTGCCCTGGGACCTTGTGGTGATGGGTGGGTAAAAATTCCACATAAATAAATAAATTTGACAACTCCCCCCAAAATGAGTATTTGAAAGTTATGTCAGCTTTAATTTGTTCATATTCATGATAAAAAGGTGTTTGATATAACAAGCCCATACTGTTCTTTTTTGTGGAAGTTTGACGTTCAGGTCCCAATGTGACTGAAGCTTCAAGATCCATCTGGTCCCAGCACTCTGCTTCCAACAACAACCAGCCACGTGCTTCTGTGAGGTTGCAAGCAGGATGTGGTGCATCTATCAGTCCAACATCGTTTAAGTATCTGGTATTTGGATGTATTCTGTTTTCAGATATGGACACATTCATGGCAAAGCAATTGCTTACAGTGCTGACTCAGAGGCAGCACCCTGGACAGCTCACTGCAATGTTATTGGCTACAATGCCCACTCACAGACAGCACTGGATAGCTCAATAGAGTGCCAACTGACAGAAGTAGTCTGTCACTCCCCCCCCCCCCAAATAACCTTTGATTCAGTGAGAATTTTAAAAGACTTAGTCACGCTTGTCTAGTCACAACCATGGCTGCAATCTAAAGCTGGAATCTGTATGCAGTACATCCGTGGGCACCTTGGGAATGAAGGCAGAGAAGCTGAAGTGGCCATTCACTGGGCCTCAGGGCCATTTCTGCTGAAGGCCGTGCTTAAGAAAACCATCACTACCTTATCTCCCGTTGCAAATAGCAGGGAGAGGGGGAGTTGACTAAAGCCGCACACACACCCCACATGGTCCCAATCTGCATACCATTTTTGTTTAAATTAGCAGCACAGGGCCAGCCACATGACAAATGTCACATCTAGCTTGACCCTGAGGAGACAATCCTTTTGCTTCCTGTACCTGCTTGTCAGTTCAGAAACTCCCCCCTCCCAAAGTTTGGGCCCAGCTCACATTGGGCTCCCAGTCTCCCAGATCTGTCCGTCAAGGGAGGGCTGGTGACAACAGGAAAGGCCTTGTGGGCCTTATTTCTTGAGGCCTCAAATCTCCTGAGCATGCCAAGGATCACTGACAGCTGAAGGGTGAGACTTCTTGCTTCTCCTGTCTACAGCAACCCTTCCCTGCAACCAGTCCCACCCCCACGTACACTACTCATGAGGGTCAATTTCCGTGGGAAGTGAGAGGTGGATGGCAACTACAGAGACAGCCTTTTCCGCAACAGCGTCTTGTATCTGAGATCTTTCCCCCAAGCAAACTTGCCAGGTGCCCACATTGGTGTTATTTTGCCACCAGGTAAGGAGCCATCTCATTTTATTTATTGTGGTACAGTTTTTCAAACTGCACTCTGACCTGGGAGCTCCTGGTGCTGAAGGTGCAAGCTTCCACGTTTAGCAAAGCAAGACAAAAAAGTCCCAGGCTCTCTTGGGGAAAGTGCAAAAAGATCAAGGCTCTTTCACAGATTTTTCTGAGAAAGTTTGGCAGGAGAGGAGAGAAGGAAGCTAAACTCATTATGGGGAGAGGTCACTTCTCACTAGGTGTGAATCATTTAGACCACAGTGTACTGGAGATGGGGAGAGAAACGGAACATTGTAATCTGAAGCACTGGGACACAGGAAGTTGCCATTGATCCATATGGCCCAGTATTGTCCGCCCTGACTGGCATCGCCAGAAAGACTGAGCAAAGGCCACAAAAGAGCCGGATCCGATATGCAGAGGGGCACAGAGGGAAGGTGGAGAAAGGTGTATGAAGTCAAAAGAGAGCAAGCAGAACCGGAGCCTATTCGAAAGTGTGGAAATATTTAATGCTGACCTTACCCGTGAGGCCCTGAAGTCGACAGTGTGAGAGACACACCTGCTTTGTAACGGCAACATTACACTTTCACACCGTGCCTAGTGCGGGTGCACCCCCGTATTTTTCAAGCATAACCCAAGCGCACCTTAACAATTTCTCTGCGTGAGAAATCGGGTGTGGATGGGCACTGCCAGCGCTGTAATTATTTTTAAAGACAGCGTGGTGATGCCATATATATATGTAAAAACATAATAATAAATCCAGTTTTTCACAGGACAGGAGAAGGTGTTAAGGAAGCAAACACTCATGTATTCTAGACAGTCTGCCACCCTTGCGTTGTCGAGCTAGCCCCGGTAATGATCCAGGTGAGATTAACAAAAATGTCAATGTCTATTTTCTGCTTAATTTAAAAGCGGCGTCTATAAAGATTTTTGGCTTCTGAACCCTCTTCTTCTGAGAGAAAGAAAGGTAACAATGAAGGAAAAAGGAAGGGGGGAGAGAAGGGGAATCAAGAGTGATTATCCTATCATTGATTGATTGTCAGGAATGTTTCTTATTCACTGAGTATTGTAAAAGGCTGAGCTCTCAATCAATTCCATAAGCCCCCTGTACAATTAAATATCAAGGAATAGGTTTCTTTCCTTTGCAGTCAGATCATCAGGCCTCACACTTTATGATGAGGAAGGTTTTGTGGGGGAGGGAGTTGCTAGGGGGCTGGGGAGGGGAAGCTATAGTTCTTTACTTCTTCCCTTTATCTCAGGTGTGGAGAACCTTTGGCCCTCCAGATGTTGCTGAACAACAACTCCCATCATCTCTGCCCACTGGGCCCTGCTTGGTGGGGCTGATGGGAGTTGTAGGTCAGCAACATCTGGAAGGCCAAAAGTTCCCCACACCTGCTTTGTCTATTAAATATTCCACAAAAACCCACTTTTGTGCACTATTAAAGACAACTGAATTATTTGTTAAGTCCTGTAGATTCTTCCAGCAGGGGCAGAATGATTCAGAGCTAATGGCAGGCATGCAGCTGCTTGGCAAAATGATGTTGCAAGTGTGGCAGAGTTGAGGGGAGGAGGAAAAACACTTGAAAGTAGAGTCCATCCCAATTCCAGCAGGGGCTGTGTGCATGTATTCTGCGACAGCACTACACAAGCATAGAAACTTGGAGTTGAGTGCAGAATTCTGCACCCTAAAAACATAACTTTCATTTTTTTTAAAAAAAACCCCAAGTATAGCCCCTAAAGCTCTATTGAATGCATGTTGGGCAATGGCTGCCAAAATCTTGGTAGGCTTTGTGATGATGCTTCAGTGTACCTTTCCCCTTCCTCATGATTAACGGCAGCAGCAGGACAACCCTTTGCCTCACATGCCTGGCTTAACGAGCGGCCATTCAGCTCTCTTTAATACAAGATTGTTATTTTTGTGTGCATTTCCAAAGCGGTCCAATACTTAACTCCAAAAACAGGAACTGGCATGGAAGCTTCACTTTTCCTTCGCCATCCAGCCAAAGATTTTGCCTGAATGTTAAAAGCTCAGCCCATCTCAGTAGCGTTAGCAGAACGACCAGTTCAAAGCAGTGCTCGAAAACACCAACTTGTGCCGAAAGGTGGGGAACATCTGTAGTCCTCCACGTTGCTGGACTAAACGCATTGGAACAGAGGAAGCAGCCTTTGATCCATCTAGCTCAGTAGTGTCTACACTGACCAGCAGCAGCATTCCGGAGTTTTCAAATGGGGAACATTCTCAGCCCTAACTGGAGACGCCAAGGACTGAACCTGGGATCTTCAGCATGCAAAACAGATGCTCTGCCACTGAGCTGCAGCCTATCTCTGATCATCTAATGCCAAATGCCCACCCTGGAACTCAGGAAACAGTGGGGGGAAATCACAAGTCTGAAGAGTTTCACTTTGTGGTCCCTTAGGAAGAAAAAGGAGATGTGACGGTCACAGAGCAGCAAGCCAAACACGCAGTGGCTGAGCCCTCTCCCAGTGTGCATTTTATAACAGTGAAGAAAGAAAAGTCATTGGGAGGCACAGCGGCCTGCAGTGACAGTAACCTCCAAGAATGTCAGGGTTCTGCTTATCTTTAGTAAGTTCCTGCCAGGCAGAAATGACTCCGCAAGGCCATGCATCACAGCCTCCTGTAACATTTGGGATCAAAATGCTTTATTGTTATTTTTTTTAAAAAGGTATGTCCAGTTTAACAGGTTAGGGGAAAATACTTCCGGCAAACGTTATTCTTTAGATTCCCCTCTTCACTGCGGAGCCTCAAGGCAGAGATTGTGAACCAAGAGAGGGCACCATTTGTGTTGCTAAACCACGCTTGGAAAAGGCAGGGGTGGGGAAGCCACTTCAGTCCAAGGCAGCATTCTGGGGCTGCGTGCGAGTGGCAAAGTGGGCTACCTTCTCTTTCTCTCTCTCTCATTCACACACAAACACACACACACATATATCCCAGGGTGATATCACAGTTCAGGCCAGGCACACACGCGGGAGCAGTGTGTGGAACAAGGCCAGTGAGGGGGTTTCACCAGTCAGCCCCCCCCCCCAGCTGTGTGGCTGAAAGATATCAAGAGGTTATCTTTCAGGGCAGAGAGATCCAGAGGCCTCACACAAGGCAACTAGGACGCATACTGAAGAGGACACAGTAAACAGTAATTGCTAGCAGAGCAGCAAAACAGCAATGATAGGTGAGCTGTGTGCGAATCTTGGTTGAAGGAGAACACCCTTCACAGTATATCACACTGAGATTCTGGGTTTAGGAAAATAAGAAAGCTTGCATTTATTACAGAAAATACAGACTTGATAGAAAAGATCCTAGTTCTAGGGAACTAGAGTTGGAGATGCAAAGACCCATGCTTGATCTATGCAGGGGGCGGTCTCCTCTCCGAAGGTGGGACAAAGAAGGAAGGAAGGAGCAGGAAATGAGGTCAGCAACCTGAAGAGTACCAGTCTAGCATGTGAAGGAAGCTCAGCACAGACTGGGTCAGAAAAACAGTCTAGGAAGCTTGGGGGTTCCCCTCCCTATTTTAACCCCATACAAATCCACCAGCAATTTCCCGCAGTAATTATCTTCCTGGCTAAGATCCAGTGGTCCATTAAGCCAAAGTAGCAACCATAAGGGCACAATATTTTTATTTATTTATTTATGACATTTATATCCCACCTTTCCTCCAAGGAGCTCAAAAGAGGTGTTCATGGTTATCTCCTCTCCATTTTATCCTCACAAGAACCCTGTGAGGTAGGTTGGGCTGAAAGACAGTGACTAGTCCAAGCTCATCCACTGAGAATTTCATCATGACAGAGTAGGGATTCAAAGCCTGGCCTCCCAGGTAAAAGTCCAGCACTGTTAACCATTACACCACACTGACTTTCAATAGCCCATTAGGACTGGTAGGGCAGAAGTTAAGGAGACCAAAAGTAGGTAGATCCAGAGCCAATGGCAAGCAGAGCTGACTGGCAGTAGGAAAGAAAGAAAGCAGGCAGGTGGGGGCTGGCTGAGGGCAGACTTATATCTGGTACCAAATCATATCTCTTTATTTGCCTAAATGTGCAGTTCTGCGCTGAAAGAGTCTGCCATATTTGGGCCCAATGTGCATAAAAACCAGCTGCAAAACTTCTCAAAGGTCAAAACATCAACAAATGGCTAAATCTGAAGTCCCCTTTGAGCTTGAGGGCCCAGGCCGTCCTGACCAGCCTGTAGGTAGCTAAGTCCCAGCAGATCTCAGGCACAGTAAGGATCTAAGACACTTCACAGCCCAACAGACAAGGCCTAGGTTGCTGTGGCCAATCGCGAACCCCTTGCCCGAGCAGCTGGGGGGCTGAAAAGCAAGAGGCCTGGAACACTGGAATAGTGAGTCGCTGCCGGGGTGTGTTGGGGAGAGAGACTGGTCACATCTGCACTACACACCTAAAGTACTATTATACCACTTTAACAATGGCTTCCCCCCCAGGAGTCCTGGGAAGTGTAGTTTGTGAAGGGTGCTGAGAGTTGTTAGGAGACCCTGTATTCCCCACACAGAACTACAATTCCCAGAGTTCCTTGGGAAGAGGGATTGATTGCTAAACCACTCTGGGAATTGTAGCTCTGGGAGGGGAATAAGGGTCTCCTCATAACTCTCAGTACTCTTCACAAACCACACTTTCCAGGATTCTTTGGGGGAAGCCACGGCTGTTCAAAGTGGTATGATACCGCTTTGAACAAATGGTGTGGAATTGGTCCAGTCCTGTTGAAATCAATAGACCTAAGCTAGTCTCCTGACACCTGGTCAGGAATCTCTTCGTTTTCTAAGGGTGCTGAGAGTTGTCAAGGGACCCCCTATTCCCCTCATGGAACTGCACTTCCAAGAGTTCCCTGGGAAGAGGGATGGATTGTTAAACCACTCTGGGAATTGTAGCTCTGGGAGGGGAATGGGGATCTCCTGACAACTCTCAGCCCCCTTAACAAATGACACTTCCCAGGATGCTTTGGGGGAAGCCATGACTGTTGAAAGTGGTAGGATACAGCTGAAATGTCTAGTGCAGATGGAGCCTGTGTTTCTGCCGAGTGATGAATAGATCACGTCCCAAAGCAAGGAGGCAAGTCAACAACAACAACAAAACCCTCCAGAGTCATTGCATTTCTTTCCATCTCTTACAATTCTCCAAGGCACAATAGCATCAAGAGCCACAATCCTGAATGCTGTTAAAAGACCCTGAAGTCATACAATAAAATCAATGCTAAAAAACTCATTTAACCTGAAAGTATGTGGTGCAAAGTCTTAGTTGCTCACCATCCCTCATCTACTGACACTGAATGGACACAAAAAGTGCCTTATATGCCAGGCCACATTCTTTGTCCATCGAGTGCAGTACTGCGTACTCTGACTGGCAGTAGCTGTCAGGCAGAAAAGGGCCTCCCACCTCACCTAATACCTGGTCCTTTTAAACTGGAAATGCCGGGGATTGAACTTAGAGCCTATGTGCAAGGCGGGCAATCTGCCACTGAATTACAGTCCCTCAACACCCTTGGAGAGGTAGGTGTGAGGAACCTCAGGTGCAGGGTCAAATGGTGGGCCAGGAACCAGCAGCGGGACTCAGAGCCACAGCCTGCCCAACGCCTCCTCACTTGCCCGCCCAACCCTCTGGTCATGCCATAGCCCAAGTGTGGAGAACCTTTGGGCCCTCCGGATGTTGCTAAACCACAACTTCCATCATCCTACGACATTGGCCCTGATGTCAGGGGTTGATGGGAGTTGTAGTTCAGTATCATCTGGAGGGCCAAAGGCTCTCCACACCTGCCACAGCGTCTTGGTTGGACCAATGCCAGTGACTTTCCACATAATGAGTAAAGGTGGCCGAGAGACAGAGGGAGGAAGGAAAGGGTAGTTTCCCTCATCCTTGGGGGGAACAGTACCAGAGGAGGCGTTGACGGAAATCAGAAAAAAGGTGGTTGTTGTTCATGATGATGATGATAATCATCATCTGAGATTCAGAAAGGAAAGGGTTAAGAGAAGAAGTAAATGTAATTGAAGCAGGGAAGAGGGATGAAAGAAACTGGCAGTTTGGAGGGTGGTTAAGGGGCAAGTTAAGTGTGAAAGGAGAATGGGAGGAGAAATGAAACGCAATAAAATACTTTGACAGAGATAAAGAAGATAATAAAGAAGAAATTGCCTTCTCCACTTACAACTTCTGGACCAGCAAATTCTTTCTAAAAAGGGGAGGCTGAGTCACAATACCTCCACAGCCAACATCTGTACATAGCTTGAGGAAAGCTGAGCTATGGAACCCCTTGCCACAAAGAAATCACCATGGCAAAGAATTTAGCTGTTCCAAAAAGAGATTAGGTATCAACAGAAATTATGTCAGCAACTGCCAACATTTTGTGGCTAGCTCTGCTTCTACACTGGGCCGTAGCTATTTCCAAACCTCTCAAGTGGGTCCTGGGGGTAGAAAGTTTGAGAACCCTGCTGTGTCCTATGTCACGGAGTTCCACTGGCTGACTGTACTAAATTATAAACACACTTGGGTGTATGCCGGATGATGAACAATCTGTCTCCCTCTCCCATATATCCACAGAGAGGGACTTTATTTTCAAAGGCTGGCTTGATCATTTTCTTTCCCACGTGTGTCTGGTTTACGATTTCTGCCAACAAATTACCATTGGGAGAGGGGGGGAAAATCTCATATGCGTTTTCTTAAAAGCCTAACTGGTGGGCTCTACAATGTTTAACTAACCTAAAAGCTAAGACACAGAGCATCACCTCCGCCCCGCTGTGATACTCTCCTGCTTACGCCGATGCTTAACACGTCGTAACACTGAGTGACATTTTAATAAACACGAAACTAATAAAGATCTCAGTTACAGCGCTTGGAAAAAATTGATAATGAACAGATCTGTGTCACATTATTCAAGATCTTCCTGCTCTGCCCGCAACCCTTTGCCAGGGTTTCTCCAGCGGCTGAGAGAAAGGTTCAGGACGAAAGCGCGAGGTTGCCCTCTGACTGCATCCACCCAACCCCCTAACCCTCCACCCCATGCGAGCAGCATGCAGGCACAAGAGTCCCGTGCCGCCCGCCCCTCCAACCTTGCCACAGAACAGCTGCTTGGTAGAAATGATAGCAGCCATTCAGGGGTTAAGAGAGGCAGCGAACCCCCAGCTAATGAGCAAGTATGCAGCAGGCGCTGGAAGATAAATGGAACTCTCTGCGCTTCTGCTGGAGTCAGCATGAACCGCGGCCCTGCGGCTTGTTTGTGGCAAATGGAGTGCGCAAAATATCAAAGGGCAGTGATCCAGAAGACGACCGGCTTTGACAAATTTTAAATTGGCCAGAAAGAAAAACCGGCAAAAAGGAGAGAGAGAAATTATGCAATTCACTGTGTCCTACAATCTTGGCTCGTCCTGGTTTTGCACAGCATTAGGGGGGGGGAGGGCGGGAAAGAGAAACACCACCACCGACTGCCTGGCATTGAGAGCAATCATGAGCCATCTAAGCAAGACACTTATCAGCAAACCAAAGCTTTTAATGCCCTCTCCCTTCCTCTCTGTGTGTGTCTGTGTGAAGGGGTCCCGCCTCTTGTATGGTGGTGTTTTGCACGGGATCCATTAGCCTGTTTCTGGGAGGATTGGAGCTAGCTGAATTTTTTTAAACATACACAAATACACCACGCTGTTAAAAAGGGAGGGCGCTTGAAATCTGAAGCTCCTTTTATTGTGTGTCTCATATATGCATGATGCTGCTGGAAGATTGTGCGCAAAGTGGGGGGGGGGGAGGGAGGAGAAAGACTGAGGGGGCAGCCTCATAACAGCACCCAAATCAAAAGATGGGATTCAAGGTGAGTTGAGCATGTCTGATGCTCTTGCTGGCACGAGTCACATATTAGGAACAGCGTTCTTGTCAGTCTCCGCTCTCCTCTGTTCTCCCCCACCCCGGCCCTTGCAACAGAAGAGGAACAGTTGCTGGTTTGCCTTGTCACAAAATGTTGTTTTGACGCAGCCCTCCAGACACCAGCAAATTGTTCAAGTTGTTAGCTTCAGGTTACAGCGTTTGTGGATTTTAAGCCAGATAGCTAAATGCCACCTCCTGGCGCCAACACATGGCATTCTCAGGCATCTGCTGGGGGCCCAGTATCCCAGCAGGGCCCGCAGCTGATGCCAGCCTTAAAAAAAGGAAAGCATCCAGGTCTCAAAATTGATCATTCAATTTCCCCCAATGCTCCTGATGCAGCACTACTTCAGGGCACCGACAGAGTGCTGCTGCTGCCGCCACCACTGCCAGGTTAATCTGTCAGCCCACCAGAGGGTGCTTGGACAACAGCCCCCTCAAGTAGCTTAGAAGTAGAGCATCTGCACTGCATGCAGGAGGCCCAAAGTTTAATCCCCAGCATCTCCACGTAGGGCTGGGAATGTCCCTAGGCTGAAACCCTGAAGAGGGCCATAGCTCAATGGTGCAGCATCTGCCTTGTATCCTAAAGGTGACAGGTTCAATCCAGAGCAGACTGGGAAGATCCGAACTCAAACCCCAAAGAGGGCTGTGGCCCAGTGGTAGCGCATCAATTCCCAAGATCTCCAGGCAGGACTGGGGAATCACCCCCGGCACAGGCAACACGACCCTCCCCTTTGAAGAAAAACAAACATGAGGATGCTATGAAAATCTGCAAAGGGGGCTCTGTGCTGGCGACATGGGGTGCAATCCTGCCCATCGGTCATAAACACATGTAACTAGCAGCGATGTGAGTGGGGGAAACCGATGAACAACAAGCGGCAGGGCAACCTCCTCTGTTGCCAGTTGCTGCCTGGTTGGCATTGACCCATGACAAGGCCTTTTCGGTGGTAGGGCCCCGCATGTGGAATGCCCTCTGCAGTGAGGTGTGTCTGTCTCTGTTGTTATTGACTTTTAGGAGGAATCTGAAGACATTCCTGTTTACCCAGACATTTGATGACTGATGGAAACTATTCCCTGCAACCTGGAGATCACTGGATGAAGGAATGTTTCTAACTGTCGCTGCTTTTAGAATGCTTTAAACTGTTTTTAGAATGCCTTTCTGTAGATGTTGTTGTTGATAATGTTGTCAAAGTTTTCTTGATGGGTTTGCCATCCTAGGCTCCCTTGGGAGGAAGGGCGGGATATACATTCAATAATTAATTAGTCACCCTTCCTGATCATTTATATTAAGCCGCTGGGGACAATCATTAGGAGATTTGGGCTGCAGTGTCACCAATATGCAGATGACACTCAGCTCTATCTCTCGTTTAAATCTTCGCCAGAGTCGGCTGTGGAGACCTTGTCCAAGTGCCTGGAATCCGTGAGTGGATGGATGGGAAGGAACAAGCTGAAGCTAAACCCCGATAAGACCGAGGTGCTGCTCGTGGGGGACAAAAGGAGGTTGGGAGATGTTGACTTGAAGTTCAATGGGGTGAGTCTACGCCTGAAGGACCAGGTCCGCAGCCTTGGGGTTGTACTTGATTCCAGGCTGTCCATGGAGGCTCAGATTTCGGCAGTGAGCCGGGCAGCCTGGTATCAACTACACCTCATACGAAGGCTGCAACCCTACCTTCCTGTTCATCAGCTCCCACTGGTAGTACACGCCCTGGTCACCTCTCGTTTGGATTACTGTAATGCGCTCTACGTGGGGTTACCCTTGAAAATGGTCCGGAAATTACAACTGATACAAAATGCGGCGGCTCGACTACTTACGAACAGTCGCCGCCGGGATCACATCACACCAGTTTTGTTCGATCTACACTGGCTTCCAGTTGTTTTCCGAGCCCAATTCAAGGTATTGGTATTAACCTTTAAATCCCTAAACGGTTTTGGCCCAGTTTATCTTACGGAGCGCCTTCAACGCCACCAATTATGCCGCCCGACAAGATCGGCCACACAGGGCCTTCTCTCAATCCCGCCGACAAAAACAGCTAGATTGGCGGGTACTAGAGAGAGGGCATTCTCAGTGGCGGCCCCCACCCTCTGGAACTCCCTCCCACAAGATCTCCGGCACGCCTCTTCCCTAAATGTATTTCGGAAAGCCTTAAAGTCCTGGCTCTTTCAACAGGCCTTCGGGATCTCCGGGGAGGGTTAATTGCCATGACTGAAATGCCTCCTGCCCTGTTTTAATATTGTTGTTCCAGCTGTATTGCTTTTATACTGTTTTTATATTGTATTACTGTATTTTATCATATTGTGTTTTAACGATTTTGTACGTCGCCTAGAGTGGCCATTGGCCAGATAGGCGACACAGAAATTAAATTTATTATTATTATTATTATTATTATCAAAAAGCAGCTTAGGGAGTCCAAGCATGCAGTCAAAACCAAACCATAAAATCTCACCTATTAAGTGCGCCATAATAAAACAAACCACTGCCCCTCAGCCTCCACAACTGCAATATCGGGATAAATAGTGTCGCCCTACCTTACAGGGCTGATGAAAAGATTATGGAGTTAAAGTATGTGAAGCACTTTATTACTTAAAAGAAATCACTATGTAAATTCCAAATATTATTAGGGCATTATATCAGGGGAGGGAAATCTTTTCCAGCCGGCAGGTCAGATCCAGGATCCCTCGTGACTCCCAGCAGGCCATCTTGACGGGCGAGTGGGGCCACTTACCTGACAATCTCCTAGCTTCACCATTATGCCAGGAGAAGCATTTTCCTTTGCCCAAGTGGGCAAAAGCTTGGGAATTCGTAGGTACCGCCAAATCAGCTGATCAGCAGCGTTTGCAAGCCCCACTTCCTTGCCTATGCGGTTTGAAATCAAACCATGTGGGTCAAGGTTCAGGGAGCAAACCCTGTTTTCAGCATGGAGCCACGTCTTTACCTGCCCTGCACCTGACGCCATATATGATGGCAGTGTAGGGCAGATGGGTGTGGCCTGGGGGGCAAACAGCCTCCCAGGCCAAATCAGGACCCCTCCCAGGCCTAACTGGGTCCGTGGGCCAGAGGGTCCTCACTTCTGCCTTATCCAACTAACCAAACGCACACTAACACAAATAAGCAAAGTTACAGCTGGTGCCCACTGGGACTGGTAGGGTGGAAGGCAGGGAGCCCAACACGAGGTGGAGCCAGAGCCAATGATGGGCAGAGCCAACTAATTCTAGTTTTGTCCCCATCCGCCTTCTTGCTAAGTTTTACAAGGGCAGCACTGACCGTGAGGAGTAACGGTAGCACATCTGCTTTGCATGCTGAAGATCCTAAATTTGATCCCCAGCATCTTCGGATAAGGCTGGGAAAGACTCCTGTCGGAAATCCTGGAAAGCTGCTGCCAGTCAGTGTTGACAATAACGAGCTACATGGGCCAATGGTGTGGTAAGAGAGCTTCCTATGTTCCTAAGCTGATAGCCAGGGCAACCCCTGGTCTGGCCAGGTGGGCGAGGGCTGGCTGAGGTTGGTGGGTTGGCATCCCATTTGTCCTAATGGGCTACCCCCTCCCTGTAGAAATGCAGGAACTGTAACTGCAGCCTCCAAACGTTTCCCAAAAGCTACATGCCTGGGCTTAGACAGGCCTCTCTAAATGCAACACAGTCCATCTGTAAGCTCTCTCATTGCCACCCTTGCAATCTAAGGGACAGGGAGTGAGGAATCACCCCCAAACAAACCTGCTATCAGCCAAGACCTGGACAGGCAAAAGCCTCAAGACAGGCAAACAGAAGGGAAAGCGGACGCATTTGTTAGCAAACTGGCCGGATAGCTTTCATTAGCATGTAAACAACCCCGCCAAGGCTTACCAAGTCGTTCCGCCAGACGCGTGTAGATGGGGTCCACACGCCTCATTGTCTTCACCAAGTCTTTCTTTCGGAATTTGATTTCCACCGTCCCTTCAGGCTCCAGAACTCCACCTCTAAAAAGGGGGGAATAAAAGGGAGATATTCTTGTAGAAGCTACTCCATTCAAGGCTGAGCACGGCAAGGGTGGGGCGTGCACGGCAAGGGTGGGGCGTGCACGGCAAGGGTGGGGCGTGCACGGCAAGGGGGAACCAGCCTACTAAAGGGAGGAAGAGCCCTAAGCATATAAATATGAAGTCACTGTAAGCTGGCTTACAGAAGGGCCGTAGCTCAGTGGCAGAGCACCTGCCTTGCTCGCAGAAAGTCCCAGGTTCAATCCCCAGGTAGGGTTGGGAATGTCCACATTCTGAAGCCATGGAGTCCTACTCCCAGTCAGTGTAGACAGGACTGAGCGAGATGGTTCAATGATCTGATTAGGTATGAGGCGGGTTCCTATGTCCTTATCTCAGACACTGACTGATCTTTTGAGGAAGGGCTCCGTGGCAGAGCATCTACTTTGCACGAAGAAGGTCCCAGGTTTCATCCTTGGCATATCCAGGTAGGGCTGGGTGAGACCACTTGCCTGAGACCCTGGAGAGCTGCTGCCAGTCAGGGTAGACAATACTGAGCTCAATGGACTAATATAAGGCAGCTTACTGTGTTCACAGATTTCATCGGACACCACATTCCATCATCTCTGATGGTGGACCATGCCGGGTGTTGGTGGTCCCTCAGCCAACTGGGCAATGTGCGTCTCAGAGCTGGGGAAGATGGGATGGGCGGAGGCGCGAGATTACCTGCTCTCTCGGTCAGCATACATCTCCATGTGTCGAGGGTTAATGGTGGGGTCAATCACGACCCAGGAACCGCCTCTCAACTCCGCTTGCGGCGGGATGTAAACAAGGACAGGCTGCTTGTACTCCCGTAAACCGTCCACAATGTAAGCCCCAAATTTCAACACTTGGTCATACATATCTGCAAGGAGGGAAGGATAGACACAGTTCCAAGAATTATTCAAGCCCATCATCTGTTATGCAATGAGTTGATGACCTAAGCCAGCGGTTCCCAAACTCCCCCCTCCCACGGACCACTTTAAAATTGCCAAGGGTCTTGGCAGACCGCTGGATGAGTGTTCTGCCTGTTGTAGCAATTGCAATCATGTGCTATGCTAGACGCTGTATGGTTAATTCTGCTTTTATCGCTTCTTTTGTATCTTATATAGTATACGTCTCGCCACAGAATTCAAGCTTTAATACAATAAAATACAAGATAAGAAATAAATGAAGTAATAACAATACAATTAAAATAAGTATAAATATTTATTGTGATGGATGCGCTGTCTCCCGTCTTCAGTCACAAATCTGCAGACACATCATGGACCACTGAAAGAAGCAGTTTGCGAAGCCCTCACCCTTGCTACATTTGAGCGTACTTTCTGCAAACACCAACTCTGTCTGGATGCAAATTTGGCCGTTTGGACGGCATGTACTGATTTACGTGTGTAAACTAAAATGGATGTATACATGTTTAAATGTTTTGATAATGTGAGCTGATGGGTTTTCTTTTTCTCTTCCCCCCCCTTTTTTTAATGAAATTGCAATTAAAAATCAATAATAAAAAAGAATTCTTCAAGCCCCATCCCACAGTACACAGACAGAGGAAGTACGGCTGCATAGAGCCTTAATAACACAATATTAAATTGAATCAGCACACAGTACTTGCCACCCTCCACTGTGAATCCCATAATGGTAAATACTGCATTAAAACAAATATAAACAATACCAGCGCTAACATAGCCTAAGAAACTGATGCTGTGTTTCCTAATTGGTTGGATTCTCAACTTCTGGTGTTTAGGCAGATTTACATATGCAAATGAGATACAAGGCCATGACATTGTTCAGAGCCATCTCTCCTCCCACTTCTGTCTAATCATATAATCATATAATCACAGAATCACAGAATATAATCATAGAATCATAGAATCATAGAATCACAGAGTTGGAAGAGGCCTATAAGAGTCCAACCCCCTGCTCAATGCAGGAATCAGATTTTCATCCAAATTTTCCAAGCAATAAAAGCAGGATATCATGAGGTGGCCACTTAGCTCAGTTGGCTTTTTTTTAAGGGTTAAGAGAGACTTATTTTTAAATCGATAGCTATTAGCCGCATTGGCTAAATAGACCCTGCACATTTAGGGGCAGTCACGCCTGGTGCTGTGCTGGTTGGAGTTGGGGGCAATTGTAGGCCACAACACCTGGAAGGTGTATTGGTTGCTTTTGTTTCTAGTATCCAGGGGTGGCTGGTCCACTTGGGCAAGTGGGACATTGCCCCCCAACCGAAGCCTGCCTTCAGCCAGCCCTTACCAGCCTGCCCCCTTACTTACATTCAGTCCAGGGAGTTGGCTGCCAGCTTCCTCCTCCTTAGTCTCAGTGTTGCCCCTTGCAGAACTCAGCAGGAAGGAGGCTGGAGACAAAACTAGAATCAGAGGGCTCTGCCTGTCACTGGCTCTGGCTCCACCTTGGGCTCCCTTGCCTTCCACCCTACCAATCACAATGGCCACCAGCCACCACAGCTAGCAATGCTTGTGGGCTCATTTACAACACTGTTCTAGTCTCATGTTCCCAGTTATCACAGAAAACAAAAATGCATTTTAAAAAAAGTGCACAAGTCTCTTGAAGGATTTCCAAGGATTGCTCAAGTGTCATCTTTAACCTGCGCTCAGGTGAACATAAATACTGCAGTCACAAATGCTGACAGCAAAGAGGGGAAACTTTTATTATTATTATTATTATTATTATTATTATTATTATTATTATTATTGTAAATGTCACCTGCAGGTGAAAAAGAAAATATCCTTATTTTTATATAAATATATATAAAAAGGAAGTAGCAAATTTATTGCTAATTAAACAATCGCTTTATTATGTAGTGCTAGCAATAAACCACTTGAAACCCCTTTCAGCTAATTCAAATGTTAAGAAAATAATTGCTTGATTCAAATTATTTTAACCAAATTAATTCTTTAGGAGACGTTTTTTAGTGGTGCGACATAATAAAATAATCACGTAATTAGCCTGGCATTTTTCACTCCTGCCATGAGGGTATATTTTAGCCTGGAAGAAGGAGGAGGGTGAGCAAGTGGGGAAGATACCATCCACTCACTCAACACTGTCTCTCATTTGCACAGAGGCAGAGATTTAAAAAATGAATAAAGAGGAAAGAGAGAACTTGTAGGGGAGAATCAAAGGGCACTTCCAGACTGTGGCTTTTTTTAGGTGGGATTCCATCACATACCGGCAAATTCAGGATGCACAGTTTACAGATGTGCAATTTTTAAAACTGTAATTTTTAAAAAAATTAACTGTAATTGTGTTTTAGAATGTTTTAAACTGTGTTTAGATGCTTTTATTTCTTTTTGTTTGATAAATTGTTTTGCTGATGTTTACCACCACCCTGGGCTCCTTGGGGAGGGAGGGAGGGACATAAATTTAATGATGATGGTGATGTTGTTGTTGATGATGAATTATTTATGGTCTTGCACAACTTTCTCTTGTAAAAAAAGTATTTTTAAGTCTTTATAACCTGCTTTTCATTGAATATTTCATTTCCAGAGTGGGAAACAATGACTTTAATCATACTGCTTTAATAATAAAAATATTCCCCAAATTAGAGAATCCATAAAAACAAATACAACCAATAAAAAATCGACAGATCCATCAAAACCCGCTTCCTCCAAAAGATCAGACTTCTTGTGAAGGAAAGTGATAGGCAAAATGCCCTGGAAAGTGTGGGGTAAACATTTGCTTTGATGCAACATCATCTAACCTCACTGCAAACAAATCAGAATGAATGCTCATTAAATAGCCAACGTCGTCTAATCTCCCGGCAAACAAATCAGAACAAATGTTCAATAAACAGGTGGTTGCCTGTCCCGGGCCCCGGCACATGCACGTCCGTCCCACCTACCTCTCCCTGAAGGGCCCTCCTTAGGGTGGGTGGGTAGTGGTTGCTTTCGTGATCTGCAGCGCAAATTGCGGGAAAGAGTTTCGAGGCAAACACCCCCACTGCTGCACAGGCCCACAACAGCCACCTGCAACATGCTCTGCCTACCTCTCGAAGTAAATGCTGGTTGCCAGAGCGTCCCAAACATCCCAGGGTCTGTTGCGCTGCGGGTGCAAGTCTGCCATCAACCAAGATGGCAGCTGAGGTTTCCCTAAGGGCCTGATGCCTCTGCCGCCATCTTGGTTGATGGCACCTTGCAGGCGGAGCACATTGCAGGCCTGCGCAGCAGTGGGGGGGTGCCTCGGAACTCCCTCCTTTGATTTACCGCTACCCACCTACCCAACCTAAGTAGGGGCCCTCGGCCAGGGCCCGGCCTGGCCACCCTCTGGTGCTGGCCCTGGCCCCCAGTTTAGCATTATTTTAGGCTATAATCTGAACCTCAATTGCCTGGGAGCAACCTTCCACAGAATTAACTAGAACTTACTTCGAAGTAGACATTGCATGGAGATTCTATTTAACTATAAAGGTAAATAGCTACTAAGAGACCTTGCTGTTTCCAGTGCACAAATTGGGGGCGGGGGAGGGAGGGAGGGAGGCTCTTAATCCAAAAGTCCAGACTTCCCCCCATTTTCAGCCAAATCATTGGGAGGGGGTGTGGAAGACTATAAATGTTCAGAAACAGTAGTAGGGTGGCCACTCCGTGGCTCTCCAGATGCGGCTGGACTACACCTCCCATCATCCCTGACCATGAGCTGTGTTGGCTGAGACTGATGGGAGCTATACTTCAGCAGCATCTGGAGAGCCACGGAGTGGCCACCCCTGGCATAGACTTTTCACAACCTCCACATTCCAAGGATGAGTTTTATATCAGGAATGGATTGGATTCAGCCTTGCAAGGCCCATTTATGTTCTTTAAAAAAGAAATTGGGTGGGAAGCCTTTTTCAGCCTGAGGGCCATATTCCCTTCTGAGCAACCTTCCAGAGGCCACGTCTGTGGGGCTAGAAGCAAAAGTGGGTAGAGCAACACAAGCAAATGAACACCTTTGTACAGTAGGCGTGTTTCTACATGCGCTCACACGCTCATCTCTGCCTCCCATCCAGGCCAGCAAAGAGGCACATTCCAGCCAGGGAAAGACTTCCAAGGAAGGAGCAAAGTAGGGTCAGCAAGGGGTGTGGCCTGGGAAGTGGAGGTGTGGCTGAGGAGGGGGTGTGGCTTGGGAGAGTCCTGAGGGCCAAACAGAGAGGCCATGAGGGCTGCATTTGCCCCCTGCCCCCAAGCCCTTGTTTAGAATTATTATCAGAGAGTCTCAACTGTTCTGCATTTAAAAACTCAATGTGCAGCCTCAGGATCTTTTGACACTTAAAGTGATCCTAAGTCTGCCCTGCTGCTGAAGAAAAGGAAGAGGTGCCTTGCCAGACTGCAGCAAGGGCCAACAAGCCCATCGCTCTGGAGCTCAAGCAGCAGGGCAACGTGTCTTGCACGCTGAACGTCCCAGGTTCGATCCCCAGCATCTCCAGCAAGGGTTGGGAAAGACTCCTGCCTGAGATGCTGGAAAGCCGCTGCTGATCAGCGTAGAGCAGTGATTCTTAAGCTTTTTATCCCAATGGACCACGTCAAAACTGCTGGGGGTCTTGGCAGGCCATTTCATGCACTTTTTTTTGTTTGACAAATCAAAGCACATACATAACTTTCCCTTTCTTTTAAAAAAAGTAGATTTGAACACATCCTGATCATACTTATTGTAACTGAATGTTTATCGCCTCGCCTCGGGGTGGGGGTGTTACTGTTTAAGCAGTTATATTCATAAAAGTTACTGTGAGCATGTGCTTTTCAAATGCATTATTTTGCTGATCTGTCACATGCTCAGATTTGTTTCTCCTGTATAGTTTTCTTTAATTTTTTTTGAAATTAATAAATACAATATAAAAAAACAGATTCACCTTTCTAATGTGCTGGATGCGGAGAGAGAGAGAGAGAGAGAGAGAGGGAGAGAGAGAGGGAGGGAGAGGGAGGGAGAGAGGGAGGGAGAGAGGGAGAGGGAGGGAGAGAGGGAGAGGGAGGGAGAGAGGGAGAGAGAGGGAGAGAGAGGGAGGGAGGGAGAGGGAGGGAGAGAGAGAGAGGGAGGGAGAGAGAGAGAGGGAGGGAGGGAGAGAGAGGGAGGGAGGGAGAGGGAGGGAGGGAGAGAGGGAGGGGGAGGGAGGGAGAGGGAGGGGGAGGGAGGGAGAGGAGAGGGAGGGAGAGGGAGGGAGGGAGAGAGAGGGAGGGAGAGGAGAGAGGGAGGGAGGGAGAGAGGGAGGAGGGAGAGGAGAGAGGGAGGAGGAGAGGGAGGGGGAGGGAGAGAGAGAGAGGGAGAGAGAGGGAGAGAGAGAGGGAGGGAGAGGGAGGGGAGAGAGGGAGGGAGAGGGAGAGCATTCTGCATCATTCCCATGGACCACCTGAATAGACCTCGCAGACCAACAGTACTGATCTATATGTACCAATTATTTAGCTCGCTTCCTAGGTACCTTTTGCTTGTGTTCCACAATCCCTCTGTTGCCTCTGTTCAATTAAGAGGAGAAGCCAAAGGTGGGTGACGTGTAGAGACCTTACGAATGCGAGAGACAATGCTACTGCCAGAGAGGCCCAAGTACCGTGGAGTCAAGGGAAAATGGGTGGACTTACTTAAGAGAGCAGGAGACCCGCAGATAGTTTAGAGCAGAGGAACCTGTGGCTCTCCAGATGTTGTAGGACAACTCCCATCATGCCTGCTGGTGGGAGTTAGATGGCAGGTCTCTGCTTGTGGACTTCACTCCTCTACCTCTAAACCGAGGGCCGCTCACCTGTGGCCCTCCGGATGTTGTTGGACTCTTACTCCCACCAGCCTCAGCCAGCAGGGATACTGGAAGATGTAGTCCAACAATACCTGGAGGGCCTGGTTTAGAGGTGGGACAGAGGAAACTGCTTTATACAGTCAGACACCTGGTCCATCTAGCTCAGTATTGTCGACACTGACTGGCAGTGGCTATCCAGCATTCTGGAAGGGGGGGCAATTCCCAGCCCCACCTGGGGATGGAACCCGGGGACCTTCTGCATGCAAAGCAGGTGCTCTGCCATTAGCTATGGTCCTTCCCTTAGGAACATAGGCAGCTGCCTTATACCGAGACAGATCATTGGTCCGTCTGGCCTGGTACTCTATACTCTGGCAGGCAGTGGCAACTCTCCAGGATTTTAGAAAGGGATCCTTCCCAGCCCTACCTGGAGACGCCAGAGATTGAACCTGGGGTCTTCTGCATGCAAAACATATGCTCTAACCAAAACAGAAGCAGAGATAGACATCCCCAATCCATGATGGCTTGGGATAATATTTTCCATTTCGACACATTGCCCTCAAACATTTTGACACTGGCAGGAAATCCTTAAAACCAGCCCAATCCGAACTTAAAAACAATCTCCCTAGCCACGAGATCAACTTAATAGGCACTCTGGAAAACAGGCACATAGAATTTTTCTCCATCCCTAAATCTCTCTCTCCTTCTCACTCTGTCCATCAACTCTGGGCAACACTCAAAGCTGGAATCATCCTCAGCGGTTTGGCTGGAGCCCCGGAAAACACCCCCCCAGACCGAGCACTACATCCATCGCGTTCGTATAAAGAGCTTCCTAAATCCTTTACGCTCAGGCTCTGCCGTGATAGCAACACACAGGTAGTGGTTGTTTTTAAAGGCCTTTTTAAAATTCTGGTTAAAGTCTCAAGTAACTATCCTTTCTTTATTGTTATTTATAACCTGTCTCAGGGACTCCCCCCGCCTGAAATAATAAGTATAACATGAAAAACCAACCGAGAGTGACCCCGTAGCGCTACCAGCGAGGCGGTTTAATATCTTTGGGATTTGCATCCTATCAACCCTATTCACGCTGAGCTCAAGACCCTGGTGCTAATTTCGAGTAAATTTCACGCTTGATGTCTCGCTGTTGTGGGTCACTGGCGGTTCGTCTAAATAAACTGCTTCCCTCCATCTAAATATTCAAAGCGTTCTCTCTCTCTCTCTCTTTTTAAAAGAGAAAAATAATTTAATTTTTGCATTATGTCGAATAGCCTCGCGGCTAAATGCAGCTCGTTCGGCAAAAGCAAATCTTCCCCCGCTCTCGATTTGCCTTTATTTATCGTGTGGATTTTTATTTTTATTTCTAAATTATACGGATATAAATATATGCGCACAAGCCGGCGTGTAAGGACACACGCACGTGCGCGAGGGCTTAAATTAGACCTCCTAGGCTGACTTGTAAAGAGTTCCCTGCCTTACTAATGTCAATTCTCAACGTGGCTAGAGCGATTGCTAATCTTTTCCTACTCATTACACACAATTTTGGAGTCATATTACCCGCGGCGCAGCCGATTCTTGGCAGAGTGTGTGTATATATGTGTTTGTTTGTGTGTTCTTCGGCACATTGAGGGGTGGTATAATTGTTTATTTTCACTCCCTGCTCAATCCTCCACCACCACCCCCAGCTCCGGCCTCCCCCTACCACCCAGCCAGGACTGAAACCAAAATTGCAAACATTTCTCTAAGGAGTGCGGGAACACTGACAACAGACACTCTCTTAACTTGCTCCCTGGGTTGCTGTAAGGCGATCTCCATTTAAAGAAGCTTCTTTTCTGGTATCCATATACACCTGCACAGTGGAGGCTAGTCCATTAGGATGACTGGGGCACTGCCCCTCCAGCCCCACTCTGCCCCCAGCCAGCTCCCACCTGCCTGCCTTTTTACTCAACACCAGACTAGGGGTGGCCTTTGCTGTCAGCTTCCTCCTCCTTAGTCTCAGTGTAGAACTCAGCAGAGAAGAGGATGGAGACAAAACCAGAATTAGTCAGTCCCATCTACCCTTGAGTCTGGCTCCATCTGCTGTTGGGCTCTCTGCCTTCCACCCTGCCAGTCCCAGTGAGTGCCAGCCACCACTGGTTGAACACTACAGTTATTAAATAAATAAAATAACCACCTTTCATTCCTCCAGAGAAGCCTCTCCAGTTCGCAAAGACCATCAGTGGGAGCCCTTCCCGGTTGAAATCCTTGATTGCTTGAGCTGTCTTGAAGGCAGAGTCAGGGAACCACACCTGGCCCGCCTGCTGGATAATCTGTTGCAGCAGGAGCAACGGTTAACATTCAAAAATCCGTATTAGGGCAAAACATTTATCAGGCCAACCAAAATATCACAAAATAGCGTGCAAGCTTTTGAGTTATCCAGAACTCTTCATCAGGCTAGATGGGAAACGGAGATGATGGGGGGGGGGGGGGTGTTGGCTGATGCTAAAGCCATGAAGTCTGCATCTGATCACAGTCCCAAAATGGAAATTGGGGCTGCGGGGAGGTAGTGGACATCAAATGAGGCTCTTTAAGGTCTTTTGGAAACAAGAAGCAGAACAATGACTGGCTCCCCATCTTTGAAAAATGTAAGAACCAGGTCTGTCTCTATCCTCAGGCAAAACACACAGGTTTCTCAATAGGTAGAAAATGGGAATCAAAAGAAGTGAGGCAGTTCTCACGTTAGCAAAGGTAGAAATTAATTGTATGTGGTGTGCTAGGGCAAAAAAGTCAATGTCTGTAAATATGTAGCAATCTTTCCCATTCTGCTGACAAAGAGCACTGTGTAACTTGAAAGTTTATGTGCATTATGGGGGTCGTATTCAAGGTGAGTTCTACTCAGAGTCTATGAAAATCATGAAATGAAATGGACCGCCTTCAAGTCAATCCCGACTTATGGCTACCCTACGAATAGGGTTTTCACGGTAAGCGGTATTCAGAGGGGGTTTACCATTGCCTTCCTCTGAGGCTGAGAGGGAGTGACTGGCCCAAGGTCACCCACTGAGCTTCATGGCTGTGTGGGGATTCGAACCCTGGTCTCCCCACTACACCACACTGGCTCTCATGAAAATCATAGACATAACTAAATTGGGTCTATCACTTTCTGAGTAATATTTAGTTGGCTACAGCTCTATGCCTCTCCCCACACACACCCCAAATAAGAAGAAAGTTGGGTCCAATAGTCAAAATTATCTAGTCTCTCTTTCATAACCCTTTATAAATAACAAAATGGACACATTTTCAACAACAGACTTGCACGGCAAAGGCCCTGTGCCATCTGTAGAAACAAGAAACCACCTTGGCTTCTGAGTCTAGGTTGGCCGGGTCCGCAGGAATGCTCAGCTCCACTGTCCTGGTTTCGACAGCAACCACTCCAACAGGTATTCCACCAAGTCTAGTAACAAAGAAGAAGACATATTAAGCATATTAAACAAAAACTTTCCAGGCCCAATTCACAATACGCTGCCTCTGACCTCATGAAAGCCCTATGGGACTTAGAGCCAGCATACATCAAAGACTGCCAGGGCGGCTCCACCATTTGGCAGAGTGAGGCAACCGCCTCAAGGCAACAGATGCTGGGAGGATGGGGAGGCACTGGAGAGGCAGAGGTGCCCCACATGCCCTGCCCTCGATACCCTAGACTAGCTGGCCTCAGGTGCAATGGAAGACGCCATCCCGTCGCCAGATTCAGCTGTCAGCCCCGTCAGCCACTGTACATGCCTAATGAAGACGTTCCATTTCCAACAAGCCTTTTAAGCTGAGATTCGTATCCCAGTAGTGAACCTGGCATTCTTTTTAAAATATGTTTTTATTGTTAAATCGCTTTGCAATGTGTCACGGGAAGCTATTTAGAAGTGAAATAAATGTATTAATAGGAACATAGGAAGTGGCCTCATACTGAACTGGACCACTGGCCGATCTAGCTAAGTACTGTCTACACTGACTGGCAGTGGTTTTCCAGGGTTACAGACAGGAGTCTCTCCCAGCCCTTCCTGGAGATGCCACTGGGGACTGCACCTGGGACCTTCTGCATGCCAGGCAGGTGCTCTGCCACTGAGCTACCGCCCTTCCCCTAGCCGAATACCTCTCATGAGGAGGTCCGTTCCATAGGATGCGGGTAATCGGGCCTTTAATGTGGCACCATCTACCTGATGGAACTCCTCCTTGATACGTATCAGGCAGGCACCAAATCTCTTGTCTCTTTGGTGCCGGCTGAAGACATTCCTTTTCCAACAAGCCTTTCTTTAAGTGGAGATTGTTATCCTAGTCTGTTGTCTGTATCGGACTTGAAATTGTTTTTTTAGATGTGTATTTATTGTCGATGTTTTAAGTGTTAAATTGCTTCAGGATGTTTCATGGGAACCAATTGAAAAATGAAATAAATAATAACAGAAGTCATTCATTTGTACTGACAAATGCAAGACAAAAAACCCAGCTTTTAAGTGGCATCGCAGAAGACACCTCCCCCTCTCCGCTCCAAAGTGTCCTCGAAGCAGAACGCCGATTCCTCTGGGGTAACCCAAAGAGAGTATTCCATGCATAGCATGGGCCATTTGTGGTTGGCGACCATTGGGACTGGTAGGGCGGAAGTCAGGGAGCCCAACAGTAGGTGGCGCCAGAGCCAATGACAGGCAGAGCCAACTCATTCTAGTTTTGTCCCCAACCTCCTCCTCCCTGCTGTTCTACAAGGAGCAACACTGAGACTAAGGAAGAGGAAGCTGGCAGGCAGTGCAATCCCCTGGACTGGTTGTAATCAAGAGGGCAGGCAGGTTGGGGGCTGGCCAAGGGCAGGCTGAGACTGAGGGGGCATGCCAACCTCCACTGCAGTGAGCTTTATAAATATACCGCTGCTCCTAGTAACACAGCTGGGGAAGGGAAAATGGCAGCTCCACCTTAAAAAGCAGCAACTTCTTCTGAACTGCAGCTCACGTGAGCCGGTAAAAGAACTGCTTTACTGCATGCGTTACAGTTATTTATTGAACTTTAGGAGTAATACGGGGGCAAATAGAGAGTGGTGGGGGGCAGAGAACAGTCTCAACCAGCAACTTCTGTTTTACGTTAGGCTTTCTATACATTTTTGTCCGGGACGGTGGGTGAAGATGCTACATCTTGTTTTATTGGTCATCCCCCAACAATAAAACAGAGAGGGGAACTTTACAGCCAACAGCAGACTTATTCCAAACATATTCAAAACGATGAGGTTTGCCAGCATTTAAAGAAACAATCCCACAGGAGAACAGATCTCTCTCTCTCTCTCTCTCTCCCCCTCCCCTCCCTCCCTCCCTCTCTCTCTCTAAGCCAGTTCCCAACATTCTATTCTGCCCTCCAACATTCCGTCACACTCCAGCGTGACCAAGAAATATAAATGCAGGTAAAGCTTCAGGAAGAGAGGATTGGCTTGAGATTCTGGTTTTCTGTTGGGGGGGGCACCATGGCTCCCAGCATCCAGGTTTCCATTTTTGGTAACGGATTTCGAACTAGTGTTGCACAAGTGTAAAGCCTTGCGCTGATGGGTTAGCTGGATACTGCCCAATAATAACAAAGGCAATGATGACTTACCTGGCTCTGCCAACCACAACTGTCTGAGCCCAGGGTTGCATGATCTCCAAGAAAGATCCATAGTCAAAGAAGCCACTTTGCCACTGGCCCTTCTGAACTATAAAAAAGGGCAAGGGAGAAGTTGTCAAGAGGAGCAGGAAATATTACATATGCAAATAAATAAATACAATTAGAAGCAAAGCATAATACGATGTGTTTAAATTGCATCTCTGCACATATAAAGTTATAACATTTTCTTCCATCCGATGAAGGGGACTCTAGTCCAGGAAAGATTATGCCATAATGAATGTGTGAAGCCTTTTAAGGGACTTTACGACTTTTTTTTTTTTATAACAACAAAACCTTACCCTGTATGGCCCAAGCTGATCACCATCTTACCCTGTATGTCCCACATCAATTACTGAGATCATCCGGGGAAGCACTATTAGTGGTCCCACATGGACCAGAAGCATGACTTGTGTCAACGAGAAGTCATGCCTTCAGTATTGTGAGGTCAACTCTGTGGAACTCCCTCCCACTAGAAGTCAGAGAGGCAGCGTCCCTGTTGAGTTTCAGACACCTGGTTCAAACTGTTTTATTTCAGGAGACCTTTGCACCATGAATGCTTCTCTGACGTTCCACATTTTTCTCATGTTTTTGTTTACATTTCTGAGGATTTAAATTTTGGAGGTTTTAAATATTTGATGTTTAATTTCTAAGGTTATAAATTTTGTACATTTAAATTTTTATCATTGTAACCCGCTTTGAGACACAGATGATGAAAAGCAGGATATAATTTTTTAAAATAAACCCCCTCTCCTCTCATCCCTTAAATCTGTTCTGGGAGGTCCCCCAAACCCTCCAGAGCAATTTTGTGGGGAGAGGGAAGACATGCAGGGAGAGAAAGGCCTGTTACACAAGTGGAAATCACTGCGCTAATGGGACAGCTTCACTGGATACCAAGGCTTTATAAAATGTCAAAATAATGAAGTCAGGCAGAGATTTTTACCTGCCTTGCCCCAGTCCAAGGATGGGGAACCTTTGGCCCTCCCATCAGCCCCGGAAAGCATGGTCAATGGCTAGGGATGATGGGAGCTGTAGTCCAGCAAACATCCAGAGGGCCCACACCTGCCCTCATGAAAGGGAAGGAACGACAGAGATCAGCCGAAACAATCGAGGAAGTCTCCTTGTGCCAGCAGAGGGTTAAGTGAATGTTCCCCGGCCTCTGTAGAAGCTCAGGCGTGCTTCATTTTCCCAGGAGCTAGGAGACTCTGCTGCAGCTATACTTTGCACAAGTTACCTTGAAAGCCAGGGCAGTGTAGTGGTTAAGAGTGTTGGATTAGGGACCTGGGAGACCAGGGTCCAAATCCCCACTTGGCCACATTGAAGCTTTGAGCCAGTCGCCAACTCTCAAACCCATTCTCCTTCACAGGGGTCGTTGTGAGGATAACACAGAGAGAGGGAGAACCATGTATGCCACCGTGAACTCCCTGGAGGAAAGGTGGGATTGAAATGTCTTAAAGGAAACCTTTCCACTGACATAAAGGGTGCCTGGCATAAACTCCGGGAAGGCCTTCTTCGGAGAAGTAGAGAGCGCCAAGCTTCAAGCAAACGAGACAAGGAGGCTTATGTGAAAGGCTACAGAAATGTCTCTGTGGCCCCCTCAGCCGCGGCTGTCTCTTTAATTTGCTCGTCTGCATAAAGAGGGCTATTTATCAGGAGAAGGCATCATTTACTGTTAAACGATGAGATGCAGGGAGCAGAGGGAATTTGTCTTGCTTTTAAATAAATAACTACGGGGTGGGCTTCATTCTTGCTTTCCTTCTTTCAAGATGCTGCAAACATTGCCACAAGACTTTTCCCAATTTCTAAAAAATGCATGCACTTTTAATTAATTTATTTTAAAATGAGGCTACTGGATTGGGGGTTGTCTCCACCTCGTTTTCTGGCAATGACAAGACTGAGATCATTTTGCAAGATGTGAGCAGTTAACTGGGACGTGGGGAGCCTCTCTGTGGCAGAGCAGAGGGCTTTGGATACAGAAAGCCTCAGATTCAACAGGAACATAAGCCTGCATTCAACTCAGGGCCGTAGCTCACTGAAGGGCTGCAACTCAGGGCCGTGGCTCAGTGGCAGAGCACCTGCCTCACATGCAGAAGGCCCCAGGCTCAATCCCCAGCATCTTCAAGGAGGGCTGGGAGAGAGACTCTTCCTGAAACCCTGGAGAGCCACTGCCAGACAGAGGTGGCAACACTGAGCTAGATGGAGCAAAGGTATCAGAGAGCTTCTTATGTTCCTGTGTAAATTACCCCTTTATTCAGAACCATGAGGACTGGTATCTTGCTCTATTTTAGGGGAAGAGCTGAACCTCAGCATCAGAGCATCTGCTTTGCATGCAGAAGGTCCCTGGTTCAATCTCCAGTGGCATCTCCAGGTAGTGCTGGGAGTGTCCCCTCCCTGAAATCCTGGAGAACCGCTGTCAGTGTAGACAGTAGTGGCGTAGATGGACCAATGGATCTCACTCAATATAAGACAGCTTCCTCTGTTCCCGAGTTCTACTCAGAGTAGATCTATTAAAATTAATGGACCTAAGTTAGCCATGTCTATTCATGTCTATGGGTCTACTTTGCATAGGACTAACATGGGATACATCTGCTTACACAAGCATTTCCCTGATCTCCTGACTTGAATATCCAAGCTTTGACTGTTATTTTACCTGTTATGCTGGTTTAATGGGCTTGTTTATTTTTATATATATTATATTACAGTGGTTAAAGTGTTGGACTACGACCTGGGAGACCAGGGTTCGAATCCCCACACAGCCATGAAGCTGGCTGGGTGACCTTGGGCCAGTCACTGCCTCTCAGCCTCATGAAAACCCTATTCATAGGGCCGCCATAAGTCGGAATCGACTTGAAGGCAGGACATACATACAGAGAGACAGTTTTGAAACCAACAAACAGAACATCACCCAAGCTTACTCTGGATCCCTATAAGGATTCCGTCAATCCGCTAAAAAATATGCATGTATGCCTCTGTTTTGTAAATCACAATTTTCTGTTTTGTTAATCACAATTATATTTTTACACACACACACATATATATGTAATCATGGATGTTGTAACATAGTCTTTTTACTGTGTATTTTAATTATTGGCACCTGTATTTTTATAATTGGTTTTATTCTTGTTAGCTTGCTGTTGGGTTTTATTTGGTTGTGAACTGCTTGGGCACTTCTTGCAATGAAAGGCGCTATATACATTCTAACAACAACAACAACAATCCTGCCTTCTACCGAGTCAGACCGCTGGTCCATCAGCTCAGAATTGTCTACGCTGACTCTCCAGAGTTTCAGGCAGGGAGTCAGATGCTGGGGACTGAGCCTAGGACCTTCTGCATGCAAAGCAGATGCTGGGACGGAGCTACGGCCCTTCCCCAAACTCCATGCAGGGCTGGGAACCTTTCAGGAACATAGGAAGGTGTCTTGCAATGAGTCAGAGCATTAGCCCATGTAGGTTAGTACTGGCCACACCAATTGGCAGTAGCTCTCCAGGGTTGTCAGACAGGGGACATTCCCAGACCGGCCTGGAGATGCCAGGGATTGAACCTGTAACAGACCTCCCCCGGAATTTGCCATTGGTCCATGTAGCTCAGGATTGTCTCATCAGGTGTGGGGAACCTCTGGCCTTCCATAAGGAGCTGAACTACAACTCCCATAATCCTTGGCTGTTGGCTTGCCGGGGCTGATGCGAGTTGTAGTTCAGCAACATCTGGAGGGCCAAAGGTACTCCACACCTGATCTCCACTGACTGGTAGTGGCTCTCCAAGGTTTCAGACAAGGGACATCCCCAGGCCTACCTGGAGATGTCAGGGTTTGAACCTGTGACCTTGTGCATGCAAAGTAGGTGCTCTGCCACCAAGATATTGCCCTTCCATTTTCACAGGCTCTCTACAAAGCTTCTGCGAAAGGCGGGGGGGGGAGCCCTTTTGTGCTCAAACTCCTTGCAAAGCTATAATTTTGAGCAAGCACTCCTGCCCTCTGACGCCAAGTGCAAAAGCAATTAAAAAAAAAGTGGAGATCTGTGTAAAGCCAACCTCTGCTGACTCCAATGGGATGGAAAGTGTTTTATCAAGCCCAAACTTGAAATTACTATGTCCTAATGTTCCTTGCCTTCGTTGCCCCCTCTCTGTAAAATGTGACCATCCATTTCAAAATTATCTCTCCATCGCCAGAGTCCAGAGCTTGATCGTTTCGATTCCGGGCCTCGCGTCAGGCGTCAGTTTGAAGAATATCAAGGCGCTATCTTTCCTAATAAACGGCTTTAACTTTTCACCTAGGAGATCTCTCCTTTAAACTTATCGTGGAGAATCATCTGCTTCCCCTTAACGCCTCCACTAAATTAAAAAACTCGAAGTCACTCAATTTGGAACCTACACGCTCCAGACAAGCTGGATGAATTGCCAGTGAGATGATGGGGGTGGGGGGATGGGATGGAACATTAGCCAAAAAACAAAACAAAATTGCCAGAAAATCTCTGGCTTTCATTCTAGCATGTATTCATTCTACCAATCTCATTCTAGCAAGGAGCCAGTGCGGCTGCTGAAAGATTGCACTACTCAGAAAGTTCCTAGTTAAAGAGTTTTGTGTCTGCAATGAACTTATGCAGTGACCTGAGGAGAGTCATATCTGTAATGTGTGCTTATAATACAGACCTACCTTATAGGGCTGTCGTAGATTGCAACAATATACTTATTAGGGGAATAATTAGCTATATAAATGCAAACATAACAACAACAGGAACACGTAACAAATAACTGCGGCATGGAATGCTCCTATTTAGGGTGCCAGCCAGCTAGCCATGCCCTCTCTCGTTATACTCCATTACATCTATTTTTCTTCCCCTCCCTCCCAAATGAGCATGCTCAGTCCTTGCAGAACTGTTAAGGTGAGAGATGCCCCAGTAAGGGCTTCTTTCCCTAAAGTAATCTTGTAGTTCTGCACACCTTGGGGTGCCCCCAGGCCCACTGACAGCTCCTGATTTGAGAGCACTCAAATACTAAGCTCACTGTCCATATAATAGTAAGGGCAGGAATCTTTTTTCAGCCTAAGGGCCATATCTCCCTCTTGACTACCTTCTGGGGGGGCATGTACCAGTGGTGGGGAGGGCCAGAGGCAAAAGTAGGTAGAGTAGCAGATGCAAATTTTAACTCTGTGCAGTAGGCTAGTTAATACTCACAAGCAAGCAAGCAAGCAGCATTACTGGACTTCAAGGACACATTCCACCTGCGCAAAAACACGCAAGCAGGGTGTGAAGCAAAGCTGGTAAGGGGCGTAGCCGGGGGGGTCCCAAGGGCCAGACAGAGAGGCCTGGAGGACCGTATTTGGCCTGCAGGCCTGAGGTCCCCTCCCCCTGGCATGTTGTACTCAAGACTGGGAGCGGACATTATTCCTAACATAGGAAGCTGCCTTTTATCAAGTCAGACCATTGGTCCACCTAGCTCGGATCGTTTACACAGACTGGCAGAGGCTCTCCCGGATTTCAGCCCTAACTGGAGATGCCACTGGAGATTGAACCTGGGACCTTCTGCAGCAAGGCAGAAGCTCTGCCACTGAGCCACGGCCCTTTGCAACACCCACGTTCCAAAACCAAAAGCAACGCATCTTGCAAAGCCTCAGCTTCTTTAAAGTTAACAGGAACTTTGCTAAACCTGGGCAGCAATGTAAGAGTTGCAATCCTGGCAGCAGCCCTTTACTCTTTTCCCAGCAAGCTAAGTGGAAAACATAGATCCAAAAAGCAAAGAATATTGAAGATTTAAATCCATTGCCGATAGAAAGCGACTGAATGTGGCTTGCATATATATTCATTATGGAGGGATCAATTGTTCCCTCTCCAGCGTGTCTCAGATAGTGCCTCCACATTGGAAATATACATACTTGGGTTGGGGCGTCCAGCCAGCATCCAGCGAGGATCGTAAGGTGTCTTGGTGGGAACAAAATCAATTATTCTTTCTATTGGGTCCTTGACAGTGAGAATTGGAACTGGGCTGAAAACACTCTAAAAAGAAAAATAAATTAGGGGGAAAGTTGCTACCTAAGACACTTCAAATGCTCATACATTTGGCCTGTTAGACAATATAAAACAGGGAAGGGGAAAACTTTTGAACCTGAGGGCCGCATTCCCTTCTGTGCAACCTTCTGAGGGCCACATACTAGAGGTGGGTGGGGCCAGAGGCAAAAGGAGGGAGAGCAATCAAAGTTAATGTTACCTTTGTACAGTCAGCTAGTTTCTGCACATTCACACGTCCCTCTCTTATCTTCTGCCCAGGCAAGCCATGAGCATGATCAAAGTTCAGCCAAGCAAAAATACTCAAGGGGGGGGGGTACAAAGCAAGACAGCCTTGGGAGAGGGGGAGTGGCCTTGGAAGACTTATGAGGTCCAAATAGAAAGGCCTGGAGGGCCACATTTGGTCCTGAGCCTGACGTTCCTCATCCTTGACATAGGAACATGGCCTTAATACCAGGACTAGCTTTTTGTCTGTCTAGCCCAATATTGCCTACTCTGACTGGCAGCAGCTCTCCAGGGTCTCCAGCAGGGAAGGGTCTTTTCCATCGCCTGCCACCTGGCCTTTTTAATAGGAGATAACTGGGATCTTCTATATGCAAAGCATGTGCCCTGTGACTGAGCGGCAGTGCCTCCCAAATGCAAGTGGCCTTGAGCATACAGCCATTTTACAAACAACTAAATTCCCAAACCACAATTCCCAAGATTCCCTAGGGGAAAGCCATGCCAAACAGAAGTGATATACAGTAGGGCCCTACTCATACAGCGGGTTACATTCCGGACCCCCGCTGTAAAGCGAAAACTGCTGAAAAGCAGAACTCATTGAATAGAATGGCACAATGCCTGAAAACCGCTGTAAAAGCGGAACAAGCGCCATATGAGTGGGGCTTTAGTCTAATTGCGTCTAATTGAGACCGCTGTATTAGCGAATCGCTGTAAAGCGGGGCCCTACTGTAACCCAATTCCTATAGCTGCATACACACCGTACATTTTTAAAGAACATGACTTACTTACACACACACACACAAAGAATCCTGGGAACTGTACTTTACTTTTCACAGAGATACAATTCACAGCGCCCTTAACGAACTACAGTTCCCAAGATTCTTTGGGAGGAATCATGTGTTTTAAATGTATCACGTGCACACTGCAGAACAGATCCTGGACTCAAGGGCCTTGTAATAATAAGAAGGATGTAAATTAATACAAGAACTTTGAACCTGGCCTGGTAGCATGTGGGCAGCCACTGCAAGCTTTTAAGCACTAGAGTTATGTGCTGGCAATAGTCTGTCCCCACCAGCAGTCTAGCTGCAGCATTTTGCACCAGCTGGAACTTCTGGACGCGGCACAAGGGTAGCCCCACATGGAGTGCATAACAATAACCAAGCCTTAAGGTTACCAATGCATGAATCGCTTGTAGCCAGGCTATCTCCGTCCAAGAATGGACGTAGCTGGGCATATCAACCATAGCTGGTAAACAGGCACTCCTAGCCACTGAAGCTACCTGAGCCTCAAGTGGCAGAAGATGGATCCAGGAGCACTCTCTAACTACGCACCTGCTCTCTTTGTGGCATCTGGTGAGCTCAGTCGCTGGGTCAAACAGCGACACCTCTGTATCACAACATCACAAGAACTAGAAGGGGTAAGGAGAGGAAGTACCTTTGGCATGTAGGACAGCCACAGAAGGATGGTGTAGACCCCTTCAAAGTCATCACATACTGTGCTGTGGGTCACCCCGTTGTTGTGCATGATCTGGATCCCACCCAGCTGGTTGTTGGAGGTGTAGACTTCTCTTCCAAGGACCTATTTGAAGACAGGGGAGGAAAAAAAGACAACTCGTAACCTTCGGCTCTTTATTAGATTGTCTTTTCTTTAAACACACACACACACAATACTTTATTCATTTTTAGCATTTATGCCCCACCTTTTCTCCAAAGAGCTCAACGTGGCGTACATGGTTCTCCCTCTCTTCATTTAATCCCCACAGCAACCCTGTGAGGTAGGCGAGGCTGAGAGGCAGAGATTGGCCCAAGGTCGCCCAGTGAGCATCATGGCTGAGTGGGGATTCAAACCTTGATCTCCCAGATCGTAATCCAATACTCTAACCACTACACCACATAAAGATTCCCCCCTGAAACTCCAAATGATTCTGGTACCCCCTGTGGTCCCCTAAATTTTTAAACCATTTTCTTACATTTATATGTCACGTTTTAGTTTACTTCTATGTCACCTTGTGGCAAAAATTTACAATTTAAGACTTCTTTGTCTTACATTTTTGTAGTTTGTACTGTTTCTTTCTTGCGTCTATCTTGTATTTGTGCATATTCTTCGTGAACCGCCTTGGGGGGCTTTTTGGCCAAAAAGGGGCAAAAGTTTTCCTTAACATTTGGGGGAAAAACACACACACCTAAAAGCCAAATACCTTCATCTTCCTGGCAAAGGGCATTCCCCCAAAAGATGTCGGAAAGAACAGGGGTTAGTGGGCCAGGCCGGTGGAGAGCTTGCCCCATGATGGTTCCCACACAGTTTCACCCCTGCCTTGGGTCTCCCATCCACGCACTGACCAGACCCAGGCCTGCTTAGCTTCAGCACAGCGACGGCTTCACGTGCCTTCAGACCATACCCTGGTATTTACTTATTTTTAATAAATGTTTTATCTCTATCAGTGGTTCCCAAACTTTGCTCCCTCGGAGACCACTTGCACATTGTTGAGAGTCTTGGTGAACCACTTAATGATTTTTCTGCCTGTCGTAGCAATTGCAGCGCACTGTATGAATTTTAATTCCATTTTTATTGTTTCTTATATTGTATTTTATTGTATTACAATTTGCATTCCACAAAATTCAAATTGGAATACAATGAAATACAATATATATTACAATATATATTGTATTTCAAAGTGTTGGTTCTTACCTATAAAGCCCTTAACGGCATCGGACCGCAATACCTGGTGGAACGCCTCTCCCGCTATGTACCTACCCGGTCGCTGCGCTCGACGTCGAAGGCTCTTCTCCGTGTCCCAACGCATAGGGAGGCACGGAGAACGATAACTAGAGCTAGGGCCTTCTCAGTGGTGGCCCCCGAACTATGGAACGCCCTCCCTGATGAGATACGCCTGGCGCCTTCTTTGTTATCTTTTCGGCACCAGGTAAAGACCTACCTCTTCGCCCAGGCATTTTAAAAAAAATTTAAAATTTGAATTTAAAATTGAAAATTTTTAATTATGTTTTATTGTGTATTGTATTTACATCCACTTGTATTTTAACCTGTTTTATTATGCTGTACACCGCCCTGGGAGCTTATTGCTATAGGGCGGTCTAAAAATGTAATAAAATAAAAAATAAATAATAAATAAATAAATAATAAATATATATACACACACACAGATATCAGGTTGGAACCCTGATCTATATCTTTGCGGAAAAGTAACCAAGATGGCTAAACAGAATTAAGAAGAGAACACAATATAAAAATATCCATATTAAAAGTATCAATACAGACACAACACACAGTGGCAGTTTCTGGATGTAAACCACAGTTTAGTGTGACGTGAACAAGATGAAACAAGTCCCAGGTTCACATGCTCTCCCTCTCCTCTTCCAACACAGCCAGAAGGAATTCAGAAGCTTTCACAGTAATTGCTTTACTATGGCTTGTTTTGCCTGAACATAATGCCAAACCATGGTTTATTAAGCATCACTTAATATGTAAATACTACCCAGTGGAACCCTGCCCAGTGGCTAACTGGTTTGTTCACTGCCAACAAACTGCAGTCTGAAGCCAGGGTTTGTTGTTGGCTTATGAATCTTGATCAGTTTCAACTACGACTTGGCATTATGTGTGAATCCAGCACCCATCCTTAAGCATGGTTTGCTCACCAAGCTGCAACCGATACAGAACTTAGCCATTGTGGCTAATAGCCATGGATATTTTTTTAAATGTATTTGCATACATTTGCTTATTTTGCCTTATTTATTCAGCTTCTGTTAGTCATGGGGAGGGGGCAGAGGACTATGCAGGCTACTGAAGGCCCCTCCCATCTACACAAAACCTTGGACACACTGGTCTCCCTCCCCTCTGTCCCCTTCTCCAGTTCATTTCCAAGATTTCAGTCATTTCCAAGATGTCACCAGGAATGACCCATGCACTTTCAAGCCCCCCACCTTCACAGCCCTAGGGGCTGGAAACTTGATTTTGCAACAGACATAAGAAAAGCTATGCGTTCGCATGGCACATGTGTGAAACTGTGGCAGACAGCTGATGCGCTGTAGACATACACTTAAAAAGCAAAGAGGCCTTGAAAGAAACAAGTCTGAAAATGACTCTGCGAACACGCATCCCCTCCTTCCAGTCAAAACTTTCATATCACACGAACAGGTGCAACCCCCCCCCCCGTATTTTTCCTTCAAAGTGGTCCATAAAAATGAGCCTCTGACCACCAGCCTCTCAATTCTCTCGCGTGGCTGCACAGTTCCTTTCTTCTAATCTCAGCCCAAGCGCTGCACGGCTCTGTTCCCATTCCCCCGCTGTCTCTTCCCATTTGCCCTCTCGCTGACTGATACACTGATATTTCGGTCACTCGACTTTCTGCTCTGCTGGCTCCATATTACTAATAACACCTCTGCCACGGCCAGTTTACCTCATGAAGGCAGGAGCACATCATTACAAAATAAACTCATAACTTTGACATTCAAGCAAATACACCCCATTTGTTATTTTTATGGTGCCAGTCTCTCCAACAGACAGAGGGGCATTATGTACCTGTTTTGTTTAGATTGCACAAAAAAAAAATGGGGGGTGGGGGAATGCACACACGCCCCAGACGCCTACGCACACTCTACACCAAAACAAGCGCACATCAGGAAACACAACTGACACGTCTGCATCATACATTTAAAGCACCCTAACATCACTGTAAACAGTCATGCTTTCCCCCAAATACTCCTGGGAAGTGTAGTTTATTAAGGGTGCTGAGAGGTATTAGGAGACCTCCTATTCCCCTTGTAGAGCAACAATGCCCAGAGTGGTTCAACAGTCAATCCCTCTTCCCAGGGAATTCTGTTCTAGGAAATGTATTCTAGTTCTCGTGTTATAACAGAGGGAGAAAAGTTTTAATTGGGATTGGTGTATTGCATGTTTTCATCATTGGTGTGTATATTTTAATGTTTTAACGGGATTGCTGATTTTAAAGATGGTGTAATGTTTAAAGCAATTCTTCATTTTTAATAAAATTGTGCAATTGGTTTTTATGACTAACATTGCTTAGAAGTCATCTTGGCATGAAGTGGTATATAAATTAATAAATTGTGATGATGATGATGGTAATCTGTTCCTCTACATTGGTTTTTCTCAAATTATCATTTAATGTATGTATATGCGGCTTACTACTTTAAGCGGTTCACAAAATAAATACTATATATATATATATGTGCACAACTTTGGAGAGAATAATGTGCTTGAAATGTCTGGTATGTACTCAGGCTGAGTCACACCTTCAGAGCCAGTGGTCACTTCCAGACAATCTATTTATTGTGTATTTGTCCCGATTTGCTTATGGGGAGGTTATACAATGTCATGTCAAGCAATCGTTATCCCACACTTTCCAGTGCATTCTGCCATCCCTTTCCTTTCTACACAAGTCCAATTTGTATGTTTTTGGAAGCAGGTTAGTTGCACAAGAAGTCCACTTTAATTATGCAACTTGAATTTGCCAATATGCAGTTTAATCCCTCCTGCAAAACAGCAGCCACTCTCTGTGCTTAGCTTGAGGAAAGCTGGACTATGGAACTCCTTTCAAACAGGAAAATGCTGTGGCAAAGAAATATGCCATTTCCAAAGAGGGATTAAATATCAACAGAAGTCAGACTGCACACCCTGCAACCCACCAAACTAACTGTTAGCCCACATCTGTTACAATCTACCAGGGGCTTCATGCCCACCCCCAAAGATTTGGCATTCTCAGGCAGGTATCACATAAAGGAAGGCCTTGGGGGCCACACGCTACGCGGCTGTCAAGTCACCAATGGCAGCTGGTGCTCACTGGGACTGGTGGGGCAAAAAGCAGGGAGCCCAACAGTAGGTGGAGCCAGAGCCAATGACAGGCAGAGTTGCCCCGATTGGTTGTAAGTTACAAGGCAGACAGGTGGGGACCAAATGAGGTTGGTTGGGCAGTGCCACCACCAATGGACCAGCCTCCACTGTTAAATCTCCTTTAGCTTGGTAAATCACCACAGATGAAGACCACTGCGGGCTCTTTCCCAGCCACGCTATCGGTGTCTCTCTCCCCCTCCTGCTCTGTTCTACCCTGTCTGTTTATCTCTTCTCTGCTTCAAAAAGTGGGGAACAAATGCATACAAATCCCTTTAAAAAGGAATTAAGGTCCAAAGAAAGAAAAGAGTTAAAAGTTCCAGTCCAATTATCTACAATTGAGCCTCGAACAGCTCCTAACAGCTTTCAGCTTCATCGATCAGCACTTCTGCCCTGCCCATTAAAAGTTATTAGATGGTGGAATAATGGCAGCTTGATAACAAAGGCAGGTCCTGGTTTAAGAAAGAAAGAAAGAAAGAAAGAAAGAAAGAAAGAAAGAAAGAAAGAAAGAAAGAAAGAGAGGGAGGGAGGGAGGGAGGGAGGCCTTTAAACAATGCAAGAATCCTGCTTCTAAAGTGAGTCTTTGCTTCTGAATAATCCACCAATTCTCTGATAAAAAGGATTAGAGCAAATTTGAGATTGGGATGAAGGGCTTGGATCAAGACCTAAATCCAGCCTGCGCCCTCCAGATAGTTTGGACTATAGCAGTCTTCCAGAAGGTGGCAACAAGGAACAGGCCTTTCCAGTAGTGTCCCCCTCCAATCTATGGAATACTCTCCACAGGGAGGCTCGCCTGGCCCTGACATATGACACCTTTTGGAACCAGCCAAAGACATTTCTTAAGCAATTGAGTGTTAATTTTCTTCTGCAGTTGTTGGTGGCATTTTCTTTTATTTCTTTTTCACTTTGGGGGCTGTTTGTGGTGGTTAAACCCGTGTTCAGGGAGGGAGGGACTCTTTCCATGGTATGACTATGGGCTCCACCCTGTTTGGGTTAAGCGTTTGTCTCAATTTGCTCACAGAAAGTTTATGCAGAGGTTAGATGATGGAGTGTTTGTTCAAATTCGTTTGTGAGGCAGGCTGTCCAACAACAAGCACTGATCCCGATTTGCTTGCTTTTTTCTCTCTTCTGTATGTGAAACCAGGGATGGAGAACTTGGTGCCCTCCACAAGTTGCTGGGCTACAAGAGGGCACCCTCAGCTTTCCATGTACAGAAGCCCACTGAGATTGCATGCGGATCTTATTTCAATATTGGCAACAGGAGAGTGCCTTCCACCACAGCTGAGGGCAGCAGGGCAGTTATGGGGGAGAGGATCAGGCCATGTGGCACTCACAACTCTGTCATCCAACAGAAGGATACAACTGGGGGTGGTCAAAAGAAACAGCCAGGGAACTGCTGCTCTCTCCCCCCTCTTGCCCCCCCTCTGCAAAAAAGAAATCATCTTCTGCCTGAGGCAGTCGTCTCACTCTGTCTAATGGTAGGGCCAGCCCCGGAACTGGATCCGGTTGGCCACTGTGAAAACAGGATGTTGGACTAGATGGGCCACTGGCCTGATCCAGCAGGCTCTTCCTGTGTTATTATGTTCTGGAGCCCTTCACAATCAGGAGAGCCACAGATCCCCCACCTTGGTTTAAATATTTCAACATGAATACTTTCCACCAATTTACAAGAGGCAGAAGTTGGGCTAAATAGCCTGTAATTTCCTGGATTCCCCCAGATCCCTTTGCAAAGAAATGTTGTGCTGGCTACTTTCCAGGTAAGGAGGCTAGTTTTTCCCTCCCTTAGATTAACAATTTCACATCTGAGTTCTTTAAGAACTCTCAGGTCCTTTTGGGACTATAAGAGGGGGGTAGTGTTGAGCTGAGAAGCCCACCCCCCTTTATGGCCATCCCCCCTACCTTAGGGTCTGGTTTTGGTGGCAGTGAGGGAGCAGTGTGACGGACGGCCAGAACATCAGCCAGGTGGTGGTGGGAGAGCGCCTAGCCTGCTCCCCCTGCCTGTGGTGTGGAGGGCTGTAGAGAGTAACGGCCTGGCGGTGGTGAGAGCGCCGCAGAAAACAGCCAGGCCCTGGACTCGGTGTAAGGCGCCAGGAGAACGGTCGGGGCGGCAGCGTAGAAGAGCCGTGGAGGACATCGGCCCGGCGGCGGTGGGAGCGCCGCGGAGGGCAGCCAGGCTCTGGGTGCGGCCCAGCAACCGAAGGAAGATTGTCATCTTTATTATTGCCACCACTGCCAAGACTAGGACTACTTGTGTTGATTTTGGGCTGATTTTGACTGTGGGGATGTGGGGATGTATGGATGTGTGGTTGTGGGGAATTGTAATGATTTTTAATTTTAATTTAAATTTAATTTAGCAGTATCAGAGTGTTAGAGGCGGGTCTCCGGCTCATTATTGTTTTAGGGTGGGTGGCCTGTCTGATTGGCGAACAGGGACAGGGGCATGTGCAAGTCAGAGGGGGATGTGACAGGGAGGGTGAGGGGCCAAACTATAGAAAGAGTGGGTGGCAGACGCTGGAATGGTACTGTTGGCAGACCATGCCAGATGAGGGGAACACGGGATAGATGTGTAATACCCATCCCATGTTCCGGGTCTGTTCAGAACCAGACGACAACTGGGGGATGCAGGATTCCTACCGACCTTCGATTGTTGTTGTGTAATGCCAGGTCTGTAGTACAAAAAACATCGCATATCCATGATATAATCTTGGATGGGCGCGCAGACCTGGCATGTATTACGGAGACCTGGCTGGATGAGGCCTCAGCTCCCATTCTTGAGGCCATGTGTCCGCCGGGTTTCCGTTATGCACAACAACCGAGGGTGGGAAGGCGGGGAGGGGGTGTGGCAGTCATCTATCGGGAGTCTCTAGTTTTTACCAGACCTCCTCTTCATAGGACTAAGTTTGTTGACTGCATGTACTGGAGGTTGGGCCCGAAGGGCAGTTTGGGGATCCTGCTTGTGTACCGCCCACCCCGCTGCACAGCAGACTCCCCGGCCGAGGTGCTAGAGATGGTCTCGGCTGTGCGTGCGTTGTCCCCAGAGCTGTTAATTCTCGGGGACTTCAATGTACATGCTGAGGCCACTCTCGTAGGAGCCCCTCGGGATTTCCTGGAAACCATGGCTTCCTGGGAACTGCACCTTAGTAATATTGGGCCCACCCATGTAGCCGGTCATGCTCTCGACCTTATATTTGTCCTGGAAGGGGAGGGGAGTGTTCTGAAGTTGGGGGTGGCTTCTTCCACCCCTGTGTCATGGTCAGACCACTATCTGGTAAATATAGACTTCTCGATACCACACACCCTCCGTAGGGGAAAAGGACCTATTAGAATGGTCCGCCCCAGACGCCTAATGGATCCAGAAGGATTCCTGACTGCGCTTGGGGAATTGGAACCTGCTGAAGGCCGCACGGTCGATACCCTGGTGATGGAGTGGAATGAGGGGATCACCAGGGCTCTGGACCGCGTGGCGCCGAAACGTCCTCTCCCCCTGAACAGAACTCAGTTAGCACCTTGGTATACTCCACGGTTGCGAAATCTGAGACAGGAGGTGAGGCGACTAGAACGCCGGTGGCGGAAATCCCATTCCGAAGATCTCCGGACACAGGTTAGAGCAGCAGTAACTGCCTACCAAGTGGCAATAAAGGCAGAAAAGAAGAGGTTCTTTGCTGCCTCTATTGCATCCGCAGAGTGCTGTCGCAGGAGGTTGTTCCAAGTGGTCCGAAGCCTGGTCGGTCCAGTTGCTCAGGAACCCTTGGAACAGTCTAAGGCCTCCTGTGACAAATTAGCAAAGCACTTTGCCGACAAAATCGAACATTTACGGAGCTCAATTCCGTACGCCGTGGACACAGTAAATGAAACAGAGTTGGCCAGTTGCAATCCGGTCAAATGGGATCGGTTTCGACCTCTTCCTTCTGAGGATGTGGACAAGGTGCTCTCGACTGTGAAGCCTACCACCTGTCTAACTGATCCTTGCCCATCGTGGCTCCTTGAGAGCTGCAAAGAGAAATTGGGCGAGGGGATTAAGGCGGTGGTCAATGCATCCTTGGAGGAGGGTGTAATGCCATTAGCACTCAAGGAGGCAATTGTAAAGCCCATCTTAAAGAAGTCCTCCTTGGATCCCCAAGTTTTGAATAACTTTCGCCCAATTTTGAACCTACCATTCCTGGGCAAGATCATTGAGCGAGTGGTGGCAAATCAGTTGTCGACACACTTGGATGAAACGGATTATTTGGATCCATACCAATCAGGTTTCAGGACTGGACATGGAACTGAAACAGCCTTGGTTGCTCTAGTTGATGATATGAGGAGGGCATTAGATAGGGGAGAATTCACCTTTCTTGTCCTCCTCGATCTCTCAGCGGCTTTTGATACTGTCGACCACAGTATCCTTCTGCTTCGCCTGGAGGGATTGGGAATTGGAGGCACTGTATTACAGTGGTTCCATTCCTTTCTCTCCGATAGGTACCAACAGGTAGCGTTGGGGGAGGAGGTATCAGACCCTTGGCCTCTCAATTGTGGTGTGCCACAGGGCTCTATCCTCTCTCCCATGCTATTTAATATCTATATGAAGCCGCTGGGGGCAATCATCAGGAGATTTGGGCTGCAGTGTCACCAATATGCGGATGACACTCAGCTCTATCTCTCATTTAAATCTTCACCAGAGTCTGCTGTGGAGACCATGTCCAAGTGCCTGGAATCCGTGAGTGGATGGATGGGAAGGAACAGGCTGAAGTTGAATCCTGATAAGACTGAGCTGCTACTCGTGGGAGACAAGGGAAGGCTGGGAGATGTTGACCTGGTGTTCGACGGGGTGAAATTGCCCCTGAATGACCAGGTCCGCAGCCTTGGGGTTGTTCTTGATTCCAAGCTGTCCATGGAGGCTCAGATTTCGGCAGTGAGCCAGGCAGCTTGGTATCAATTACACCTCATTCGTAGACTGCAGCCCTACCTTCCTGCTCATCAGCTCCCACTGGTGGTACATGCCCTGGTCACCTCTCGGTTGGATTACTGTAATGCGCTGTACGTGGGGTTACCCTTGAAAACGGTCCGGAAATTACAACTTATACAAAATGCTGCGGCTCGACTACTTACAAACTGTCGCCGCCGGGAACACATCACCCCAGTGTTGTTCGACCTACACTGGCTCCCAGTTATTTTCCGGGCCCAATTCGAGGTGTTGGTATTAACCTTTAAATCCCTATACGGTCTCGGCCCAGTTTATCTGATGGAGCGCCTCCAGCGCCACCAACCATGCCGCCCAACAAGATCAGCCACACAGGACCTTCTCTCAATCCCGCCAACTAAAACAGCTAGGTTGGCGGGGACAAGAGAGAGGGCATTTTCAGTGGCGGCCCCCACTCTCTGGAACTCCCTCCCGTATGACCTTCGACATGCCCCTTCCCTGAATGTATTCCGCCAAGCTTTGAAGACCTGGCTCTTCAGACAGGCCTTTGGGACTTACGGGGAGGGTTAAATTTTTACAACGAATAGCCTACTACTCTGTACTGGAACTGTTTTATTGTTTTATTGTTATATTGTATTTTATGATGTATTTTATTATGATGTAATGTATTGTTAAATTGTATGTCGCCTAGAGTGGCCATTGGCCAGATAGGCGACCCACAAATTAAATTATTATTATTATTATGCCATCCAGATCTAGCGACAGGTTAATTTTTTTTAATTTGGCAATTAAGCTTTTCTCTCATCATCTTTATTTGACTTAGTTCTTTAGATGCCCTCCCTCAAAAAGCAAGTTCTGACATAGGCAACTAGAAATCCTTTCACACCTTTGACATGAAACTCTCCCCTGCCCCATCTCGCTGGCTAGCTTCACACTTCTGATGTATTTAAATACATTTTTATTGTCTGTTTTTTAACAATTTTGATTGTTAAAAAAACAAAATGCTCCTCAAACTTGTTTGTGTGCCTGTGTTTTACCTCCCTCATTGTCAACTTACATTTGTTTTGCCAGACTTTATGTTCCTTTTTATTCTCCTCGCCTGAAAAGACTTCTGCTTTTTAAAGGAAGCTTTCATGCCTTTCATGGCTTCCTTGATTCTGTTCATTAACCACGCTGGCATCCTCATGGACTTGTTTGTACATCACAGATTACAAACAGTATATTTTTACTAGAGTATTTTATTGTAGAGGTTTGCAAACAATCCCAAAGCATAATCGAAAAGATACTTAATCCTTTCTCCTCTCAACTTCATTTTTAAAGAGTTCCCTAATTTTTTTCTTTAAAGAGCGTTTCCTCTCTTTTGAAAATTAAATACAACTCCTGGGCATTCCATGCAGTTCCTAGGCACACTTCCACCTACATATATGTTCAACTGGATAGACCTGAGCGGTTTGATGACACATTTCATGCCAGACCCCGAAAACCACTCAGGGCACTTCCAGACCCTTTCTATTTTCAAGCAAGATTCAATCACATATCAGCAAATTCTGGCTGCACGATTGTAGTTGATTGGGAGCTCTCTTGCGCAACAAACCCGGTTTGCCAAAAGATCAGACTTTTTGCGATGAGGAAAGCGACAGAGGAACACACACTTGGAAAGGGGGAGATGACACTTGCCTTGACACATCAGAACAAAAGCTCATTAAACAGACAACAGTGTCTAATCTCCCTGCAAACAAATCAGGATGAATGCCCAACAGACATATAGAGAGTAAGAGCAGCCCTGCTGGGTCAGGCCAAAGGAGGCCCATCTCTAGCCCAGCATCCTGTTCTCACAGTGGCCAACTAGATGCCCCAATGCAAAGCCCGCAAGCAGGACCTGAGTGCAAGAGCAACTCTCCCCTCCAGTGGTTTCCAGCAACTGGGATTCAGAAACAGACCGTCTCCAACCATGGAGGCTGAGCAGGTTGTCAGGAAGTGCCTTCAGGATCAAGAGTTGACTCCTCTCTAGTTCTTGGGCAGGTTTCCATTCTGAACACTTATATGCCCCCCCGCCCTGCCACAATGGATCACCTCTCCCCCCCCCCCACAGAAAAAGAGAGTGCAGTCTTTGCATTTCTAATCAAGGAACTGTGCAAGCTTCCCTTGCACTTTTTAATTTACAAGCATTCAGTGGAGGACCTTTCCTGACTTGGGAACATATTGGCTCAGTCTAATGCTTGGAGATTATTAAAGCCAGCGCTATACCCCTGCTATCAGCTCTGCAGATCTTTTATTTAGAAGATATGGAGGCACTAAACACAGAAAGAGTTCCCAGCCACCTCCACATTAAAACCCCAAGCGCCTGGTAAATGGAATTATATAGCTGTCATCTCCTTTCCCCAAAGTTTTAAGAGTACAATGGGCTCATTTTTCCCCTCCTTCCCCACCCTCGACTCTCTCCCTGCACTCCATCCCCAGCTCCAGAATGGAGAGCTCTACTTTGTATTGATTTAAAGTCGCGGAAATAAATAAGACTGCTTCGCCACCGCGGTTCACAAGAAATTCATGGTACACTATTGCATGATATATTTGAAGAGCTGTTCGCAAGCTCTCTTTTTCCCTCTGGTGAGTGATGGGGGGGTAGAGGCGGAGGGGGGAGGCACTGCCGAAAGCCCGCCAGTCACCAAAGATGCTCACAGACTGCAAATCCACAGGAAAGCAATGCCACTGAAGTCTCCTCTACAGGTGAGCCTAGGCCAGCCTTCTTGACACCATTTGACCTATGCTAGAACAAATATCCCCTCATTTCGCTATACAGTAGCTTTAGTCATCAGCATTCATTATCTTATTTATTTATACATTTCATTTATATCCCACCTTTCCTCCAAGGAGCTCAAAGTGGTGTACATGGTTCTCCCCCTTATTTAATTGACACAACAACCCTGTGAGGTAGGTTAGGCTGAGAGGCAGCAACTGGCCCAAGTGAGCTTCATGACTGAATGGGGATTTAGACCCGGGTCCCCCAGATCCTAGTTCAACACTCAAACCACTACGCCACACTGGCTCTCATTTGTTGCTTTTTAGTATTTTAAAAGCTATTTAGTAATAGTAGTAATAGTAATAGTAACAGTAGTAGCATAGTAGGTCCGTAGCCTTGGGGTCATTCTCGACACCCAACTGTCCATGGAGGCTCAGGTTTTGGCAGTGGGTCAGGCAGCTTGGTATCAACTTCATCTGATACGGAAGCTGCGACCCTACCTTCCTGTTCATCTGCTCCCACGAGTAGTACATGCCCTTGTCTCCTCTTGCTTAGACTACTGTAATGCGCTCTACGTGGGGCTGCCCTTGAAAACGATCCGGAAACTACAGCTGATACAAAATGCGGCGGCACGTTTAATTAGTAACTGCTGTCGCCGTGATCACATCACGCCAGAGTTAGTAGATCTACACTGGTTACCAGTTGTTTACCGGGCCCAATTCAAGGTGCTGGTACTGACCTTTAAAGCCCTATACGGTGTCGGCCCAGTTTATCTGAAGGAGCGCCTCCAGCATCACCAATTAGGCTGCCTAACAAGATCAGCCACACAAGACCTTCTCTCGATTCCGCCAGTTGAAACAGCTAGGCTGGTGCGAACCAGAGAGAGGGCATTTTCGATTGTGGCCCCCACCCTCTGGAACTCCCTTCCTTTCAATCTTCGCCATGCCCCCTCCCTGATAGGCTTTCGCCGAGCCTTAAAGACCTGGCTATTCAGGCAGGCCTATGGGAAATCTGGGGTATGTTAGTTTTTAATTACCTGAAAGAGGTGTTTAGTTTTTTAAATATTAGTATGTTGTATTGGTTTTATACTGGATTTTATTGTATATGTACGTCGCCTAGAATGGCCGTTAATTCGGCCAGATAGGCGACTCACAAATAAAATTTTAATATTATTATTTATTATTTATAATCACCTTTCCTTACCATCCTTTTTCAGAGGACCTCAAGAATACATGGAACTTCTCATCTGCCTCAACAACAACTTTACATCCCTCACAAAGAACTGCAGGGCAGCAAACGCGCAAACTACGGAACAATTAAAACATCTAAAAACATATTTAAAACAATTCCAATAGAGATGCAGCCTACCAAAAAGACAACAAAGATGGTGCCCGTCCAATATTTAATGGGAGGGAATTACAAGGCATCGGTGCCACTGCACTAAAGGCATGAATCCTGGGTTGTGTGAAATGGACCTCCAGATCAGGTGGTATCTGAAGGAGGCTCTCGCCTGCACTGCAGTGGTCAATTGGGTATATAAAGGGATGAGACAATCTTAAGAAGAGCCTGCTGGATCAGGCCAGTGGCCCATCTAGTCCAGCATCTTGTTCTCACAGTGGCCAACCAGATGCCTATGAGAAGCCCACAAGCAGGACTTGAGCACAGGTTAGGAGTATAAAAATACCTGTACCCCACTTTTCCATTTAAAAACTGCTCAAAGCATCTTGCAACTCTTTTTAAAGCGCTACACCCACACACCTACATACATAGATGTAATATACAATACATATCATGGCCACGGACCAGGACTCCTCAGAAGCGGAGTCCTCTGGCAACTACACACCTGAGGAGGGAATGAATCCACACCCTGGTCTGTCTCCATGTGGAGTTGGCATTTCCTTCCCTGAGTCCCAAGGAGAGAGATTCCTCACAGCGGGAAGCCCCAATTCCTCGAAGGAGCCAAAAGTTGCAAGAGCCAGCTGGCCAGTCCTTTAACTGGGCAGGAGGCAGCACTCGGGAGGTGAACATAAATGTCAGCGCCTCTCCAGCCCTGCTATAAAACTCAGCCAGGACCTTGCTGAGACAACTGGGAAGTTTGGCCACAGCTGCAAGAGCACGCTCCGTGGTCCTGAAGCTATGTCTCAATTGCTCTCCAAGGTGCTGCCTATTGCACAGTCTTGCTCTGCCACTGCCGTCCTGCCTGCCTGAGGAACCAGAAGCTGCTGGTCCGGTCCTTGCTTGGGCTATCACCCCTCTTTGGTGATCCCCACAGATCTTGATGATACAATCATGACTAGGTCATGAATATATGATTGGGAGGCAGCAGATAAAAACTCTTATCAATGGAGTCAGTTAAAAAATATCAACACAGGGCAATTGTCCAAGGATACCCTGTAAGCCATGCAACTGAGTAGGGATTTGAACTCAGGTCCCTGACTTAGATTGTACTAAGTGGCCAAGCAGATATAGTCAGCCCAAGAGGAACTTGGTCTCCCCCCTCAAGCAAACACTTGCTCAGACTGGGGAGACAGTTGAGAGTCTAAGGCTTTATAGGGGCAGGTGGAACCCGATAGGCTCCTGTGCGTCACCTGACATCTGCTGATCTAAACGCTGCAGCACCACCCTATGACCAGCTGCACTAGTAGCACTTAAACGTAGTAGACAATAGGGGCCAAAGTGCCACTGTGGTGCAGGAAATAAGGCACCAGGGGTCTGGTTGCCAGAGTCCCCAGCTCAAGACCAGCACACAGAAGTGGCATGAGGCAATGATAAGAACCACTGAATCAACAATGCATATGGGCTCCTTTTGGAAGGAAGGACGGGATTTAAATCTAATAAATAAATATATGGAGATCCTGGAGTTTGAACCTGGGACCTTTGGCTTCCAAAGCAAGTGCTCTACCACTGAGCTGCTCCAAGGTTCCTTACACCAGGTTAGATTATTTGGCCACCTAGCCCAGGAACGGGGAACCTGTGGCCCCTCCAGATGTTGCTAAAACTCCCACTCCCATCAATCCCAGCCAGGACAGCCAGTGTTCAAGGATGATGGGAGTTGTAGTCCAAGCATCTGAAGGACACAAATGAATGAACAAAAAAGAAAAAGTCCATCTAGCTTGGTCCAATCTGCAGCTCTCCAGGATTTCAGACAAGGGGGTCTTTCCCAGCCTTACCCAGAGTTGCCAGGGACTGGACCTAGGGCCTGCTGCATGCCAAGCAAGTGCTCTACCACTGGGCTACGGCCCTTCATTGGGGCTGGAAGCAAAACCAGGACAAGGTGTGGCATACAGGGCAAGGAGCCTGCGCTTGTCCCATGCTCACTGCCCACCTCCCTCTGTCGCACAAGTTTTTCTTAAAATGATTAGACAAGCCGACGGGAGATACTCATCGCCTTCCAACAGAAATTTGGCAAAGCATATACCTGCCTGCTAAAGCTGCAACTCACTCTGTGAACCAACGGGAAACAATCCACCAGCAGGGTTGCAGCCAGTGCCTCCAGACTTCTGCAAGTCATATCACTCTGCACAGATAGAAGCAATCTTTATTTATGTGAAATTGGGGGTGGGGGCGAGGCGAGAGAGAGAGGGGGAGAGAACGTATCACCCCAACGGAGATCTCTTTGACCCAACTTCCCTAAAGAGGCGTAAAAGGAGGATTAGTCATGCCAGCATCCACCACGCAAATTGTCTCGTTTAACAGACAGCAGTGCACAGAAAGAAACAGCTCAAATCAAGGCCAAGGCGAGGAAGAGACTCCAGAAGGGCTTCCAGTCTGAGACTCCGCCTCATCTGTATTAAATCGGAAGGACAAAGCCACTGCCGGGAAACTCCAACCAACTCCACCATCCAGGTGTAGCTAAGCCGTGGGACAGCCTGGGTGCTCAGACATCCTGCCAGGAAGTAGAAGTCAGCCTCACCTCTGAGCAGCTTGGCCAGGATGCTTCCTAAGGTAATGCCCCCCCCACACAGTCCTACGAGAAAGGTCTCCCCTCCTTGCAATGAATCCACCAGTAGAGCCAGTGAGATGTAATGGCTAAAGTGTTGGACTTGGACCTGGGAGAGGATTCGAATCCTCACTCAGCCATGACGCTCACTACTGGGTGACCTTGGGCCAGTCACTATCTCTCAGCCTCACCTACCTCGCAGGGTTGTTGTAAGGAAAAGGGGAGAGGGGACAACCATGTACACCACTTTGAGCTCCTTAGAGGAAAGGTGGGATATAAATGTAATAAATAAATACATAGAGGACAAGCAATTCTCCCTCTCCAGAAGAAGACGGGGCAGACGGCCTCGGAAACAGTGTGGGGCTACAGGGTGGGTGGGGAAGCTTTTTCAGCCCAAAGGCCACATTTCCTTATAGGCAACCTTCCAGGGGGGAGTATGTCAGTGGTGGGTGGGGCCAAAGGTAGGTGTAGGTGCAGCCAAAGGCAGAAGTGGGCGGGGCAGAAGATGCAACTCTTCTCATCATCATTTTATTTGTTTTTTTCCCCCATGTATATATTTCTTTTATTTTTAAAAGAAAATAAAATACAAATAACATACAAAAAAATAAAATAAAAATACAAAAACAGACGACTTCCGATCTATCATCATCATTTCATTTGTATGCCACCTTTCCACAAAAAAAATTGTGCTCCAAGCAGCTTACAACAAGGTGAAAAGGAGTACACCTCAAAATCAACGACTGCAAAAGCAATTTCCTAATAACAAAAAGAATAAAACAGTGTCATAACAGCAAATATAACAGCAAACAAAACCAACTTTTCAGTACTATGAACATAGCAACGCCACATCTCTTGGCAAGCAACATGACACTTTCTGGCAACAGCACAAATAAGAAGGGGATTCGACTGTTTCGTTCTGCTCCTAGAACTTCTTCACAGTCCCTGTCCTGCAGCATCTTCTTGTAAGGCTTCCAAAGGCAGGGGGTGTACACCCGGCTGCATCCCAGGCTCACAGAAGCCCCAAGTTCCTGCACCCACCACACCTCTCTGCATCCTCCATCCGGGCACGCCAGAGGCATTGCCACTGTTCAAGGACACATTCCAGCTGGGCAAAAGAGCTCGAGGAGGATGCAGAGCAAGTCTGATGAGGTTCACCGCCTAGGAATAGTTCTGAGGGACAGCCAGAGAGGCCCGCGCTGGGGAGGGACTTTCCCTTGCTGCCACTCCCTGATCTTCTTCAGAGGGGCACTCAGGTGATCTCAGCATCTGTGTAGGCTCGTGTCAGTAGAGGCATAGGCAGCCTTTGCCAACCTGGTGCCCTCCAGATATCCTGGACTACAACTCCCATTAGGCCCAGCCAGGCCCCTGGATGCATTTCAGCAGTGAGCAGTGGAACCGCTTTTGAACAGGAGTCAAGCTCGGCTCCCATGCACAGTGGCCGCTTTTTAAAAGTTACCCAAGATGTCAGGCCCTGCCCACAGATCATTGATCAACGCATGGCTCCGGCCCTGCTGTTAGACCACCTGGCATGGCTCCAGCATCCCTTCGCATCCTAGAGGCAAAGTGAACTGGATAACCTTGGAAAGCATCAGCGCAAGGCTCTGAGAAATACCAGGTTGGTCCCGGAAGGGTGTGGGTTTCCTTCTGACATTCCTGCGCCCCCTTCCGTTCCAATTAGCATTTTCCAAGGCACTGCATGCCATCCACATCCCTCCTAATAGTCGCACTGTGCCGCTCCAGAAAGATTCATACCACGCATTAATAATTATAATGTTCCTTTGAATGGTGGGGAAGGGGCTTGTGGCTCCAGCTTTTACGCCATCACCCCCCCACACACACTTTGATTATTGATCTCATTTGCCCCAAGAAGAGACAACTAGAGCAGATCCTGGAGCCCCCCTTGATGTGGGTGGGGCCACAGGCAAAAGTGGGCAGTGCAACAGACGTGGCTCTTGCCTTTACACTTGTCTGACGAGGTGCACCTGGTGCCCACATTGTTATCTTTTTGGCGCCAGGTCAAGACTTTCCTCTTCTCCCAGGCATTTTAGCATGTATTGTTAAATTGGTTTTTTTAAAATGTGTTTTTTAAATTTGTATATTTGTTTCTAATTGTTGTAAACCACCTAGACAGCTTCGGCTATGGGGCGGTATATAAATGCAATAAATAACAACAACAATAGGCTTTATCCAGCCATGCAAAAGTAAAAACGGTTCAACTCCCATCTCTCATTTTCCCATCCAGGCAAGTTATCACAATTCAGGGATATGCTCCAGCCAGGTTAAAAAAAAAAAGTGTGAGAGAGAGCACACAAGGAGGGTACAAAGCAGGGGCACTGAGTAGGGTATAGCCTAGGAAAAGGGTGTATGACCTGGAGACAGCCCTGAGGGCCAGACAAAGAGCTCTGGGGTGCCGCATTCAGCCTCCAGGCCTGAGGTTTCAAAAGAAAGAAAAGATGTTGCTTGCATCAGTGGAATTTGGGATAGTGGTGACGAAAATTAGGCTTGGGGTTTCAATAACTTTTGAAATGGATGTATTTAGAAACATGATCGTCTTCCCTCAACCCCCACGTGCAGAATCATTGCAACTTCTTCCTTTATTGGTTTTGTCAGATGGCTTAGGACTCTGATGAGAGACAGGAAAGCAGAACAAAAGATGGCACAAACAGAAATAAACTGAACATGGTGTGTATAGTCAATCGCTTTCAGCCCCTTTTTCAGAACTCCTACACTTAGCCGGTTGCAAGACCCAGAGGGATTGGCCTGGACACAGATGGAAATGAGGAGATGGATGGGATATTTAAAGAACCAGGAACCATCAGATGGGCAGCGAGGCCGAGAGAATGAAATGCATGAAAGGGGTTTGCTGTGCATGTATGTTTTAGAGACAGGTGACTGCAGGGGCTTCCAATGACCTGTTCATTGAGCATTCATCCCGGTTTGTGTGTGTGGAGGTTTGATGATCTTGCATCAAAGCAAGTGTTATCTCACACTTCTCAATGCATTTTTCTGTCCCTTTCCTGACTGCAAAAAGTCCAACCTTTTGGGGAAGCAGTTTTATTCTTTAAATAAACTTATTTATCAGTTTTTCATAGTGTGTGTGTTTTAATACTTTTATACCATAATTTCATTAAAAAATCAAAGCTGTTCACAACATCTATCTATCTATCTATCTATCTATCTATCTATCTATCTATCTATCTATCTATCTATCTATCTATCTATCTATCTATCTACACACACACACACACCCCACACACAATATAATCACAAATCATAAACTAACTATTATAGATTTTTTTATTGTCTGCATAAGCCTGGCAACATAGAAAAATTTCCAGCAAACGTTGAAAGGTTAAAATAGAAGGGCCTGCTGAATCTCTATTGAAAGAGCATTCCACAAGACTGGGCCAATGGCACTAAAAGCTCAGTTCCATGTCAATGTCAAATGAGCTTCACCAACTTGGGGGATGACCAGCGACGCTCCTGCGGGTGATCTCAGCGATCAAGCTGGGATAAAAGGATTCAGGTGGTCCCTAAGGTACCCTGGGCTTAAGTTGTTCAGGGCTTTATAAATGAATACAAAGACCTTGAACCTGAGTCGCTTGTTGTGCAACATCCTCCAAACAACCATAAGAACATAAGAACATAAGAAGAGCCTGCTGGATCAGGCCAGTGGCCCATCTAGTCCAGCATCCTGTTCTCACAGTGGCCAACCAGGTGCCTGGGGGAAGCCCGCAAGCAGGACCCGAGTGCAAGAACACTCTCTCCTCCTGAGGCTTCCGGCAACTGGTTTTCAGAAGCATGCTGCCTCTGACTAGGGTGGCAGAGCACAGCCATCATGGCTAGTAGCCATTGATAGCCCTGTCCTCCATGAATTTGTCTAATCTTCTTTTAAAGCCGTCCAAGCTGGTGGCCATTACTGCATCTTGTGGGAGCAAATTCCATAGTTTAAATATGCGCTGAGTAAAGAAGTACTTCCTTTTGTCTGTCCTGAATCTTCCAACATTCAGCTTCTTTGAATGTCCACGAGTTCTAGTATTATGAGAGAGGGAGAAGAACTTTTCTCTATCCACTTTCTCAATGCCATGCATAATTTTATACACTTCTATCATGTGTCCTCTGACACGCCTTTTCTCTAAACTAAAAAGCCCCAAATGCTGCAACCTTTCCTCGTAAGGGAGTCGCTCCATCCCCTTGATCATTCTGGTTGCCCTCTTCTGAACCTTTTCCAACTCTATAATATCCTTTTTGTGATGAGGCGACCAGAACTGTACACAGTATTCCAAATGCGGCCGCACCATAGATTTATACAACGGCATTATGATATCGGCTGTTTTATTTTCAATACCTTTCCTAATTATCGCTAGCATGGAATTTGCCTTTTTCACAGCTGCCGCACACTGGGTCGACATTTTCATCGTGCTGTCCACTACAACCCCGAGGTCTCTCTCCTGGTCGGTCACCGCCAGTTCAGACCCCATGAGCGTATATGTGAAATTCAGATTTTTTGCTCCAATATGCATAATTTTACACTTGTTTATATTGAATTGCATTTGCCATTTTTCCGCCCATTCACTCAGTTTGGAGAGATCTTTTTGGAGCTCTTCACAATCCCTTTTTGTTTTAACAACCCTGAACAATTTAGTGTCGTCAGCAAACTTGGCCACTTCACTGCTCACTCCTAATTCTAGGTCATTAATGAACAAGTTGAAAAGCCTTATACGGCGCAGGACCACGATATCTGTCGGAACGCCTCTCCCGATATGAACCAGCCCGTACACTACGGTCTACTACAAAGGCCCTCCTCCGGGTTCCGACTCATAGGGAAGCCCGGAGAGTGGTGACAAGATCTAGGGCCTTCTCAGTGGTGGCCCCCGAACTATGGAATGGTCTCCCCGAGGAGGTGCGCCTGGCGCCGACACTATCATCTTTTCGGCGCCAGGTTAAAACCTTTCTCTTCTCTGAGGCATTTTAATTCCTGTTAATTGTAAATTATTATATTTTGATTTTAGACTGTACAGTTTTGTGTACAGTTTTGTGTTATTTTTATTGTATTTTTAATGTTCACCGCCCAGAGAGCTGTTGCTAGTCGGGCGGTATATAAGCTTAATTAAATAAAATAAATAAATAAATAAAAAAGTACAGGTCCCAATACCGATCCTTGAGGGACTCCACTTTCTACAGCCCTCCATTGGGAGAACTGTCCGTTTATTCCTACTCTCTGCTTTCTGCTTCTTAACCAATTCCTTATCCACAAGAGGACCTCTCCTCTTATTCCATGACTGCTAAGCTTCCTCAGAAGCCTTTGGTGAGGTACCTTGTCAAACGCTTTTTGAAAGTCTAAGTACACTATGTCCACTGGGTCACCTCTATCTATATGCTTGTTGACACTCTCAAAGAATTCTAATAGGTTACTGAGACAGGACTTTCCCTTGCAGAAGCCATGCTGGCTCTGCTTCAGCAAGGCTTGTTCTTCTATGTGCTTAGTTAATCTAGCTTTAATAATACTTTCTACCAGTTTTCCAAGAAGTTAAGCTAACTGGCCTGTAATTTCCGGGATCCCCTCTGGATCCCTTTTTGAAGATTGGCGTTACATTTGCCACTTTCCAGTCCTCAGGCACGGAGGAGGACCCAAGGGACAAGTTACATATTTTAGTTAGCAGATCAGCAATTTCACATTTGAGTTCTTTGAGAACTCTCGGGTGGATGCCATCCGGGCCCGGTGATTTGTCAGTTTTTATATTGTCCATTAAGCTTAGAACTTCCTCTCTCGTTACCACTATTTGTCTCAGTTCCTCAGAATCCCTTCCTGCAAATGTTAGTTCAGGTTCAGGGATCTGCCCTATATCTTCCACTGTGAAGACAGATGCAAAGAATTCATTGAGCTTCTCTGCAATCTCCTTATCGTTCTTTAGTACACCTTTGACTCCCTTATCATCCAAGGGTCCAATTGTCTCCCTAGATGGTCTCCTGCTTTGAATGTATTGATAGAATTTTTTGTTGTTGGTTTTTATGTTCTTAGCAATGTGCTCCTCAAATTCTTTTTTTAGCATCCCTTATTGTCTTCCTGCATTTCTTTTGCCAGAGTTTGTGTTCTTTTTTATTTTCTTCATTTGGACAAGACTTCCATTTTCTGAAGGAAGACTTTTTGCCTCTAAGAGCTTCCTTGACTTTGCTCGTTAACCATGCTGGCATCTTCTTGGCCCTGGCGGTACCTTTTCTGATCTGCGGTATGCACTCCAGTTGAGCTTCTAATATAGTGTTTTTAAACAACTTCCAAGCATTTTCGAGTGATGTGACCCTCTGGACTTTGTTTTTCAGCTTTCTTTTTACCAATCCCCTCATTTTTGTGAAGTTTCCTCTTTTGAAGTCAAATGTGACCGTGTTGGATTTTCTTGGCAATTGGCCAGTTGCATGTATGTTTAATTTAATAGCACTGTGGTCACTGCTCCCAATCGGTTCAACAACACTTACATCTTGCACCAGGTCCCGGTCCCCACTGAGGATTAAGTCCAGGGTTGCCCTCCCTCTGGTCGGTTCCATGACCAACTGGTCTAGGGAATAGTCATTTAGAATATCTAGAAACTTTGCTTCTCTGTCATGACTGGAACACATATGCAGCCAGTCTATGTCCGGGTAGTTGAAGTCACCCATTACTACCACATTTTCTAGTTTGGATGCTTCCTCAATTTCATATCTCATCTCAAGGTCTCCCTGAGCATTTTGATCAGGGGGACGATAGATCGTTCCCAGTATTAAGTCCCTCCTGGGGCATGGTATCACCACCCACAACGATTCTGTGGAGGAGTCTGCCTCTTTTGGGGTTTCGAGCTTGCTGGATTCAATGCCTTCTTTCACGTATAGAGTGACTCCGCCACCAATACGTCCTTCCCTGTCCTTCCGATATAGTTTATATCCAGGGATAACCGTATCCCACTGGTTTTCCCCATTCCACCAGGTCTCCGTTATGCTCACTAGATCAATGCTCTCCTCTAAGACCAAGCACTCCAGTTCTCCCATCTTGTACATAATTGTACAACCTGAATTTGCCTATATGTGATTGAATCCCACCCAAAATAGCAACAGTACAGAAGTTTAATTTCCAGTCTGTGCCCTTTTTGCATGTGTCCACCCATAAATCTGTGATTTTTTTAAAAAACTGCATAAACCCCCACATTTCTAAGGCTCCAGTCCGATACACACATATCCAGGAATAAGCCCCATGAAACTCAATGAGACTTCCAAGAAGGCATGTATATAGGATTGCACTGTAAACTTGTTTTCACTCAAAATACACTTTCCAAATTTAAAATTTAAAACAGCCAACAGACATGTTGGTGTCAACATTCAGAGACATGTGAAAGTTGGTGGACAGTTAAGATAATGATCTGCATGCCAGTCTAGGGGATGCAGATCAGGCCAATTTGTGTAAGATTAAATATTTGAGGGGAAACCTTTTATCAGTTGGAGGGACACATTTCCTTCTGGACATCCTTCCAGGGGCCACAGGCCAGTGGTAGGTGGGGCCAGAGGCAGAAGTGGGTGGAGCAATGGACACAGATTTTACCTTTGCACAGTAGGCTAATCTCCCCACACGGTCACACATCTGTCTCTATCCTCCATAGAGACAAGCAAGAAGCAGAGCTCAAGGACATAGTTCAGTCTATATTCATACTGGATTTGTAATATTTTTTTCATGTGACATTGTCATTCATTGTTTTTACATATGAAATTCTTTTTCATTGGTCTTACTGTCGCTGTTTTTTACTAAGAAATCACTTTGAGATATATTGTGGGAAGTGATTCAGATATGGAATCAAACAGATAAATAACCCCAGCCCCACAAAATCACAAAGCAGGGCCTGTGAGGGGGTGTGGCCTGGGGACAGCCCCAAGAGCGGGAGAGAGAAGTCCGAAGGGCCACATTGAATCCCTGGGTCTGACGTTTCCCCACCGCATGTGCGTGTGTGTCATGTGAGACACAGAATGCACCGTTCTTTGTGTGTGGCATTTATACATACGGAATCGAGCTTCTTTGCATTCTACTTTCAATAAAAATGGAACAAACTGGAAATTGACACTGGTCTGAATCCCAACAGCACAACAGACAGCAAGTCGGTGGATTTGATAGAGCTCTCGTCAAAGGCTGACGGTGCGCCTCTTCACCCTGGACTTTGACCCTTCAGATATATGGGTTGTGCAGTAGACCCACTGAAATCAATGAACCGAAGTTAGTCCGGTCTATTAACTTCAGTGGGTCTACTTTGGGTAGAACTAGCATTGAATACCACTTTACGACCCTTTCTAGCTGTGAATGTTTTTAGTATTGTATCTTATATTGTTGTAACCTAACCTGACACACACACACACACACACAGCCTCTGCTCAGCAAAAGTTTCCATTAAATTTTTAGACAAACGATATCTGCGTCTTTCTCTCCTTTCCCTCCCCATTCTCCCCCCCCGTCTGCTCCCCACTTCCCACATTCTGCCTGGGGGCTCCATGCTATTTCTATGCAAATAACAACCTCGTGGTTTATATCTTATTATATCCACCGGAGCTGCAGTGACGCGACCCGAGACTTGTGCAAGAGAGGTAGAGGCAGAGAGAGAGGAGGCGGGGGGGGGGAGAGAGAGAGAGAGAGAGAGAGAGAGAGAAAGAGAGAGAGAGAAGATAGAGTGGATGCTCAGTGAAGTGTGAAAAAATATTGTCAGGAGTGAGCAGCAAGCACACACACACACACACACACACACTATTGCTGGGATAACGTGTTTATTTCAGAGGCTCTTTCCCTCTCTCCTCCCCCCTCCATGCGCACACCGTCATCTTTTAAAATTCATTGGGCATCAGGCGATCACACGCCATCCATCTGCCATCACTGTACCATTTGCATTTCATGCCTCCTGGCTTTTGATGTGCTGATACTTTGATGCAGTTGGGAGACATGCATTATCATTATTTCAATTTTCAGCTGGGGGGGACTGGGGAGGGGGGAGAAAGAGGGAGGAGGGTCAACGGGTTTGATGTGGTGCACCCACACAGGCGAGAGAGAGAGGATGAGAAAATGGAAATAGAACTGGCTAGGCTTCTCCACATGCCCTATTGATGCTCAACAGGAAAGACAAAAGGTGGGAGGGGTTTTCAAGTCACACTGTCTGGGAATCCTGATACCATCCTGGTGTGGCATCCGTTCTATGAGGGATGGGGAACCTGTGGCCCTCCAGATGTTGCTGAACTACATCTCCCATCATCCCTGACCACTGGCTGTGCTGGCTGGGGCTGATGGCTAACAACAGCTGGATGCCCACAGTTTCCCCATCCTTGTTGTAGTGGGAAACCATGGTTTCCTGTTACATCTGAGCCAAGCCACAAAGTGTGATAGGATGGCCGTGTCAGCTGGATGGACTACAACTCCCATCATTCCTGATGGCTGGCTGTGCTGGGTGGGGCTGATAGGAGCTGGGGAGACCAACAACTAGAGGGCCATCAGCTGATCAGTGCCGAGAGCGAGATCCGAAGGGGATCTCCCGAGTGCAGCTGATCTCAGCCACGTCTTTACCTGCCCTACACCTAATGTCACTTATGTTGTCAGGTGTTAGGCAGATAGGAAAGTGGCCAGTTGGGCCAAATGAGGATTCCTGCTGGGTCCAATTAGGCCTGCAGGCCAGAGGCTGAAATATGGCAATTGGGACTAAAGCAAAAGTGGACGCTACAAAAATATGTGCAAGTACAGATGAGGGATAGCCCATAAAACTTTTTTTTAAGAAAGAAAAGCTGGGGTATATAAGAAAAGGGTGGGCAGTGCATCCTGCACCGCAGAGCCTGCTTTGAACAGGTCGGCCTAGAGCACCCCTCTTCAACTTTGAGTCCCCAGATGCTCCCCATCATGCCTGTAAAAGGCCATTTTTCCTCTGCAAACGAAAAAGAGGGAAGCTTTCCAAACCCGGTCTGTGGAGGGACAAAACGTCCATTTCCAGGCATGGCTTGAATCCAAAATGTGCCTGCAGATGGAGAGCTTTCGAGGAGCTTGCTGTCAGTGAGCCCTACTTGCCAAGGAACAATCAGGAGCATACTTTAAGAGCCTGATTGTTCCTTGGCAAATGCATTTTTACCTGCCCTGCAACCAATGTCACATACGATACCATGTGTGGGACTGGCGGATTTGGTTCAGGGGAAAACTGCCTTGTAGGCTGGTTTATAACCACTAGGCTCTCCACCACTGATCTAGGGAAACATGATCTACTCCAGCTGATCGCAGGTCTTTGCTACCTGAACGTCCTTTTTCAAACCGAGGATGCCAGGGATTGAACCTGGGACCTTCTGAATGCAAAATATGTGCTCTGCTGCAGAGCTATAGCTACTCTTGTCTTACAGGCAAATATAGGAGGATGCCTTATACCAAGTTAGCCCATTGGCTTAGCAGACTCAGTATTTCAGCGGGAAGGAACCTTTTTCCTATGGAGGGCCACTGACCCACGGGAAAAGTCTTCTGGAGGCCCCAGCTATTGGCAAGCAGAAACAAAACCAAAAGTGACTGAGACTTGCGGCATTGTAGGCCCGGATAGCCCCAGAGCCAGCCCAACCATTAGGCAGAGTCAGGATGATTTGGGGTGTCATGAAAAGGTTGCAAATTCTCTTAATTCTTTGTTTTGTTTTCGATTACCGTATGTGTGTGTGTATATATATATATATATATATGAACGTAATTGTGATTAACCAAACAGATTTTTATAGTATTAACAAAACGTTTCAGCTTCCGCCTTCATCAGCTGCCAACATACAAATGCTGTTACCAAGGTGGCAGTTAGAGAGCTTTGAGGATGGAATGCTCAGAGGGGCTTCCTTTGCAGAAGCTAAGTACTGGTGGTACTGTCCGCCAGGTTCAGGCCATGTGGTGCCAATGTGTTCAAGGAGTAAATCCAAAAGTTCTCCCTTTTGGTCAATGCTGCTGGATCTGCTGGCATCTCTATCACTGTAATGGAAAAGTCCAACAGGCTGTGACCCTCGATGTTAAAATGCTTTGCAACTGGTTGCTCTACTTTTTTTGTCAAGATTGCCGACTTGTGGTTCCTGAAGCGCGTGCGTAGGTCAGTTGTGGTCTTTCCTACATATTGGATATGTCATCCTGGTCTTTTGCACTCAATGATGTAAACTATATTGCAGGACCTGCAGGTGATGTTCTGTTTGATGTAATTGGTCCTGCCTGTCTTAGTGCTTGTAAAAGCGGCTGTCTCCCTGAGGTACACACAGGTGTTACAGCGTTTGGAGTGACAAGGATGAGACCCTGGATTGGTGATAGGTGGCTTAAGTACACCTCTCACCAACAGTCTGCGCAAATTAGGAGGTTGGCAAAAGGCTATAACAGGAGGCCTGCTGGCTCTGTTTTATTTTATTTTATTTTATTTTATTTTATTTATTTATTTAACTTGTATATCGCCCCATAGCCGAAGCTCTCTGGGCAGTTTACAGTAACTAAAGGTGTTACTAAAGGCTCTAGTAAGATGTTCAGAGTTTGCCAGCAATGGGTAGCTCTCCCTGATTGCTCGGTGATAGTTAGGAGATGCTGGATGGAAATCTACCACAAATGGAATCCGTTGCTCTCTGTTATATTATTATTACCCAGGACAGCTTTAATTTAAAATTACAATGATATAAAGTAAGCATACATTAACACATTGAGAGAGGGAGGGGGAAACAGAGCGCCGGCAGACCACCCCAGGTCATGAGCATCCACGGGGAAGGGGGGCAGTGTCCCCTCTCCAGATGAACCATAATCTCCAGATTCCCAGCTTTCATTTTTGAAAAAAAGAAGATGTTTCTCTCATTTGTAAAAACCTAATATACGCGGTGAAATGTACAGGCGCAACTCCTCTGGCTTTTTGATGAGAAACTAGCTGGCTCCCCCCTTTCAAGGGTTTTAGGAAGTCCCACCACCGCTACGTTCTGTGGATGCCCCTCCCTCCAGGCCCACTCTGATTGGCAGCAACTGTGCAGGGGCCTCAAGCAGGGGTCTTTCCTGGGTCTGCTGCCTGAGACCTTTTAACTAGAGATGCCAGGGGTCAAACCTGGGTCCTTATACGTGCAAGCAGTCTGAGGCCGAGTGATACTCTCCATCTTCCCCCTCGCTGCAATGAACTAAACTGCATGTATGTGTGCATGTGTGCGTGTGTTGCGTTGTTTTTTTAAAACCAGGATTTTTGTAGCATGTGGGTTAGTTATACACAAGAGCACTGAAGAACAGGCCTTTGCCTCACCTCGGGCGCCATCACAGTAATAGCGGCATCTACCAACCTGTGTGCCCCCGCTCTGCTGCAAATCTCCAGGATTGGACTGCTGCCCAAAAGCAGGGGGAGAAGGATAAAAGTGACATCTCTTCCCCCATCTCCCTGCCACCACCATTTCCTCTCTCTCTCTCTCTCTCTGTCCGTAATTCAAGGGCAAATTGTTTCTCTCTTCTGCACGCAAGCAGCCAGCTCTCAAGCATAAATCTCAAACAGCTGCTGCCTGGGTGGCGCAGGTGATTTAAGAGCCTTGGCCTTTGACTCCTGCTTCCAACCCTGTTTAAAAACTAAAGTGGGATGGGGTTTGGGGTTGGAGCAATTTTGTCCCCAGAGGGCAATTCATTCAGGTATACGGCACGTGGGCCTCGAATGAGCCAGCCCCCACTTTTTTCCTTCTCTTGCTTAGGGAAGGGCCGTTGTGCCAGAGAAGCAGCTGGGGAACTGAAAAGAGCTTTTCCCCACTCCAGGGGTGGGGAGCCTCAGGCCTGCTGGACAAATGTGGCCCTCCAGGCCTCTCTTTTTGGCCCTCAGTACTCTCTCTCTAGGCCACACCTCTTCCCTAGCCACAACCATCTTGCCAGACCACACCCTTCACCACAGCCCTATACCCAGGGCGGAGCCGTTTCTCGAGATGCCAAATGTGCCCACTTGCAAGCCCCTGCCTTAAGTTTAAACCCTCACGGGGTCAGAATTTCTTACAAAATACCCTGGATACGAGCGCAGGATTCAAAGCATACTTGGCAATTTGCCCACAATGGTCCACAACTGACAATCCTGGAAACACGTTTTTATTTTATCTTATTTTAATTTTCCCGTAATATCAATAAAACTAGTGATTTTTGAAAATGTTTTAATGCTCTCTTTATTATTCTGCACATATGAAACCAAACACAACAAGCCTGCAAACCTTAACTGGGCCCCCTGAATACCAGAAGGGACAAACAGGCTAGCATCTTGGGGGTGGTCACTCCCCAGGAGTGGAGCAACCATCTACCATCTTCCATCACCACGCTGGCTACCCGTGCTCAAGGAGCCACAGAAAACAAATCTGTGAGAGCCCTTCAAATATCGGCAGACCGCTAAACATATCATGTCTTGATCACCTCTTCTCCACGCTAACCAAGTCTAACTCCTTGAACCTCTCTTCCCTCAAAGGAGCTGGTCTTCAGCTCCTCCAGATATAGGGCGGGACAGATCTAAAAAGATATATACTATTATTGGGAAAGTTTAAAAGGGTATAATATCCCGCTGCCTTTCCCATTAGGGGCAGAAACAGCAAAAACAACAATTAGGCAACAGGGGTTGGGGAGGAAAAGAGAATAAAATGTGCAGAGAAAAATCATACAACTTTCAAGTCATCACTTTGAAAATCCAACACAATTAAAAGGTTGGAATAGAAACAGCCATCATCAACAGCAGATTAACCAACCCCAAAGGTTCATTTAAAAAGATAGGCCTTATATTTTATTTTATTTTTTAAAAGGGTAGGAGGCATGTGCTTTGTGTCACCTCCTGGAGGAGTCACCACAGAACAGGTCCTGTTTTACCCATCTGCTAATTTCAATTCTCAAAGCCAGGGGTGGGGGACCTCTGGCCCACCTGGCCTGCCAGGGGGTCCCCACTTGGCCCGTGAGGCCATTTCCCCCCAAACCGTGGCCATCACTGGGTGATGTTAGCTGATGGTCATCAGGGAGGGGTTCGGTCCTGCTGAGTGCTGCCTCATCACAGCATCCTCTGCAGATCACTGCAGCAGGCAGGATTGAACCCTCCACTCTTCAGCAGGTAAAAGGAGGGTTCAATACTTCTGGGTATTGTGGGGAATGCCCTGAAGAAGCAGACACCTCCCCCCACCCGTATAGGTCAGCTTGGGCAGGTGGGCAATCAGTCACCTGAAGTCACCATGGTGCCAAATGATTTGACAGGTAGGGAGATAAAGATCAAAAAGGTTCCTCACCCCTGCTCTAAGCAAAGACACAAAAGGGTTAGCAAGAGAGGAGCACAGATCCAAACAAAAAACAAAACCCTAGCCAACTAACGAATTAAATAAGAAACAAGAGTTGGATAGGATCGGGGTCAGGGGAAGAACGGCGTTGCTGAGATCACAACGAACCCAACCATCACAGGCAGCAGGCAGGATGGGACGATTTCTGCCTCTGGAGAGGGGAGGCCAAAGGCTTGCCTGATTCGACCAATGGGAGGTGTCCTCCATCATCAGGTCAACACCCCCGTTTCTCCCACCTGGCCTTCATCAGCCCAGATGGACAAGGAGCACAGCTGCAGAGCAGCAGCTTTCACCACCCCAACCAATCAGCCGCGCCCTCTAGGCCAAAGAGGCCAGCCAACGACAGAGAGCAAACGACACCAAGCGACGTCAGGAAAGCCCCACCGCCAAAACAAAACTAGTATCTGTATCTGCAAACGGAAAGGCGAAGAGAAGCTTACTTTGTTGAGAGCTCCAGCTCCAGTCAAGATGATATGCGAATTTTCCACTTGGATCGTCCTCTGTCCCAACCGGACAAGGTACGCCCCGATTCCAATTGCTCGACACGTCACCTGAAGGTGGAAATTTGTAACTGCTTCAGTTCCACAGAGCCAGGCTGTGTCTCTGCGTGATCCCTGCTCTTTCTCCTTCCAGTCAGGGTCCTCTGAGGGCAGGCAATCTTGCTGTGCTGCGCGTGACTGGTTACTCCCTATTTAGACAGGCAACAGACTTGTCCTCTCTCAGAGGAGGGAGGCTGCCCGTTATGCCTCTGTGGGAGCTACTCCTTGCCACCTTGCATCCTCTGAGGGTGGGCAATCCTGCTGATCTCTGCATGAGGTAAACTGGGGTCTCAGTTGTTTGACTTGTGGATTTCTTACAGGACTTTTGGGAAGGAAGTGGAGGACTATGAGTCAGTGTAGCAGCCCTATTGATTTGAAGCCCTACAGTAAGGATGAACCTCCAGGAGACCAGGGGGGGAGCTGGGTGGGTCAAACACAGCCCCAAAGGCTTCCCACCAGGTGCCAGCATAGCCCACCTACCCCACCCCAGTGCAAACGTACAGAGAAGAGAGTTATGCACCTCAGAGACTTTCTCCCAAACCTGAGTCACAGGCCAGGGCTCTCTTTAATCCCATCCTTACCAGCCAGTGCAGCGGAGGTCTGGTACAAATTCCCCCCTTATCTATGTCTGTTGCTCACTCTGCACCATACAAGACCAGGCCTGCAGGTAAAGAGCAGCGAGCGGCCAAGGGGTGCTTTAAGGGCTGGTCGCTGACAAAGTTCTTTGTTGCTGTTTGCGCTGGGGGGGGAGGGCTCAGCTTGAATGGGCATGAGTCTCACGAACAGCAGCAGGGCCTTGCTGGATCAGGTCAAAGGCCCATCTAGAGCCACATGCTGCCCCCACTAGATGCAACTGCGCTCTCCCCACTTGTGATTCCCAGCAACTGGCAGTAAGATGTAAACTGTCTCGGACAGTGGAGGAAGAACATAGCCGTCTCCGTGATATTGTCTAATTCCCTTTTAAAGCCATCCAAGTAGGCGGGCATCACTACATTATGAGGGAGCGGATTCCATATTTTAATCATGGATTGTGTGAAGAAGTCCTTCCTTGTCTCTGTCATGAATCTTCCAACATTTAGAGTTCTAGTATTAGAAGAGAGGGAGTTGGTGGGCAGTGCCAACATTAAATGGGCCCCATTAAGAATTGGCACCGGGCAGAACTTTAGAAGAGCATTATTATTACTATGATTATTATTATAATCATCATAATCGCTATTACTGTTATTATATTAATATATATACCACTTATATACAAGAATGCTTCTAAGCTGTTTACGATTATAATTATAAAATCCACACATCATTAAAATCCACAATTGCACCAAAACATTAAGAACACCCATAAAACAAGCCCATGAAACATTCTAGAAAACTGACCCTGAAGCAGCCAGTCTATTCACAATCTCCCCAAATCTCTACAGGCCTGTTTTTTTTTGTTTTTAGCCTCCCAAAACACACACACAACCCCCCCCCCCATGGATTACCAAGTTGATTGTGATAATATCTTCATATGCCAGTGACGATTCACCTGCGATCATACCAGATCCCCGCAGGTTCTCAGTTCCAAGTCCTTCTTCCTTCCCAATAATATCCGTAATTTTATACCTGGTAATGGAAACGATGAGGGGAGAGAGGAGACAAATCACACTTTTATAAAACGTCAGGGCTCCTAGACAGAATCACTTCTCTGCGGGATGTTGACTACAAGAGCTCCAGGGGTTCGCAGTCACCTAAGGCAACTAGTTCTAAAGACCAAACCATGGGTGCAGGGCCCCCCTGCCCCCACACTCAGATTGGTACAGTGGGCAAGGGGTTAAAGCCCCTATCCTCCCATGCCACGAAGCCCTGCAGAGCTGCTGCCAATCAATGTAGGCAATGCTGAGCTAGATAGACCAATCGTCTGACTCGGTATAAGGCTGTTTCCTAGATTCACTGAACTGGGGCAATCCGCTCTCTCTATCAGTGAAAAAATAATGGTGACCATCCTTCCCAAGTTTACGGTATGGGTGAATTAGACTTGCCACCTCCAGGGGGCTTAGCATGGCAAAAGGTGGCATTAGAAAAACACAGATCTAAACTAAAATTAAAAATCCAATTGTCGTTTGAAAAAAACCACACACACACACACACACACAGAGCAACAACAGTACAGTTACCTAGATTCTCCTTCATCCTCGATGTGTTCACAATGGACTGAGTTCAAAGCACTGACTCTCTTATAATCCTGGGGAGTTAGGTATAGGTACTTGAATCCCTGTTTGCCGGGGCGGAGGGGCGGGGGAGACAGAGAGAGAAGAAGAGGAAAAGAAAATCGCATCAGAGAAGTTCCTTTGTTCTCATTCCAAACCCACATTAGTCCAGAAAGGGGGGGGAGTGCATAATCTTGCAAAATAAATATAAACACTGTTAGGCGGGGGCTGGGGGAACAGAAAAGTTGTTCCAGAAAGCCATACCCTTTTCCAAGATACTCCATTCATACATGCGTCTCTCTCTCCCTCTTCCCCTAACCCTGTCCCCAACTTCCATTTTATTCTCACAACGGACTTGTAACCAGGGGTGCACTTAGGTCATTTTAGACTCTGGACTAGGAATGGGGTTTGCTGCCTAGTTCCCATCTGCTTGGATTCCAGGAGTCCGGCTTTCATTTCTGATCTGCTCTTTTTTTGTTCCCATTTGCTTTCGCAATTGCTGATCCACTGATTTTTTTAAGAAAAGTTATTTTTTATGAAAACGCTTATGATGTTCTACGTGTTTTTCCCTATTTACATATGAATTAGGTAGATAATCGCCCACTGAGTCTGTCTCTTGCCTGAGGCTAACTGACGTGCTGCTTAATGGTCCCCCCCACTTTTGCTATTCTTGTGCGGTTTTTTGCAGTGGACCCCCCCACTGCTTATTTTAACTTTTCTTCTGCTAAATTTTAATCTTAAAAAAATTATTATTATTAAAGTTACCAAAAACTGCATTTTATTTATTCTATATATTTATATAATGGAAACTGCAAGCAGAAAGTAATATTGCTACTGCTATGATTTCGTCACTATTATTTTATATTTGAAAACCATTTTTTCTCGAATTAAAAGTGTGTATTTAAATAATAAATATTAACCCTGCAAATGTCATGCTTCTGTGACCTCTTGGATTACTTTATCAGCAGCAGCAGCACCACTACCTTGTCTTTTTATTTCTTGGATTCCTTACAAGATCCTAAAGAAATCTGAGAACAAAACAAAGAGAAAATTGGAGGGAGGGTTAATGGATGTAAATGGCGATTGTTATCACCTAGACAGCCATTAAGAATGTGTCAATTTAGAGGACAGACAATTACGAAGATAATAACGTAAAGTTTGGACTGGCCTTTTTAAAAACAAAAACGAAATCCGTGCCAATGATAGCTGCAACCTGCTGCAAGAAAACAGTGCCGGTCTGAAAAGGTAGCGGACTGTTGGATTAAGTCAAAATCCGCTACTAAGTCCGATTTAGCAGATATTCTCCCCCATCCTTGGAACGCGATGATCTTACCGGGGAGTGTGTGTGTGTCTTCTTTAGATGGTAATGGGGATAAAGTAAAGCCACTTCACTCAGCCAGCCCTGCTGCAGTTTGGGGGGCCCTCCTCCTCATTCTTCTGCAGGGAGTCCTCGACATCTGTCCTAAAGTCCTACTATGACAACAGTGTAACTGCTGCTGTTTGGGGGGGGGCCCTCCTCCTCATTCTGCTGAGGGGGGAGGGCTCAACTTCTGCCCCAAAGCCTGACCTTGAGGGCACCACTACTGCTGTGCTTGGGAGCCCTTCTGCTCATTCTGTTGAGTGAAGCCCTGGACTTCTGCCGTAAAGGCCTGACTTGATGGCATCACTGTCTAGAGGGAAAGTTAGCCTGAGAGGCAGCATGTAGCACAAGGTCATCCCATGAGCTTTGGGGCTGGAAGGGGCTGGAAACCTTAGTCTCCCTACTCCAAATCTTTTATTCTAGCCACTATACCACACTCGCTTTCTTGGAACACTGGATAGAAGTTAGATTGTTTAATTTCAACCTCTTTTTCTCCCCAACATATCGGAGACACACACACCCGGCCACCAATGTGGGTCAGTTCCTTCATTGCCCATCATCTCCCAGTGTCCTTACTTTGTACGGGTCAGCAGGGTCTTCCCACGCCACATGGAACATGTGGCGGATTTCCTCGGCCAACCCAATCCTGGCACCACTGTTGGCAGCCACATAGATCCGGGGAATGCCCTGCTGGCGAGCCAGCTCAGACGCCCTAAGGAAAAGAAGGTCTTCTTGAGGCCCAAAGGACCCAATCCGGTAGGTGATGTCGTTGCTAATGACGATGACGTCCTGCCCATCTGGATACTCGGGGCTCTTGAGGGTCATCAGCCAGGCCACCATGCCAATCTGCAATCAGGAGAGACTATTAGCAATTTCTTTTTCATTATCATGATTCATTAGGAACACAGAAATCTGCCCCATACCATGTGTGAAATTAATGGTCTGTTTAGCTCAGCGCTGTCTACACTGACTGGCAGCAGCTCCCCACGGTTTCAGACAGAGGATATTCCCAGCCCTACCTGGAGATGCTGGGGATTGAACCTGGGACCTTCTGCATGCAAAGCAAAAGGTCCTTTCCCTAAAGTTAAAGCAAGGTTCCAGTCCCCATGGTTCTGAAAGGCTGATTTAATTAGAAGCATAGAAAGCTGCCTTATTCTGAGTCAGACCATTGGGCCATCTACAGCAGTATTGTCTACACTGACTGGTAGTGGTTCTCCAGAGTTTCAGACAAGCGTCTGTCCCAGCCCTACCTGGAGGTGCTGGAAATTGAACCTGGGACCTTCTGCATGCAAAGCAGATGCTCTTCTACTGAGCTACAACCCTTCCTGGGCCACTAGTGCATTTCTACCCAGCCTTGCCTTCAAGGAGCTCAATGAACAGAAGAAGCAGGAGATGGAACGTCCATCTTTGGTGGAAGCCTCAGTCCAACCGAGGAGTCCTTCCACATGGCAGTTTATCGCAGGCTCTGCACTGATCACACATGCAAGCTCTGCGCTGCGTCCACACGGCTGTCTTGTCACCAAAATGCCATCCCATATTATTTCCCTGTTTATTCCGGGTTTACTGTTTTGGCAGATGAGCCACTAAATAATTTTTTTACAATGAGGAAAGAGTCGATCTGGATGAAATGGGGAGTGAGAGGAGAACACGGGACGGCATTCTCATGAGGCTGATGTCTTGGGGACATTGTGGAACACTTGCACGTGAGGGCAGAACAGAGTCCACAATAAACTGCCCTGTGGAAGCACCGGTCAAAAAAAAGAGAAGCTTGTATTTTCCTGAATCACCTCTTGGTTGCCACCACAGCAAAAAGGGAGAAGGGGAAGGGGGGGGGAGAGAAGGGGAGGAGAGCATCTCTCTTTCTCGAAGATGCTAAGAGTCTAATTTAAACTGTTTTTTTGTGTTGGCGAAATGATGTGTGCCACAGTATTTCCATAAGAAGTGGGGCCATTATTCTCCTGTAGAAACCCATTTGGCCTGAAAGGTATCACTGGCCGGAATGGGAAAATCAAACCTGATGAATTATTCACGACCTCCGATCAGAAGCAATCATTATTTCTGATGTTCCAAACTGTGATTAGGGTTCTGGGCCGGGATGTCATTTGCTTGCTGGGTAACAACAGCAGTACGGAATTGCATGCGCAAGAGAGAGAGAGGGAGGGAGATGCACAGCCGTGTTACGGGATGTGTGTATATAATTTTCACACACATCTCCTCCTCCTCTCTCTTAGACACATGCGTAGGTAGGTATACAACAAACACACACACAAGATCACAGCTTAAAGATGCACTGACAAGCACTTAAAAACAACATAATGATGTTGTTTTCTCATGCAATCTCATTTGCAATTGAAACAAATGGAAGTTATGTCTCAGTAAATCATCTCTGGATCATACCCCCAAAGTTACTCAAGGCTACGTACACACCAGACATTTAAAGCTCATTTAAGACACACACACCCTCCCCCAGCAAAGAATTCTGTTCCCAGGATTCTTTGCAAGAGTGGGGAATGTGCTTTAACATGTATGGTGTCTTGGGATGGGGAGTATGCTCCAGGGGGCAGGGGGACATTTTATATGAATGACTGGATTAGACAGACAGACAGATGAGTTGGGAGAGAGCTGTAACTCAGTAGAGGATCTGCCTTGCATGAAGAAGGTCCCTGATTTAATCCCCAATGGCAACTCTAGGTGGGGCTGGAAGAGGCTCCTGCCTTGAACTCCTGGAGAGTCGCTGACAGTCTGTGCAGACAATACTGAGCAAGATGAACTAAAGGTCTGACTTAGTATAAGGCAGCTTCCTATGTAGTCCAAAAGATCTGGAGGGCACCAGGTTGGGGAAGGCTGTGCTAGGACTTCATTCTCGCCTGCCCCAGACCACATCACTTGCTTGTGGTCCCACCAGACTAACAAGCAGCTCCCTCCATGGACACTGGGACCAGGCACTTCACATATATCTGTAAAAGCAGCCCTTCTGGATCACCACAAAAGGGTCATCTAGTCTAGTATCTGTCCGTACAGCAATCAACCAGATGCTTCTAGGAATCCTACAAGCAGAACATGAATATATAGCCTTCATCTGCCATTTATTATTTATCTAAATTATCAAAATTATACAAAATCAAAATAAGGTCAATCAAAACATCAATAAAAGCTGGTTGAAGAAAAAGAATTTCGTGCTTCAAAGGCCCGTATCAACAATACCGTTTTCAGGAAATGTCTAAAAGTTGGCAGGGATGATTTCTGCCAAGGGTCTAGTGGTGGGGAGTTCGACAGGACAGAGCCAGCCACACTAAAGGCTCAATCTCTAGCAAAGGCCAACTGAAGATCAGGGGCGTGGGGAACTGCCAGAAGTGCCCCACCAGAAGACCTTGCCTTTGTTCCCTAGAAAATGGTACTCAAAAGAGGCATATTTTCTCTGAACCTGGAGGCATCATACAGCCATCATGCCAGGTAGCCACCAATAACCTTACCCTCCATTAATTTCCACACTCCACTTTTTCAGCCATGTATGCTAAGGACCATCACCGCATCTTATGGCAGCGGAATTCCATCACTCCTTCTAACAGTGAACTCGATGTGCCAACGCTGATGGGATTGGAGCCAAAACAAGGGTGTTGAGAAACAAAGAGACAGCAGGGGAACCCCAAGGTTAGCAAGAGCGCTATATTAACCTCCCCCAAAAAAAGAAGTCAAAAAAAGAATCCAACAAGAGCATGCCCAGTTTCTGCCAGGAGCCATGGAATGTTGAGTTCTGAAAGAAAACTGGAGATAGAAGGGCGAAATGACTGGCGGAGGTGATGGATGGATGGCTAGCAGGAACCCTGAACAATTCCTATCAGGGATGAGTGTGACGATATATTGCAATATTGGGCCCATGATATGTTAAGGACCGCCTGAGCTCTTCTAGCCTGATTACTGAAATCACCCGGAGAAACACTGTTAGTTGCCCCTGGTGTTGCAGAAGCCCAACTGGCCTCAACCAGTAGCCAGGCATTTGGCATCACAGGTCCCATGCTGTAGGACACTCTTCCGGCAGAGATTCGGCAGGCATCCTCGCTTTTGACTTTCGGACGTCTTTCTACCAACAGGCCTATGCAATTGTCGAACACTTTCTTGAGCAGCTAGTCACTTTAATGATAGTTCTTTACTGCTTGTGAAGTTGCTGCACACCATCCTAATGTTTCACAGGAGGGTAGAATAACAACAACAACAACAACAATAATAATAATAATATTTATTCCCTCTCTTCACCAGAAGGTCTCAGGGCAGGTCACAACAATATCAAACAGATTATTAAAAACAGTTTAAAACAAATAACAATCACACCTTTATACATTAAAAAAATGTTACAGATCCAACTTGTAAATTAAATTGTGGTTTCAGAGCATCACATGCCCTTAGTCCATATTTGGGGTGAGGGGGGAGAGAGAGTTCAGTGTTCCTAACACAGGTCGGTCACCCAACCTGCTTTGCTTTAACAAGCCTTATCTTGTGCCCATTTGATCCCTGGATCCATCCATTCATAGAGACCTAAAATATTAAACACCTGTCACCGCCATGCACTACTCTTCCTGTATTTCTGTCCAATAAAGACACCTTAACACCATGGTGTACCAGGAAGGATATGGTTTAGAAACGGTCAAATTAGAGGACTTCTCCCCCAACACACACAGGCACACCCCAACCCCCATATCTCAACTTGAGGCTATTGCAAAGGAAAAAGTGCGACACCAAGTGGTAAGTAGGGGAAATGTCAACAGATCTCAAATGCACGTGTGTCTGTTTGAAGGGACATATGTAGGAAAAGGTTCCTGCTCTTTGCATCACTCAAAAGGACAAGGAAAATCCTTTGGAGAGGGGAAAATCCACTCACCAAAAACCACATCCACTTCCTACATAATCAAGGGCTGCTGGTTCTGTCCTAAGCTGATACCACACAGGTATACCCTGCAAATCACACCTGCATTACCCATAAAAGTTGCACAGGGAAAAGGTTAATACAAGGATTATCGACAAATTCAGGATTTTGTTGTTGTTGATTAATCATCTGTCTTTGAAATCAATTTATCACATTTAAACTAGCAGGGCGTGGTTTGAGAGGCCTTGCTACAGATATATTCTATATATTAAATCCTATATATTAAAGCAAATGAGAGCCAGTGTGGTATAGTGGTTAAGGTGTTGGACTACGACCTGGGAGACCAGGGTTCAAATCCCCAAAGAGCCATGAAGCTCACTGGGTGACCTTGGGCAGTCACTGCCTCTCAGCCTCAGAGGGAGGTGATGGTAAACCCCCTCTGAGTACCGCTTACCATGAAAACTCTATTCGTAGAGTCGTCACAAGTCGGAATCGACTTGAAGGCAGTCCATTTCCAAAGCATACTTGTTCACTGAGTGCCGATCATTTATGTAACCAAAACTGCACCAGGTAGGCACAAGCAGGAGATATATCAGAAGTGTTTGGGGAACAACTCCCAAAACAGTCCAATGAGGACTGAAGGTTAGTTCTACGCATAGTGGACCCATTGAAAATAATGGACATGACTACCTTGGGCCCATTAATTTAAATGGGTTTATTCCGAGTAAACATAGTTGGCTATAGCCCTGAGAATCCTAGGTGCCATGGACTGCTGAATGTCTGTTTTGAAGGGAGGGGTGAAAATTGAGGGAGAGAATGGAATGGAGTATCCTGGAAAGGGGCACGGCTGGCTGGGACAGTGAACAGAAGCACTGTGCACTGCAACATTTTGCTGCACTTGTTGAAATGCATTTCGCATCCCGTCGGGGCAACTGCCTTCAAAGTCCTGCTTGTGGGCTACCCAGAGGCATCTGGTTGGTCCCTGTGAGGAACAGGATGCTGCACTAGATAAGCCTCTGGTCTGATGCAGCAGGGCTCTTCCAATCTCTCCGCCTCCATCACCTCTAAAACAGATGGTGGAGGGAATCAACTTGGTGTCTTGAAATTCACACAGAGAACACCATGGAAGACTATGCCAAGGTTCACTATTATACCACAATGCTCGAATGAAGATATTGATATACAGCAGTCCTCAGCAATTGGTGCCCTCCAGATGTTTGGGGCTACAGCCTCAGCTAGAGGGCGACTGGCCAAGGCTGAAGGTTTATGGAATCTTCCCTGGCCTCTCTCTAAACAGGTGCAAGGATGCTGCTGGTGTCTGAACCTGAAATTTGGAATTATGACCCACTCTTTTCCCCTAATCTCTCTGTCTCTAAATGAACTTTGCATCTTTTCTCCACCCATCTGGTGGTGGGCGTAGGAGTCCAAAAAATGGAAGATAAAAGCGGGTCTTGGACATAGCACCCATTTTCATTCTGATATCTGAATCTTCAAGCAAGATAGGGGAAGGGTCATAGCTCAGTGGCAGAGCATCTGCCTTGCATGCAGAAGGTCCCATGTTCAATCCCCACCAGCATCTCCAGGAAGGGCTGGGAGTGTTCCCTGCCTGAAACCCTGGAGAGCCACTGCCAGTCAGTGTAGACAATACTGAGCTAGAGGGATCAACAGTCTGACTCAGTATAAGGCAGCTTCCAATGTTCTTACATAAGAGATCATATAACAATATATTTTTCATTGAAAACGGGCTTGAAATACAAAACTGTGTCCTGGAGATACGCAACTAATCCATCCCAATATCCCAGTGCTTATGGGAAACTCAATGAGACTTAAACCAAAAGGTCTAGTTCCGCCCAGCTGCTAAAGCGGAGCCAGGTGTGTGTGTGTCTGCAACGAAATGTTGCAAGGCAGAGTGCTTCCGTTCACTGCTTCAGCCCACCAACTGTTTAAGAGTCAAGGCAGCTTACAAACATATCATTAAAAAAGTTAAAAATAATTTCAAAAACAATACAAAACAACAACTGAAGATGGGTTTAAAAACAATACAAAATTAACACCTATGGCAGAGACCTTTTTGTCCACCTGGAAAAGCTCATCGAAACAAAGATTTCATCAATTGTTTCCAGAAGAAAGTACAGATAGTGAGTACCTGTTGTAATTCGACAGGGATGCCGTTCAGCAGAACAGGGGCAGCCGCACTGAAAGCCCTGCTCTGATCTACTGTGGAGAGGGCTTCGGATATTTCGGAGACTTGAACAAGAAACTCTCCTGCAAAACACAGTGACCCACTGGGTATATAAGAGATAAGGTGGTCTCTCAAGTAACCTGGTCCTGAGCTGTATAAGGGTATCAGTACCCAAACTTTGACTGGCAGATCTGATTGGCTGATGAGGGCTGGAGTCCAAGAGATTCTCCCACACCTGCTTTAAATAAATTAATAACTACCAGATGAAAAAAGCTGTTGCCAGGAGTGGCAACAGAAACTACTTTGAAAGTAGTTTAAGATGGCCACGTCCAGGCACAGGCCCGTCGCCAGTCGGGTTTCATCTGTCCTTGAGACTGCTGACAGCTCAAATTTCTTTTTTCTGACTAGCCACTCACGGCCGCAGAACACACGCTATTGTTGTTCAACACACACACCAATCCTCCCACCTCAAGGCTTTTGGTAACACAACTGGATATGAAGGTCTCAACAAAAAAAGGAAAAAAATCATTCCCAACAGTAGTAATCCCACCAGGAAACGGCTCTGCTGACAGCTATTGGCAAAGTTTCTCTTAGTGACCACCACAAAAACAGAAAGGTCACATTCACGAAATCAAAACTTTCCCCAGTTGTCCCTTAGTGCTCTCAAAATAAGCTGTCAAGACATATTCTCAGACAGGATTGAATTCAAACCAGGTTTCAATAACGCTCATCATCGCCTTTAGGACATCTATATTCTCATGATTCAAGAAACCCACAACTTCAATGTCTCTCCCTTGGCTGATCTTGCTTGAGTTTTTAAAGTTGGTATTTATCTATGCTCTCCATCAAGCCATGGCATAGTCATTTCCCAGACTTGGTACAAACATTCTTGCTTAACTGGGACTGTGAGTTGTTTCTTGGTGAGACCACACCTGGAATACTATGTACAGTTCCGGTTGCTTCACCTCAAAAAGGATATGGCAGAGCTGGAAAGGGTTCAGAAAAGAGTAACCAAAACAATCAAGGGGCTGGAGAGACTCCCTGATGAAGAAAGGCAGCAGCATTTGGGGCTTTTTAGTTTAGGCAAGAAAGACAGAACGCGTTAAGAGGTGCATAAAGTTATCCATGGTGTGCAGGAAGTGGATAACAAGAAGTTTTTCTCCTCTTCTCATAATACTAACACTGAAATGAAGCTGATTGAAGATTCAGGGTAAACAAAAGAAAATACTCAATGGAATTTGCTCTCACAAGAAGTAGTGATGGTCACCCACTTAGATGGCATTAAAAGAGGATCAGACAAATTCATGGAGGATATGATTATCGATGGTTATCGGTGGCCCTGATGGCTACATTCTCCCTCCACCATTGAAGGCAGCATGCCTCAGAATACCAGTTGCTGAGAATCACAATTGGGGGAGAGTGGTGTTGCATTCTGGTCCTGTTTGCAGGCTTCCCATTGGGGTATCTGGTTGGCCACCGTGATGACAGGATGCTGGAACGGATGGGGATTTGGCATTGCCTACTACCTGAACTTTTCACCTGGAGATACCAGGAACTGAACCTTGGAACTTCTGCCTGCAAAGCATGGTCTCTGTCCCCTGAACTATGGACCCTTCTTCACCTCTTCTTTCAATATCTCAAAACCTAGACTGAGATTTTGGTAACTATGGCAATAATATAGAAGCTCTGACCAATGAAATCAGAGACCCCATGAGTCAAAACAGAAAAAATTAGTCAGATGTAAATTCTTCAACCAGGTGACACCCAATTGAGACTTTGGTAATTGGCATGCTGATCTTCCAGTGATACTCAAATCTATTTAATTGATTAACTAAGTAGGTTGATAGGTTGAAAAGCAGATGATTAATCAACCAAAACTAGTTACATTTGGTAGACTACCCTGCTTTTCAGTCAGTTCCTCTGTTCCTGCATGACAGTGTTCCTTGGTAAAATAATTCTAAGCGAACACTTCTAGCTTGGGACTGCTCCAGTTGTACTTTTTATTGCACATTCATGATGATATCAGGGCAGATATACGCCATCCTGCTTTCAATAATATTCGCATCTGCAAAAATTTCAGGGTGGACGGACTACTTCATTGCTAATCAGTACTAATTTCCTGATAAAATCCTGTAACTTTTCATAACACAAATGTTCCAGTTTATTTTTTGTCCCGCTTTCGTTGTGCTACAGTGTAAGAGTGCCCCTCCAGTAATAATGTGGTAGCAATGAGGAAGCATCATATAACAATGAATGATGTGCGGACAGCAGTTCCGTTCCGCTTGTATTCTGATAGTCCGTCATTCCATCCTGATTTGCCCTTTTTCTGTTCTTGTTTACTTTCGTGCTTGCTGATCCGATCTGCTGGGGGTTTTGTTGTTGTTGTGAAAAAAATGCATAATTTTTAATGTAAATGCCTATGTAAATGATAATGGTAGCTTCTTTTTTCCTATTTATCACACCTACACAATGTTACGAATGCGTCAACTTAGATGAAAGTACAAAGATAATTATGTAGAATTGGGGGGGGAGATTTTTTTTTAAAAAAATCCATGCTGATTACAGCTGGGGCCTGCCACAAAAAATCAGTGCCAGTCCACTGACGAATTCAGTTGGAACCCAGTACTAAGTACGACTTAGTGGATATTCTCCCCTCTAGTGGACAGTCCAGTATAATCCACCCCTAATACACTATTATTGTGTCAAGGTCATGTTGCGGAATACATCCACCAAAAAAACAGTCTGGAGGGGCCCTTGAGTGCGTTTTCACACACAAATTATTTGGCAACCATGGGTACTTCTGCCTCTTCGACAAACATATCAGTAAAATAAACATGTTTGCAAATACTGACACATTCATGCTTTACATTTGGAACTGCACACTTTTAAAAGGGAAATTATAGCACAATCCCAGCAATGCCTACTCGGAAGCAAGTCCTATTGAAATTCAATGGGGCCTACTTCCAGGTGATTGAAGCCTTAGCTGTGCAGAGCCCCACAGAGCCTGGATTAAAGACATGATCCAGGCCAAGTTAAGGTGCAGAGCCAAAAGTTCAATTTTATGAACTTTCAAGGTTAAAGAACAAAAAGAGGAGAATATAGTCGTTACAACTGCTGCCAAACACAGTAAGACCTCCATGAGACTTTGGAAAAGTTTCACCCTCCTATGAAAAGTGGCTGAAAGGAGGGGAGTGTGCAAGAGAGATCCCCACTCAGGAGAATGCGTTTGCTGTTTCAATAGATGGGTTATACAGAGAATAGCCCAGGAACATACGAGGCTGCCTTCTACATCAGGAAAAACTCCTAAATGTTAGAGACATATGACAATGGAACCAATGACCTAGAGAGGTAGTGGGCTCTCCGACACTGGAGGTATTTAAGAGGCAGCTGAAGAGTCACCTGTCGGGGATCCTTTAACTTGGGATCCTACATTGAGCAGGGGGTTGGACTTGATGGCCTTATAGGCCCCTTCCAACTCTACTATTCTATGATTCTACTGAGACAGACCATTGGTCCATCTAGCTCAGTATTGTCTGCGATGCCTTGCAAGCAGCTCTACAGAATTTCAGACAAGGGGTCTTTAACAGCCCTAGCTGGAGATGCTGGGGTTTGAACCTGTGGCCTTCTGCATGCAAAGCAGCTGCACTACCACTGAGCTAGGGCCCTTTCCCCCCCAAAAAAATTAAGCTTCTAGTCCTTATTGTTCTGAATAAAGGCCTAATTTAAAAGAGGAACACACCCTATCTGGAGATGCTGGGGACTGAACCTGGGACCTCCTGCACGCAAAGGGGATGCGCCACTCACTGAGCTGCACCCCTTTCCCCTAACACCCCATTCCAGAACGTTTTGGGGATATTTCAAGAAAGGACAAAAGGGCTTCCATCCAAGGCACACAGAAAGTCTTTCGGGGACGGGGAGAGGGGGAGGAGAGAGAGAAAGAGAAGTGTATGCTTGTAACAAGAGACCGAGCGCCTGCGCCTGAATGGCTGGGCTTTGGGTACAGGGTCTCATATAATCAGACTATTTGTATTCATACTGGCAGAGTAAACAGTACATGTTCATGCCCAGGCAGCTTCGCGGTAGTAATTTCAGCCAGAGCACAGCTCGGTCCCTCGGGAAACTTGGCTACTCTCCCCTGGCCTCCAAACACTCCAAATGCCAAATGAGAGCAGAGGAGGAGGGGGAAGGGGGGAACGGAGACTGGGGGGGGGGGAGCAAGAGACAGTATGCCCAGAGACCTTCATGCTGCACTGTAGCACAGTTCCTGCGTGCAAGGAGAAAAATATTTTTAAAATGTAAAGCATTTCACCACGGAGGCATTTGGAGGACATCTCTCAAAACCTCCCTTCCTTCCAGTTTAGCGGTGGTGAGGCCCATTTACCTGCAGACTCATTACCCTGGGACTGATATTTTTAAATATTTATACATAGGAACGTAGGAAGCTGCCTTAAACTGAGTCAGACCCTGGGTCCATCTAGCTCAGTATTAACTACACTGACTGACGGCAGCTCTTCAGGATTCCAGGCAGGAGCCCTACCTGGAGATGCCACTGGGAACTGAGCCTGTGGCCTTCTGCTTGCAAAGCAGATGCTCTCCCCGCTGAGTTTCCCTTAAGTCAGAGGATGCTGCTTTTTACCAACTCAAGACAACTGGCTCATCTAGCTCAGTCTTGTCCAAACGGATGTATTATTATTTGATTTCTTACCCACCCTTCACCATAAGGCCCAGGGCAGGTTACACCAATTTAAAATTCAACATCAAAAACAGGTTACAAACATAGTCACGGGAATAGGGTGGGTCCTGAAAATCTCTCTCTCAGATCAGTGGCCTGGGGGAAAAGGACATGAGGATTATTGCCTCTGATTTGGAGATGGCAGGGCTGTGGTTGAGAGATACCAGGATGCCCAAGACCTAAGACTACCTAGTGAGTCTACTGTGACATTTGAAAGTGGGAGTTTCCTGGTTTGTGCCTTGCAATCTCAGCCGCTGCTCTAGATGACCCCTAATGTTGGTATCATGTTACTATTTCCCAACCTTGTCTCACCAGCAGCAGCAGCATGGCTGCCCACTTGCTATTATGCCTCTTTTCAGTTCAAAACACTCAAGACAGCTTATATCAAAGAAACATTAAAATGTCAATTAAAAACGCAAGCCACTAACACCTAGACAAAGAAAGAGACGGCGGGTGAAACCATTCCCTCTGCTAAAATACGAAAGCCCTTATCTGCATTGGCATCCCGCCGTCTTCTGAAGACCCACCTGTCTGCACAGGTGTTCCCCTGATCTCTTGACCCAAGCCTCCTGCTTCAATCACTGTGTTGTTTTAATAGGGATGTTTTCTTGTGTATTTTAATTATAGACCTCTATATGTTTTAATGAGACTGTTTCATTGTGCATTTTAATTACGGTGCATTTTTATTTATTGCGTATTTTAACAATGCTGTGTAATCGGTTTTTATATTCTGTAAACTGCTTAAAAGTCTACCTGGCATTAATTAAATGCAAAAACAATCATAGAGAGTGTTCATTGGATGCAAAAGATTCTCCCTGGACACATCAACATAAAACTTCCCCATTTCATGAGACCTCATGGTGGCAAAGAGATTTATACTTTGAGCCTGGAAGGATAAACACACACTGTCTGTCACGCAATGGTCTGAGGACCTCACTGCCCTTGCTACCTTTGAACATATTTCTTATAGACATCAATTTTTTGTGGATACCTATCTGGACATCCGGAGGGCTTATAGCAACACAAGTTTAACAAGATGGATGTACCGATGATTATTATAATGCAAGCTGATGGTGGTTTGTATCATTATTGTTGTTATTTCTTTTTCTTTCATTCATTTTTTAATAATCCCTTTCTTTTTCTTTCCTTTGTTAAATTTGCATACATATATACACACACATGCACACGTTATTAAAGAATTACTACACTAGTGATTTTTTTAAAAAAAAAAATCATGCAACTGGGCAGAGTCCAATGCCTGCTGAATAAAGAAGGGTTTTCCGACAGAAATGGAAGTCCATCAAAAGATGGGCCGAGATGGTCCTTCACCCCAGCTGATGGGTGATCACAGAAAGGGCCCTCTCCACATCAAAAACACATCTTACTTCTTAGTGCAGGGGTGGGGAACCTTTTTCAAACCCGAGGGCCTGATTCCCTTGTGAGCAACCTTGTGGGGGAGGGCATGCCAATGGTGGGTGGAAGCCAAAGGCTGAAGTGGGCAGCGCCACAAATGTAAATTTCACCTTTGTACAGCAGGCTAGTTTCTACACACACACTCCATTCTCTATTCTCCATCCAGACAAGCAAATGGCATGGTCAGAGTTCAAAGACACATTCCAGCCAAGCAGAAATGCTCAAGTAAGGTGCAAAAAAGAGCTTATGAGGGGTGTGGCCTGGGGGCCAAATGGAGAGGCCTGGAAGGCCACATTCAGCCCCCCGGCCTGAGGTTCCCCAACCCTGTCAAAGATGATGAAACACTTTGCCCCACGAAGGACAACTCGCCCTCCTCCCTCCTTCTTTCTCTTTTGTCAATTACTAAAGACCATTTTATGCCAACAGGCTTTTGTCAGGTATTTTGATAATGGTTTTATGCTTGGTTTTAGCTGCATTGCTGCCTCCTTAGTTGATACTTCTGCCTTGTGTAGCAAAATCGGCCCTGACTGGTGCTTTTGCACCAGAAGGATGCAGTATGAACGTATGGGTGTGCTTTCTCAAACAGACAACTACACAAAGGTCATCACCGGCACTTTGAATTGGAACCAGAAATGGACTAGAAGCCAGCAAAGCTGCCGTAGCAAGAGTCACATGCCCCCAAAATAAAGGCCCATGGTAAAAAAAAATCAGGGAGCGCTCAGTCATCAAAAGACAGACTGTGACTTGCCTCATTTCCTCCAGGCAGCCTGTTCATGTGAACCAATTGGCCTTGGTCGTCCAGCACCAGCTCAGTATATGTCAGCATGTCGGAAGGCAGCGGAGGAGCAGGCAGGACCACAAGCTCTTTCATGAAATCCCAGAGTTTTATCAACGACTGTAGGGGTGGTCGAGGGAGATAAAAGATGCCTTCATTACAGTCTAATCATATCATCCATTGAGGCTTGGTTCAGGTGTATCAGGAAACTGTGGTGTCTCACTATGACAAGGACGGGGAACCTGTGGCTATCCAGCAGTTCCAGCTAATACGGCCACTATATCACCCATTGTGGCTTGGTTGAGATGTAACAGGAAACCATGGTTCCCAACTATGAGGAGGAGGGGGAACATCCAGCTGTTGCTAAGCCTCCAACTTCCATCATCTCCAGCCAGAATGGCCACCGGTCAGGGATGATGGGAGTTGGGAGTCTAACAACATCTGGAGGGCCACAGCTTCCCCCATCCTTGCCAGAACAGGCCCCAAGCTTGTGCATTCCCCTATGTCTCTTTTCCACTTGCAAGCAGTAAATCAAAACTTCAGCTGAGAATTTTAAATTAACCAGAGTTCCCTGTGACATCCAAAGCATGCCAAAAGCAGCTGAGGCCCATGGATGCAAGCGTGTGCACCCTCTCCTGTTCCCTCAAAACCCTGGCGGACAGAAAGCCGTGCATAAGCTACCTGCTGGTTGGACATTCAGCTGAAACTGGGGGAATATGGAGTCACAGGACACTTTCCTATCCAGTGGGGCCAGTCTGGTATCAGGCAGAACACCTCTTTCCATCAGCTTTACATAAGCTTCAAAAAGGGAGAGCAAACCCACTCTTCTCCTTCAGCTTAAGAGCAGCTCCAGTAGGATCAAGCCAAAGGGGGCCCATCTGGTTCAGCATCCTGTTCTCACAAGGGCCAGCCAGATGCCCCTATGGGAAGCTTGCGAGCAGGACTTGAGCGCAACAGTGCTCTCCCCATCTGAGATCCACAGGGAATGGTATTCAGAGGCATGCTGTCTCTGACAGTGGAGGCAGAACACAGCCATCGTGGCTAGTAGCTAGTGAGAGCCTTATCTTGCATAAATTCCATGATTATCTAGTCAGCTGCCGTCACTGCCTTTTGTGGGAGCAAATTCTGTACTTTAATTACATCCGGTGTGAAGAAGTTCCTCCTTTTGTCCACCCTGAATCTCCCAACATTCAGCATTGTTTGGGTGGTCCCAAATTCTAGTATTACGAGAGGAGAAAAACATCTCCCTCTCTACTGTCTCCGCACAGCACGCGTCATGTCATACACCCCCACCATGTCCCCCTCTTACTTGCCTTTTCTCTAAATTAAAAAGCCCCAAATGTTGTAAGCTTTCCACGCTGCCCCATCCCTTTGATCAATTTGGTTGCCCTTTGCTGAATTGTTTTCCAGCTCTGCAACATTATTTTTTCAGCCGACACTTCACACCATCGCGGGAGAATGGAGCCCTTGGGGCTCAGGGAGCAGCCACGGATTGTCCCTTCAGGTGGGAGGAGAGGGCAGACTCGCACATTTCCCTCTTGCCCCAACATTGCTGCAGGGACGGGCAATGGCTGCAGCAGTCCCTGTGCTACAGCTGGAAAGCAGCCAAGAGGGGAGGGCGATTGCCTCAGCGCCCTGCTGTGCAAGCTTTCCAGAGGCACATCTGGGCTGGTCACTGATGCAACCAGGATGCTGGACTAGACGCTGTCGGTGTCTTCCCAGTTTAAATTACTCAAGTTCAGGAGGGCGCTTCTTACCTGTCGGAACATTTCAGGGATGTCATAGACGTACGTAGTCCCCAGCGACTGCGCCTGGAATCTCTTGGACTGGAGCAGGTCCTTCGTCACGTACGGAGTGTTGATCAACATTCCATGCAGCGGCCCTTGCTTATCGCCATAAGCTTGGAACATAATCTAGACGGGGGAAAGCACATCCACAATTAAAAGTTAATACGACGTTAGAGCGTTGGACGAGCCCCATTGCTGTGTTGTTTCATATGGGCAAGGGCATGATGTGGCCTGCTTCTCTCTTCTTAGGGAATTGTGATCCTGGGGTCAGAAATAAGATTTACTGCACAAACTACCGTTCCCACTACATATACACACCCCAGGGAAGGGCCGCAGCTCAGTGGTCAGGGCATCTACTTTCCATGCAGAAGGTTGCAGGTTTAATCCCTGGCAACTCCAGGGAGACAAAAATGTAAATGTACTGCCTTCAAGTCGATATGGCGACCCCATGAATAGGGTTTTCATGAGGATGAGAGGCAGTGACTGGCCCAAGGTCACCCAGTGAGCTTCATGGCTATGTGGGGATTTGAACCCTGGCCTCCCAGGTCCTAGTCCAACACCTTAACCACTACATCCCGCCTGAAATCCTGGAGGGCCACTGCCAGTCAGTGTGGACAACACTAAGCTAGATGGACCAATGGTCTGGCTCATAGAAGGCAGCTTCCTATGTCCCACTTTCTTATAGTTAAGCTGTGGAATTTGCTCCATAGTTGTGATGGTGATGGCCACCAACTTGGATGACTTTAAAAGAGGATTAGACAAATTCATGGAGGAGAAGGGCTATCAATGGCTACTGGCTAGGACGGCTATGTTCTACCTCCACCGTTGGAGGCAGGAGGCTTCTGAATACAAGTTGCTGAGAATCACAAGTGGGGAGAGCGCTCTCGCTCTCGGGTCCTGCTTGTGGGCTCCCCCCATATGGGCAACTGCTTGGCCACTGTGAGAACAGGATGCTGGACTAGATGGGCCACTGGCTTGATCTAGCAAGGCTCTTCTTTTGTCCGCACACAGACATGCTCAGACTTCGTAACAAAGTTAGTGCAATCAAGCATAGCGTTACTACAGATAGTCAGCATGGTTAGAGTGCCGGACTAGGTCCTGGGAGACCAGAGTTCAAATCCCCACTGAGCTATGAAGCTCAACTAGGTGACCTTGGGCCAGTTACTGTCCCTTAGCCTAAGCTACCTCACAGGGTTCTTGTGAGGATAAAATGGAGAGCGGGGAGAACCATGTATGTCACCTTGAGCTCCTTGGAGGAAAGGTGGGGGTATAAATGAAATGAATAAATACGCATGTTAGCAGAACACACACACAAGATCTAAAGTAAATATTTTAACACAGAAGTGTGGAATATTCTCTTTCTTTCAATTATTTCAAGCCTCTTTTTTTCCCTTCCCAAGCAACCATGCTGTTTTTGTCCCAACGGGCTGCTTGAACTCCACTGCCAGCCCTGCAAAAACAATAACACACCTGGCTAGGAAAGCTGCAACAGAGCCCAAGCCTTAGGGAAGAAGACTGCTCCTGTGAACCTTTTCCCCCCACTTGTCTACTCTGTAATGCAATGCCCAGCTGGTCACTTTCACGTTTCAAAATATACGATTCCCATTGAAGGGCATCCTTTTTCAGAGACATGACTGCCTTGCAGGGGGGGGGAATAGAGAGGAGCAAGTGGACTAGGACAGACTATTTAAGGTATGGAAAGGTGACAGGGGACAAGGCTAAAGAATATATAGGGTGGTGAAATGGCTGGATGACAGAATTATCAGCTGGGGGCTAGCTAGACAACCCTTTGGAAAAATGATGTGGATAACAAAGGGGGAGGGGAGTAAATAACAGTACAATCTAAACCCAAGATGCACCGGGATGAGAGCATTTTGATTCAATGGACCTTCGGCTTTCCTGGCTTAGCTGGGCCGCAGCCAGGCTGCAGCTGTGCTAAGTCTCTCACCCAGCTGAGCCAGAGATACACCGAGACAAATAATAATCAGAGCATCCCCCCGCCCCAAAGTATAATTCCGTAGTTGCATGAATCCTGTACCTGTGCTGTTCTGGAGTCCGTCACCTCCTTGTACAGACTTATATCTAGGTAATAGCCAGACTCATTGGTCAAGAAGAGCCGGATGGGAATTGCCTTGCCAGTGGGCGTCAGCCGAATATTGATCTTGAGCTCCGCCTGGAGGACTCGGAGCTTCCACAAGCGGCTGCCATAACGCATCACCATGCTCCGAACAGACTCTTCAATCTGAATGACGGTGAAAGGGAAAAAATATAATTTGGTCATGGAGAAGGGCCGGATGCATTGTCACTACAAGTACTTCATGGTGCAGAGTCTGAGCCAAACTGGCACTCGTTGCGCAAACCTCATGAATTATCTGGTATTTCCCCTCATGTGAAGAAGTGTCCATTGTCCTCCCAAATGGAGAACAAAGAATTGTCTGGTGTCAGGGAAGAGGCCAGTCAGGCTTTGGTCAAAAGCCCCACGAAGGCACGAAGGGCCCATTCAGGACAGCAGCAGTGAAAGAAGAGAAAAAAGTCTTGAGGGAAGATCTAGAGCAGCCTTTCCCAACCGGTGTGCCTCCAGATGTTGTTGGACCACAACTCCCATCAGCCTCAGCCATTGGCAATGCTGGCTGAGGCTGATGGGAGTTGTGGTCCAACAACAACTGGAGGCACACCGGTTGGGAAAGGCTGATCTAGAGGATATGGAGAAGACGTGGTTCCTGCCAAAACAACACCCCTACATCTACTTGCACCTCTGGAAACAAAGACATGATGCAACGGCACTGAACTGAGTTTCCCTGCCTTGATTCCGCTGAAGTGGCTACCATTCAAAAGAGGATAGTGGAGAAATGCACTACACTATCTTGTCTAGTTAAAGAAAATGAACCACACAGTCCTAATCCAGGCATGGGGAACCTTTGGCCCTCCGGAACTACAACTCCCATCATCCTTTGCCATTGGCCATGCTTGCTGGGGTTGATGGGAGTTGTAGCTCAGTAATATCGGGAGGATCCAAGCTTCCCCGCACATACCCTAATCAAAGGGGTTTGGCCAGGGTGGCTAAATCAAACCTCCCTAGCCAGAGGCAATCTACCCCAGGATACCAGCAGTAGTGTAATGGCAAATTCAGGAGTGCAGGATCCCTTCATGTTAGTCACAGCCATGCCCCCTCCCCTCCTTTTTTTTTCTTTTTGCTGCTGAGTTGAGAATGAGATCCTTGTTAATGCTTTCTCCCACCACAACAGACATCCCTAGGAACCAATAACCAGGAAAGGGGAGAGTGTTAGCTACTGAGAAGAGTCTTCTGAGTCTTCTCAGTGGTTGACTCATCTCCTTTCAGTCTGACTGGCTCCAATCAGCAGGTAAGAACAAGGAAGCATGTTAGAAGACTCTTCTCAGGGGCTAACACAGTCCCTTTTCATGCTGATTGACCCTGCTCCCAAAAAAGTAAGGGTCTAAGTCCCCACTCCCTAGACCCTGGGTGACTACACCCCTGGATACCAGAGGCTGGGGGTTAACACACAAGGCAGGGCTATCACATTCCCACACACCACTTTGTGGTAGCATCTGTCTGGCTACACACACACACACACAAAGTGGATGCTGGACTAGATGGACCATTGGTCAGCTCCAGCAGGGCTCTGTTTGATGGAAGATGCAATGATCCTTCTGGGACACTGTAAAGGAGGGGTGGGGAATTCGTAGTCCTCCAGACGCTGTTGGATGCCCAACTCCCATCATTCCTGATCATCGGCCATGCTGGCTGGGGCTGATGGGAGTCAGAGTCCAGCAACATCCACAGGGCCACCTCTGTGATTAAGGTGTGTGCCAGCGTCCTAACGCACAGTTAACCTGTTTTGAGTGCTAAGCTTGCCATGCCCCTGAAATTAAAAAGTCTCAGTTAAACATCCCCCGAAACGAACCAACAAGGCACGAAAGACTCTTCTTGCTCAGTTCCTGTTTGCGCTGGCTCGGCCTCCCCTACGTTGAACACGCCCCCTCAGACTTGTCCAAATTTCAATGGACGCCAGGATTGGACACCTGCCCTCCTTTCTGTTCTGGATAGAGGGGAGGAGCAAACAGCTTCCCTGGCAATGGCTAGCGTAGGTGCCTTTCCCCCCCAACTAATGAGGAGCAGCTGATGTAAGGGCATGCCCGCACCATTTTCAAACCAGTTCAAGGTTCTGGTGTACAAAGCCCTATACAGCTTGGGGCCAGGATACCTGAAAGACAGTCTTACCCCGTATACACCCAGTCGATCACGATGCTCTGCAGGCGAGGGACTCCTGCAGACACCATCTTATCAGGAGCTCCGTTCCGTACAACATAGGAAGCGGACCTTTCGTGTGGCAGCACCTGCCCTTTGGAATTCCCTCCCCTTAAAGATTAGACAAGCACCATCTCTGTTATCTTTTTGGCACCTACTGAAGACCTTCCTCTTCCAACAAGCCTTTGAAGTAGAGACTTTATCCCAGTCTGCATCTGTGTTGGAATTGCTTTTTAAGATGTTTTTAAAGATGATTTAATATATTTGGTGGTGGCCCCCAAATTAAAGAATGACCTGCCTGACAAGGTGCGCCTGGCGCCCACACTGGGATCCTTTCGGTGCCAGGTCAAGACCTTCCTCTTCTCCCAGGCATTTTAGCATGTTTTAATTGGCTTTTAAATATGTGTTTTAAAATTTGTATATTTGTTTTTATGTTTAATTGTTGTAAACCACCCAGAGAGCTTCGGCTATGGGGCGGTCTACAAATGTAATAAATAGATAAATAAAGAAATATATATATATATTTTTAAATCTGTTTTTAAGCTGTTTTCGAGTGTTTTGGTTTGCCACCCTGGGCTCCTTCTGGGAGGAAGGGCGGTATATAAATTTAATAAATAAACAATACGAAATAAATGTTGTTTTTTATCTGCTCTTTTAGACATGGTAGTTCTTCTGTGTTAAGCCACGCCTACAGGGGGCAGCCACGTTTTGTTAGGCTACGCCCCCACAACAGCCATTTTGTGACTGGCACCCAAGGCAGTTCCTCAAAATCCCAGATGTTCCTGCTGGCCTAAAAGGGGTGACATTCCCTGCACCACGCTAGTTCTAGGTGGTGTACCGAGGAGGAAAAAAAAAGACAACTATCCTTTGCCTGCATACATCCATTCAACAGAGTCTCCCTAGACACAGTCGCAGCAGGCTGTGGCTCTTGTGACTACAGCAGCAATGCTGGGGAAGGGGTGAGCGGGGAAGGTACCCGTAGCACCAGGAGCAGTTCATCTAGGGCAGACTTAGAACCAATGGATGGAAATGGTGGGGAAGTAGTTTTCGATGGTAGAACAGGCTGTCTCGTGAGTGTGGGTGGAGCAGAAAGGCCACCACTCAGTGGCAGAGCAGAAGGTCCAGGTTCAATCATCAATGGCATCTCCAGGTAGAGATGGGAAAGACTCCGTTTGAAGCCCTGGAGAGCCTCTGCCAGTCAGTGTAGACAGTACTGAGCTAGATGGACCAATGGTTTGACTCAGTATTAGACAGTTTCCTGTGTTCCTAACTCTTGACACTGACTAACATTTTAAGGAAGGGGCGTGGCTCAGTGGTAGGGCATCTGCTCTGCACGCAGAAGGTCCCAGATTCAATCCGCGTTAGGGCTGGGAGAGACCCCCTATGTGAAACCCTGGAGAGCTGCTGCCAGTCAGTGCAAACCATACTGAGCTAGGTGGGCCAATGGTACACAACTTTCTATGCAGTGGGTTCTCTTTCGCTGGATGCATTTAAGCTCACAGTGGCTTTCAAGGATGCTGTCATTGCCTCCTGCATTGTAGATCCTGCACTCAGCAGTGGGTTGAATTAGATGATCTCTAGGTTCACCCTCAGTTCTATAAAATCTCCCTTCCCCACCCACCCCCATTCTCTTAATATTCCAAGAAACCAGAGAGCAACATTAAGAACAAAATCCTCTGCAAACATTTAAAAAACAGCATTTACATCCTGCATTCCACTGCGGCTATGATGCCTTAAATCAACAAGGCAATTACCGCTCGGAGGCCCGTTTCTCTGCCGTTTTATTAAACTTTCTAATATACTGCTGTTTGGTAAATAGTGCATATTAAAAGCAAGGCAACAGGAAGGCAGGCCTTAATGTTTCCTCTCAAACTACCTCTTTTCCCATAGCCCCTCTGGGCCACACTGTTCCCGCAGCTTCTACAGAAGCAAGCCCCAGCGGGTGTTGAGACACCTGAGAAGCGGAACAACAAGACAACTAGCTTACAACATTTCTTGCACTGAACACACCACTAATCGCTGGGATTTTTTTTTCCTAGGTAGAGAGGGACAGTGGCCAAACTGCATCGTGAGCTGCTCTGAAGTGGCACAGAAGGAGTCTGTGACATGGCTGGCCAGCAGCAGAAGAACCACAGCCGGCCTCTGGCACAGAGCCAGGCTTGCCACTTAAGCTCTGTGCTGCCATCGGCCACACGGCTCTCTGGCCCCAGCCCGATGCAACACTTAGCTGCATAATGTGGATTCTCCCCTTCCCCCCCCCAATCAAGACCCAAATACACAATCCTCTTGAGAAATATGTTACAGTATTCACTATCTAGGGATGCATAACACCATAGCTTTAAAACAGTCAGTCATCATTTTACTGTATTTGACTAACAGCCATTACAAACCAAATGAAAAGTATACATTTCAGTAATGAAAAAGAGACAGTTCAATTTAGCAAATCCCCTGCACAGTCCACTGCAACAGCACTCAAAGTAATTGCACGAATATTTGCTGCCTTAGCAAACAAAGCTGTGTTGTATGTACCTTTAAAACACATTCAAACCACACCCACACGCCTGAAAAGAATTCTGGGAACTGTAGTTTGTTAAGGGGGCTGCAAGGGCTAAACTACAGTTCCCAGGATTTGTTTTTTAGGGGGAAGGGAATGCGCTCTAAACATACAACATGTACACAGCCCAGATTTGTAGACTACTCTGGATTTTACTCTTTTAATTTTAGTTTTTTTGAGGGGTAGGGGGAGTATATTCCTTCATTTAGCCACTTTCATATATTCTACACACAAACTTACAAAACCTAAATCCCGGCAAATATATCTGTGTGTCCTGAACAAGCAGCTACATTTTCCTATAATGCAGTAAATAAAGAAAACAGTACCTCATGCAGAGTTACAGAAAGGGCCATATCATCAGCAAATCAGGTAAGCAAGGGTCAAGTCCACCATTTTAAGCATTTCAAATTTTGGCACAGGTCCAATGTCCTTCATCACTTTGCAGCAGTGGGGGGAGGATCCTGTGCCCTCCCCCAGATGTTGCTGGACTCCAGCTCCCATCAGCCCTAGCCAGGGATGACAGGAGTTGTAGTCCAGCAACATCCTTGGTGATTCTCTCCATCCCTTCTAGGGCGAGTGTTTGAATGTTGGAATCAAAATGGGTGGGAAATAAGGAGTCCATTTTGCTACCCACTCATTTAGTTCCCAGATCTAACTGTTTAACCCAGGAGTGGGGAAACTTTGGCCCTCCAGATGCTGCTGAACTCCCATCAGCCCCAACTAGCATGGTCCATAGCCAAGAACGATGGGAGCTGGAGTCTAGCAACATCAGAAGGGCCAAAGGTTCCTCAGCCCCGCTTTGTAGCAATCCCAGAGCAGTTGCCATAAAACACAAACATATCCATCAATTAAAGCTATCATTAGAAGGTTGTTTTTTTTAAGTAACAGTCTAAAAAGAAACTGACTTTACTAGTTCATCCCAAATGCTTGGGACAAGGATGTTTTTACTTGGCAGTAGTCCTTCACCCCCATATATCAGGGTGGAGGATTTTTAGCCCTTCAGGTGTTGGTGAACTACAACTCCCATCAGCCCCAGCAAGCAAGAGGATGGGAGTTGCAGTTTGGCAACATCTGGAAGGTCAAAGGTTCCCCACAGCCAGAGGCAGGGGAGCAACCTACCTTCGATGGGTCCATAATAACCGTTGGGACAAAGTTGAGGAAGATGTGGTTGCAGTCGGTGCGCACATTTGTGTTGTTGAAAGCCACTTCCAGCTCGTCCATGGCTTCTAACAGCAAGCGTTCCCCCTCGTTCTGAAGATATTCAAAGGATGCCTCCTGTGAAAAGAACGGCAAGCTGTTAGTATTTAAGAGTCTGAGAAGAGTCCTGCGGGATCAGGCCCAAGGATCAGGCCCATCCAGTCCAGCATCCTGTTCTCACAGCAGCCAACCAGATGCCCCCGTGGAAATCCCAAAAGCAGGACCCAAGTGCAACAGCGCTCTCCCCACTTGCAATCCCCAGGCATGTTGCCTCTAACAGTGGAGGCAGGACGTGGCCATCAGAGCCAGCAGCCAGCGAGTAATGGCCATTCATGATAAAGGAGCCCACCTAAGAGCATAAGAAGAGCCCTGCAGCTGGGTGAGGCCACTGGCCCATCTGGTCCAACATCCTGTCCTCGCAGCGGTCAACCAGATGCCCCAATGCGAAGCCAGCAAACAGGACCTGAGTGGTTTCCAGCAAGTGGTATTCAGAAGCGTACTGCCTCCAACAGCGGAGAGAGAACATAGCCACCAGCTGGCTACCAAGGCCCCTGTCCTCCATGAATTTGGCTTTAGGAAGTTGAGCCCTCCTGGATGAGACCAAAGACCAACACAGTCATAAAAACGTAAGGAGAGACGTGCTGGGTCAGGCCAAAGGGGTCCCATCCAGTCTAGCATCCTGTCCTCACAGCGGCCAGCCACATGCCTCTGAGATGCCCTCAAGCAGTTTCCAGGGCTGTAGAGCATCCATTCTGAATGCAGAAGGTCCAGGTCCCACCCCCAGCATTACCAGGTACGTCCACGAGAGGCCAGTCCGAAACCCTGCAGAGCTGCTGCCAGACAGTGTGGACAGTACTGAGCTACATGGACCCCAGTGGCCTGACTTAAGTATAAGGCAGCTTCCTATCTTCCCATTTAAATTAGCCCTTTATTCAAAACCATGAGGACTGGAGCCTTTCATTTTTAAAGGAAAAGCCGCTTAGTGGTAGAGCATCTACTTTGCATGCAGATGATCCCAGGCACGATCCCAAACATCAGCTAGGTAGGGTTGGAGAAAAGACTCCCTGCTGTGAAACCCTGGGGAGCTGCTGCCAGTCAGTGTAGGCAGTGCTGAGCTAGATGGACCAAGGGTCTGACTCAGAAGAAGGCAGTTTCCTAATGTGCTTCCCACCCACCCCACAAAATCAAAATACAATAAATTGCAACTTGTTAAGATAAACTCACACCGTGCATTTGGCTAGCAACTCAACGAAGCCCACCTTAGTAACCAAGTCCGAGTGCCGGATGATCGCCCGGACAAAGAACCGGTAGTCGGTAACCTCGGCGCCTGCCTCAACTTTCGCAGCGCCCAGGTAGAGATGCATTTTGTGATTGGCGCACGGAATGGCAGTGAGATCAAAGTTGCGCATCCGGTTCAGTTCCAGCTGGAAAGCCAACGCCGGCTCCAAGTGGCGGTAGATTCTGTCTTCTTCAAACTAGAGAGAAACCCAAACCATATATTCTCAGAGACACGCACATACAACGAGCGGGCAGTGTGTACATTTTTTAAATATATAAATAAATAGAAAGCAAATATAAAAACAACAGTAAAAAGATTATAAAGCTAAACTTAGAAAGGGAGGGACATAGTTCAGTGGTAAAAGCATCTGCTTTGCATGCAGAAGCTCCTTGGTTCAATCCCCAGCATTTGCAGGTAGGACTGGGAGAGAGACTCCTTGCCTGCAGCCCTGGAGAGCTGCTGCCAGTCAGTGTCAACAACACTGAGCTACATGAACCAATGGCTTGACTCTGTAGGAGACGGTCTCCGATGTCCCGGACCCAGGACTCGTTCTGGGAAAGACCATAGCTCTGCGGTAGACGGTCTGCCTTAGATGAAGAAGGTCCCCGGTTTAATCCCCAGCAACTCCAGGTACGGCTGGGAAAGACTTCTTGCCTGAAACCCTGGAGAGCCACTGCCTGTCTGTGTAGACAATACTGAGCTGGATGGTCTGACTCAGTATAAGGCAGCTTCCTATGTCCCTACGTATAAACAGATATAATTACATCATCTGTGTGTGTGTGTGTGTCTGTGAGTGTGTGTGTGTGAGAGAGGGGGGGGGGAAGCTCTCACTTCCAATCTGAAATTCAGTTCCCCACATTTCTGGAGCAATTTTTTTTAAATTAAAAAATCCTTGTGAAACTTCTTCAGCATTTTAGTTAAGAATTTCTCCTAATAAACACATTTTTGTATGCAGTTTTGACAAATGTACACATTTTGGCAAGCAATTTCTCCTAATACACCTTTGTATATTATTTTCACTAACATTTATTTTTATCGACACTTAGAACCCTAGCATATTCATTGTTGTGAACACGGCTTGGCTGGAGAACTGCACTGCAGAAGTGCAAATTTTGAAGGATGGCTGTGTTTCGATTCTCATATTGTTTTTGGAAAGTACAAATCTGACAGATTCGGCTTTAAATGCAAACTGAATCTAATTTCTCCCCTATCCCAAGTGTGTGTACACCTCTTTCTATATTTTGGAAAGCTGTTTGTTCGCTATGCATTTGGACCCCTCGTTATTTTGGGAACATGAATGCAACTGAAAGACAGAAAACATGAAATAATTGGTACTTACCTTATCCCTTGCCCGGAATGTGAAAAATTTGGGAAATTCCCTCTGGAAAAGAGAGACAGTTAGATTAGTCTCCGAAATCATGAGCTGCCATTAGTCTCGCACCTATAGAGAGGAAGAGTGTTCTAAACTTCGTCGGCATGGTTAAAAAGAATGACCTTGTAACCATCTACCAACAAAACCACCATTAAAAAGGTTCACCAGATTTTTAAAATATGTGTTGTTTTATTTTCTAGTTGTAAGATGCCCTGAAGATTGCTCTGCAATGAAAAGATGGGATATAAACTCTTCTAACAAACACACCTTTCAGATTTTAAACATGAATCTTGGGGAGGGGAACAGAAAAGACAAACTTTAAAAACAGAATGCTGTTGGTTGTTTTACAGAGAGCTGCATTCACATGTAACATTAAAAACCATGGTTTAACACAGCCTTTCCCCAACCTGGCGCTCTCTAGATGTTTTGGACTACAACTCCCACTGAGTTCAGCAGAACTTCCTCTCAGGTAAAATGGACACAGGATTGCAGCCTAAAGCTGGTTTAAGAATCATTCCCAGAAATCATAGTTTTCTAGAGGGTAGAGGACTCTCTTAGTACCTTAGCCATCTGTCATAGAATCATGGAAGGGGCCTTGTAGGCCATCGAGTCCAACCCCCTGCTCACAGCAGGAAATCCACAGCTAGAGCATCTCCCACAGATAGCTGTCCAGCCTCTGCTTGAAGACATCCAGCGAAGGGGATCCCACCACCTCCCTAGGCAGTCGGTTCCATTGCCGAACTGCCCTTACTGTCAAGAAGTTCCTTCTAATGTCCAATCTGAATCTATGCTCCTGCAACTTAAAACCATTAGACCTAGTCCTACCCTCTGGGGCAGCAGAGAACAAATCTGTACCCTCCTCTATGTGACAGCCCTTCAGGTACTTAAAGAGTGCAATCATGTCACCCCTCAGCCTTCTCTTCACCAGACTGAACATGCCAAGTTCCTTCAACCTTTCCTCATAAGACTTGTTCTCCATACTGGCTATCATCCTCGTCGCCCTCTTCTGAACCCGCTCTAACTTGTCTATAGCTTTCTTAAAATGAGGCGCCCAGAACTGAACGCAGTATTCCAGATGAGGCCTGACTAATGCAGAATATAGTGGGACTATTACTTCCCTCGACCTGGAAACTATAGCTCTGTTTATGCAGCCCCAAACCGCATTTGCCTTTTTTGCCGCAGCATCACACTGCTGGGTCATGTTCAACTTGCGATCCACTACAATTCCAAGGTCCTTCTCACACGCACTACTGCTAAGCCGGGTATTTCCCATCCTGTACCCATGCATTTTGTTTTTGTGGCCTAAATGCAGAATCTTGCATTTGTCTTTATTGAATTTCATTTTATTAATTTCAGCCCAATTTCCTAGTCTATCCAGGTCCCTTTGGATTTTATTCCTGTCTTCCATTGTGTTAGCTATCAGGAATGCTTTGATTTGGATTCCTGCATTGAGCAGAGGGTTGGACTTGATGGCCTTGTAGGCCCCTTCCAACTCTACTATTGTATGATTCTAGCCAACCACATTTCCCAGAATCCCTCTGAGGAAGCCGTGAGGTATATTCAAGGGATATGACATTTGCAGTGAAGGTATGCACCTCATATTTGCAAAGCTGGTTGAGGCCTAAAAGAATAGGCCATAGAAACTCATGGGATATGGTCAGAAAAACAGGTCCACCTTTTCATTACCTTTCTAATCACTTTCTTCTCACACTTGCCTCAAATCTCTGCATGCTGCCAATTTTTCTTCCCATCACCCATGCGCATATTATTGCTAACGTGATTTTTTTTAAAAAAGACGACCTTCCATCTAGCATTTTCAGGCAAGTATCGAAATTAAACGTGCATGCACAGACTCACACATGCAAATCCTCAGAGCTTTGATACCAAAAATCTCCCCCCCCCCAAAAAAAGAATTCTGCCTTCCTAGATGGAGAAATTATGCCCCTGCTGTGTTCTAATCAACCAACCATCATCAAGACAATCAGAATAATTCGCCTAAATTAGCCAATCAAGACACCCTGCAAATTGGAGAATGCAGAAAGCTACACGAGAAAAAATCATCATAGCCGGTTATTATACTAATAATCGCGTTAAAAACCTAATGAGATGAGGAAATTGGAAGCTTGCTGGAGCAACTCTCTATTACCTCAACATGCTGGGAACTAATTATATAGACTGTAATTAAAACACAAAACAAACCCAAGCCAAGGCCCCTGAGTTACGTCGACAGGCGGTCCAGCAACAAAACAGGCAGAGGAGGAGCTATTAACGACTGGGCCCAAGAGTCTCGAAAGGACAACGCAAGGCTCTCCAGAGATCTCTCAGCCTGAGAGGCCGTCTCCAAAATAGTGCAAATCATGGCGGATCTCCACTGACAGGAATCGGCCCACCTGTGCAAGCCATTGGGTAATTGAACTGATTGGAAGTTCAGGCCTTTCTCCCCCCCCCCCCGAGAAGGTTACTCAGAACGCAATGGTGGCTGATGCCCATTGCAACTGGTGGGGCGGAAGGCAGGGAGGCCCACAGTAAGTGGAGCCACAGCCAATGACAGGAAGAGCCAACTAACTGTAGTCCTGCCCCCATTCTCCTCTCTGCTGAGTTCCACAAGTTCTACAAGGGCAACACTGAAACTAAGCAGGAGGAAGATTACAGCCAGGGCCATTCCCTCAACTCTCTCTAACTAAGAAGGCAGGCAGGTGGGGGCTGCCTGAAGGCAACGTGAACATGGTGGGGCAGTGCCCCATTTGTCATAATGCACCAGCCACCATTGTCAGAAATATACTGTCAGCCAGGGATGGCCTCTTGAGAAGAGACCTACACAGTTGCTCGCCAAAGAGAGCATGCCTCTCCATTATGGGAAGCTGCAATTTCCGGGGGGGCCCCCGCAAGTTTGCAATGGGCGACTATTCCTGCAGTCGTGCTGCACTTCTGAGGCCCTCGGAATTGCCTGCAAAGTGCAGTGCAACTGCTTCCTCATCCCCTCCCAGCTCAGGAGGTGTGGGGGGGGTGCTGTGGCACCAATCAGATGCAAAGTTTTATGGGATGTCAGAGAGACTCTATGGCTAGGGTCGTGGGAGCCACAAAGTTTAGGTGGCAACCATTGGGAGGGGGGAATGATACTGAGACAAGATGCCTAAGAAAGTACAAGGAGGATGCTGGACCAGGCCAAAGGCTCATCTAGTCCCACATCCTGTACGTACAGTAGCAAGCCAGATGCCTCTTCTAGGCAGCCTGCAAGCAGGACCCGAGGGCACTCTCCCCACCAGGACTCCCAAGCAACCGGTATTCAGAGGCATAATGGCCCCAACAATGGCATCTCCAGGTAGGGCTGCGAATGTCCCCTCTCTGGAACCCCGGAGGGAGCCACTGCTGGTCACCGTAGACAACACTGAGGTGGATGAATCAACGGCCTTTCCTTTACGTTCCTATCTAAACCAGCCCTTTATTTAGGAAGACTGGGATTTCACTTTATCTTCTGCTGGGAGGAAGGGTGGGATATAAATCTAATAATAATAATAATAATAATAATAATAATAATAATAATAATAATAATAATAGACTGGCGCCAGTGGGAGAGCAACGGCTTTGCATGCAAAAGGTCCCAAGTTCCTTGCTGGCATCTCCAGGCAGGGCTGGGAAGCACTCTGACCTGAAGCACTGGGGAGCCGCTGCCTGTCAGTGCAGACCAGGAGCAGGGAATCTCTGGGCCTCCAGATGTTGCTGGGCGACAAGCGCCATCAGGCCTGACTACTGGCTGCTCAAGCTAAGGGGAGTTATTATTAAAATGATTTACATACCACCTGTCATTTTGAGAAGGAATTCCAACAAGTCTGAGCTGAAGTCCAGCAACATCGGCGGGCTGCCCACCCCAATACAAACAATACGGCCCCCATGCCCCACCCCTGATGCAAACAATATGGAGGCAGACCTGGGTTGGGTAGCATCAGACCTGGGGACAAATGAGGCCCTCAAGGTCTCTCTCTGTGGCCCTTGGGATTCTCCGTAGGCCACACCTCTCAGCACAGGACACACCTCCTCTTTTGCCTCTTGCCCCGCCCACTACTGGCATGTGGCTCCTGAAAGGTAATCTACTGGGGAATATGGCCCTAGGGCTGAAAAAGGGTTTCCGCATCTGAGCCACGCCATTGGTCTGACTCGGTATTAAGACAGCTTAACACCTGGCTCGGTGGCAGAGCATCTGCTTTGCACGCAGAAGGTGCCAGGTTCTATCTCCAATGGCATCTCCAGGCAGGACTGGGAATGTCCCCAGCTGTAACCCTGGCGAGCTGCTGCCAGAGTTGAGAATACTGAGCTAGATGGTCCAACAGTGTGAGTCAGCATAAGGCAGCGTCCTAGGTTTCATGGGTTGCATCCAATTACGTTCTACTCAGTGCAGACCCATTGAAATAAATAGACCTGTTAGTCAAGTCCTTTAATGTCAGCAGGTCTACTCTGAACAGGACTAGCACTGGATACAACCCTATGTGCCTAATGCCCTTGTTTAGAAGTGGGTCATCCTTGGGCACAATCCATCCATTCCCTCCTAACAGACGTCTCTGCCTTCTCCTCTCACCTCCAAAGCTGCTGTCTAGGAATTCAACCAGGACTTCCCCTGCAACCTCGAGGCACAAAGCATGTGGATTTATTTGCAAGCGCTCAAAAAACTCTCTCATTCCTCGAGTTATCCATTTTTATTCTCTCAAACGTCCCCGATTTCTCCTTCCTAAAGCCTTCAGGTTCTTGCTTAAGCTCCCTTTACTTTTCCCTGCTTCCTGTCTTAAAGCTGTTGATTGATCGGTATCTGTACGCGTGTTTTAAGTTCGCTCCCATCAATAAAACCCAGGCAAAGCCACTCGCGTCACACAAAGCATTCTGGGAGAGACTGGTGTGCATGAATGCATGTACGCACACAGGGAATGGAATGCCCTCTCTTTTTCTTTTCGCCTGCAGCCTAATCTCTCTTATTACTCTACGGAGCACCGCTAATAGTCCTAAGCCTGGACAAGAGAAAAATATTCCCAGGGACATCTATTTTTTAAAGTGGTGGGAGCGGAAGGAAGGGAGAAACAGGACCAAGACAGCCTGCATTGCGATAGGCATTCTTAGATGTTCTTCGTGTTTTTAAATACGTTTTGATTTTATTTTTAGTTTGTATTGTTTATTTGTTGTTTGCCATTCTGTGTTCCTTTGGGAGGAAGGGCAGGGTAGAAATTAATTATTATTATTATTATTATACATATATTTAATATTATGTATAATACACAATTACATAATAGCAATAATAATTAATAAATAAGTAATAATATGTAATATGAAATCAATAAATATATAATCACGGTAATAACAAATTTTGTTGCTGTTATTGTTATTGATAATACCATAGTCCAAATAAAACAAAACATATATTTTTTCAAAGAGAGAGGGTTGGTTTTTTTAAAAACAGTGTATCTCAGGATATTTTTGACCGTAAGATCCGTGATGTAATTTTTGCTGACTTTGAATACATGAAGAATCCAAAACAGTACAAAGCATAACTGACTGCAGCTATAAAAAACCCCAAAGGATCATAAAATATTGTACTAACAAACTGCAATACAGTAAACAGTGCCAAGATCAGTGATGTAATTTTTGCTGACTTTGAATACATGAAGAATCCAAAACAGTACAAAGCATAACTGACTGCAGCTATAAAAAACCCCAAAGGATCATAAAATATTGTACTAACAAACTGCAATACAGTAAACAGTGCCAAGATCCGTGATGTAATTTTTGCTGTTATTGAAGATGCTTCGAATATACAAAAAGTTCCAAGTCCTTGGACGGACATATTAACATTAAATCCAACCATAAAAGGGCTGTTAATCTGTGGGAATTAACTTTTTTCCTTTGTGTAGGTGCACTTAGATTTCAAAACATGCCTACAGAATACCTGACCGGTGAATTCATTAATAGACCAACAGATTACCATCTTTGTGTTATGTGAGTTGTAGGCTGCGTATACACCATATAAATCATATTTAAAGGACATGGTTTCCTCCAAAGAATCCTGGGAACTGTAGTTTACCCCTCACGGAGCTACAATTCCCAGCACCCTAACAAATTAGTTCCCAGGATTTTGGGGGGTAAGTAATGTGCTTTAAATGTAAGGTGTGTAAGCAGCTGTAATCCAGCAACATCAAGAGGTTCCCTTGACAAATTCTGACAGGCAGCAGTTCTCCTGAGCTCTCAGATAGAAGCCCTTCCCAACCTCCATTTAACAGGAGGTGCTAAGGATTACACTAGGCCTCTTCTGCCTGCAAGCTTCTTCATTCTAAACACTGAACTCTAGGGCTTTTGCCTATTCGTCGGGGCATGGCGGCTTCATCCAATATGGCTGTTTTAAGCTGTCCCACTTCTGGTCATGTGACTATGCCATGGGATAGGGATTGGCCAAAGTCATGAATGGAGAACCTGTAGCCTTGTAGGTATTACAGGGCCTCCACTCCCATCACCAATGGCCATTGGCCATGATAGCTAGAGCTGATGGGAGTTGGGAGTCCTACAACTTTACCAAGGACAAGAAAGCCAGAAGCATCACTGACATCAGACATAAGTATTAGAACTGTTAACTTTCAGGATGTGCATTTGAGCTTGCTTTTTCCTCCTCCCTCCCCATTCCTTTTTCCTTGTGTGTCATGTCTTTATTTATTTATTTTTTATTATTATTATTATTATTATTATTAAGCCTGGCCTAAAGTATACAAAACACACACACACACACACACACACACATATATATATAATCCTTTAAGTCCTCTAACAAACTGAAAGATAAAAATTAACCAACGAACGCCATCTACTTACATGAAATCTTTGGTCCACCTCACAGTTGACCTGTTTCCTGAAATCCTTATGCGCAAAAATAAAAATAAAAAACACGGAAAGGCGGTGCAAGGGTGGCAGGAAGGATAAAGGGGAGGGGAGAAGCAGAAGAAAGCTAGCAATTAGTATATAAATTAAAAACGAATTAAGGCAAAAATCACAAGCGGCTGAATATTGTCATCACCCTCAATTCTCAATTAATTTTCTCAAGAGAGAGAGCTTATTGAAAAACCATCGCGCAGTTGGAGAGGAACAAATAAAATAAAAAGCAATCGTGAACGCAATTCCCCCTTCTCCCCCCGCATTAAAAGTAAGGTTTGCAGTATTGTAAACGCTGTATTTAAAAACAAAATGAGGCATGTATACACCTACAGAAGGAGAGAGAGAGATCAAAATACCTTTTGTGCCACTAAGAAAGTCAGCCGTCGGATGCCATGGTCGATCAGGATAGATTTCTGGAAGAAAAAGAAACAAAACTGAAGGAAGCATATTAAGTCTGACTGGCAAAAAGGAAACTTCTGAATTTCAAATTTAATAGGTGTTTGGGTGTTTTGACCCCATTCTTCAAACAAAAATTTACCAGAGCCATTTATGTACACTAAAATCATCATGCAAGAATAGTAAACAAAATTAAAACAGCAGATCAAGACAGCATGAAAAACTGAGCACGTCATAGTTAAAAAGTTCTTTAAAGGGTTGTTGTTTTTTTACAAAAGGCTTTCCCCAGGTGCAGAAAAAAAAATTACAATTTAGGTGTCAGGTATGTCTCTCTAGGGTGAGTATTCTAGATTCAGGATGCCACTACCAAGGTGATGCTCTCTCCAAGCTAAGAGTCCACATTGGAAAACCTACGTGGAATTCATTCCTACCTAGAGGGGTTAGGGCCCAAAAGAACATTTGCCCAAAATCTGCTGCATCTAAACTGTGGCCCAGATTTGTTGCTCAGGATGGAGGGCAGGAAGAGGGTTAAGATTGCCTCACAACTGGGCCAACCTCTAGGTTAGATTACTGCCACGCATTGTACGTGGGGCTGCCTTCAAAGATGTTTCAGAAATTGCAGCTAGTACAGAATTCAGTGGCCAGATTGCTGACTAAGGAGATTTTAATGCATAAAGCCAATTCTGGCATGACTTCACAGGCTGCTAATTCATTTCCGGGCTCAATTGAAAGTCCTGATTTTGACCTGTAAATATCTCAGGGACCCCCTCTCCCCATATGAACCTACCAGACCCTGTTCGGAGGCCCTTCTCTGTGTTCCTCCACCGAGCAAGATGCAGAAGGTGGCAACACGAGAATGGGGCCTTCTTGGTGGTGGCTCTGTTTGGGGAAAGCTCTCCCCAGGACAGTACACCTGGCACCATAATGTTGACTTATGGAGGGTAGCTAACTTATGTGTTCTAGCCTTTTAAAGCTCACCTTTTAAGTGAAGTGGGTAGGATTTGTCTTTATAAATATTCTTGGATGAGCATGTTTAGGTATTGTGTTTTATATGGAGTTTTAATGTGTGTGTTTTTTATTGTGTATGTCACTTTGGGACACTCTTGCGGGTCAAAGGGCATAATATCTAGGCTGACTGATTCCTTTCACTTTAGAATAAACCTTATATGGAGTTGTCACTGGTCAACCTGGCTTGGGGGAGAGGGCAGGGGGAAGCAGTGGTGGATTTCTTTCCAGCCTCTCTGACAGTGAATGCAAAACGCACTTGGAGAAGTGAGTGAGATTATTACAAAACTGCAAGAGGCGGAGCATGAGAGCTTCTGTGGTGTAGAGGTCAGAGTGCTGGGCCTGGGAGATGCGGGTTCACATCCCCACTCTGCCATGAAGCTCACTGGGTGACCTTTGGCCAGTCACTGCCTTTCAGCCTAATACCTCACAGGGTTGTTGTGTGTGTGGGGGGGGAGAACCTTCTATGGCACCTGGAGCTACTTGGAGGAAAGGCGGGATGTAAATGAAATAAAAAATGGGGGTGGGGGAGGATTAGACTATTTTATACTGAAACGACCAAACTTTACTCAAGATGTTTTCTGCAGTCCGTTGCCGGAGACTATGGAGATGGTTGTCTTGTCAGAAACACTCTCTCACTCTCTCCCCTCCTCTAAATTCTCTAAACTAGAAATGAAAAAGGCATTAAATAGAGGAGAGAGCCCCAATGCCACAACATCAGGAACAACAACAAAAAAATGCCCCTTTCCAGAGCAGACGGCAGTATTTTCACTATGGTTAAAGCCCTTTGAAAATGAGCATCTGAATAGTCAAGGCGGGAAAGGAAGAAAAGAACTTTAATAATAACACTGTGATTTTTATTATTTTTTTTAAAAAGATTGTTATTGCTTTTAAAATTCCACAAGTGTCAGACAATAAGTATATAGCAATGGGATTCTGATTACATTGTAATAATGTGGACCTCCCAGCGACTCAACAACGATTACAGCGCTATTAGAGACTAGCACCTGGAGAAACTCCATTTCCACTGACTGCTTCAATCTCCTCCACAAGTAATTTACAAGTATACGATCCTAATTTCTATCAAAAAAAGGGGGTGGGGAAGGGAAGGGGGGTGGAAAAAACCTTGCTCACAACATGCTGTGACTGGAAAATGATTTGGACAATTTGGATCAAGCCATTTGATAGCTTAATGCGCAACACCTCCCCCTCCCCCAGTTGTAGACAGACACTCTTTTTAAAAATGCCTCAAGCATCTTCATGCTAATGAGAGAAAAAATCTAGTTTGGCACTTTATTTATAAAAAGAAAGACAGAAAAATTCTGATCTGGAATGAAGAACGTATTGGTGGGATGCCTTTGTGCATGTGTCAAATTGAGACATGTCCTAGCTGCATTTTCCAAATTTATCCACTGTCAGCTGTTTGTTCTGTTTTCATCTGTGCTAGGGTTGGCGTTTGACCAGCCCAATTAAAAGAAAAATGAAGAGTTAAGCCAATTAAGAATGTCAAGCATTTAAATAGAAGAACAGTGACATAGAGGGGGAATAGATCTATGCGAATTGCAAAAACCATTGCTGTCAATAACAGCCTTTGCCAGCTCTTTTGAACTACGACTCCCGTCAGCCATAGCCAGCACAGCCAATGATGGCAGTTGCAGTCCAAAACAGCTGGAGAGCACCAGGTTAGCGAAGGCTGTTCTGGAGGATTTCAGAGTCCATCACAGCGCATGTTGTCAGATGTACATAACAAGGAGATCAGAAGCACCCCAGGTTCAACTAACCACAATTCCTCATGTTGTCCAAATGTGGAAACTGCAGTTAGCTGAAAGCTTTGGTTTGTCAAAATAAGCCAAGATCAATCCATGTCTGACCTTAGCTCATTTAGACAAACCATTGTTCTAAATTAGCTGGTTTGGATGAAGTGTCAAACCGCAGTTTACAGGAGTGGAGGAGTGGGGAAGCGCAGGATGCTGAGGCTGACTGACGTAACACTAAACTGTGGTGGCCATAAACTCTGAGCTCAGCCTGATACCAAGGTATCTGTGGCATGGCTGAGTCCAGAGGGCATCCAGCTGGAGGCAGATGTCAGGCTGCGAAGTAAACAGGGGTCCTCAGACAGGACCAGATCCTTCTAAAAATATCATATAGAATGAATTATCTTTCTCAGACTTCAATATCTTCTGGAATGCCTTTTGCAATATGAGCCTACCCAGACCTTTGCTTCTTCATCTGAGGTCCTTCTCGAGGCCCTCCACTTAGGGAAGCTCAGAGGATAACGACACAGGAGAGGGCATTTTCAGTTGTGGCTCCCCATTTGTGGAACACTCTCCCCAGTGAAGTCTGTCTCACACCTTTGCCACCATCTTTTAGGCACTTAACCTTTCCCCATCAGCTTCTGATAGGCTATGATTATGTTTGTTTTCTGGTAGCTGTGCTGCCGGATCTTTCTGCTGCTGTTATATGAATTATAGTAATTGATTTCATTCATTAATTGCTTCCCACAAGGCATCCAAAGGCAATTTACCATATGATAACATATATGAAACTGTTCTGTATATAGAAAAACAGTTAACACAACTGCATACATATAGAGCCCAATTTAAGAAAACAATCGTAAATGTGAAAACAGATTAAAAACAACAGCAGCACTTCCATAAAATCAATTCAAATCCAAGACCAACTGAGATAAAGTTTTTGGAAAGCTTGTTGAAAAAGAAACGTCTTTAACAAGTGCCGAAAAGACAACAGAGGAGGTGTCTGATACGCAATGGGAAGGAGTTCCAAAGGGTAGGTGCCACCACACTAAAGGCCCGAATCCGACATTGTGCAGAACAGACCTCCTGAGAGGATACTATCAGCTACACGTACAAAGAAAGATAAACCCTAAGAGGCTGCGCCATACTCACCTTCATTTGCGTGAACTCTCGGAACATAGCAGCCAGCCCTTCATCATCGATGTCGCAATCAGTCTTAATGGCAATGTTCAGGATGTGAATTGGCTCTTCTCTAGCACTCTGCGGTGAAAAAGATAATCGTGCCTTACAATGTACCAAAGAGGGATGGACATTACCATCCTTCAACGACTGGGGACAAAAACAAACTCTGTGTATGACACGGAATTTGGAATACTTATTACTGTCATTTTTTAAAATTGGAATGGAATGTTCCTCTGAGAAATTCTGAAGAAATATAGAATTTAATCTTCAAAAGTTTTAAGGATACAAATCCACACTCTGGTTAACTGCAAGACTACACTACTGTAATGCACTCCATGTGGGGCTGCCCTTGAAGAAGGCCCAGCAGCTACAACCAAGAACAGAATGTTTTAGTGACAAGAAATATTCAGTATTATGAGGGGGAGGAGAATGAAAGAGTAGGCTTAGGCAGATAGGAACAGGCACAATCCTTAGGGTCACCTAAGGTCAATCCCCACCTTGGCAGCAGATACACACACACCTCTTTCAAAATTCCCAGCCATTGCGACAGTCAAAAGGAGCCTACCAATAATATCGTACCTTGTCTTCATCGTATAAGGATGGGTGACCTGCTTCCGGGAAGGTAGGGCTTTGAGGTGGAGAGTCACAAAAGCATCCCATGATTTCATCAAAGAGCCTGAAACAAACAAAGAACAATTAGCAGCACACCCCCCAATCACAGCAGGATTCCACGCTCTTCCACATTGGCTGATCTGGCTGTGTGGATCAGGCATGACCAAAGCACCCCCCTTTAAAACTTATTTGCATAAGACTCCTCCAATCCCCAAGCCCCTATCAGAGATCTCACAGATTAAGCGGTACATAAATACTGTGAATAAATAAAAGGAGGCGGCTCTTACTGGAGGGCATCCCCCTAGCGCAGGCAACTGGGCTCACTCTCAGTGCCGATCAGCTGACCAGCGCTGGGAGCATGCCTTCAAAGGGGCTCAATGTAACCGCCGATCAGCTGACCCAGAGAATTGCTAGAAAGACAAGGCAGGGTTAATTTTAACAATTAGAACTGAATGCTGCAGTCTGAGATTTTAGACTATGCAATGGGTCATCTGTATATGGGATGGGGTGGAGGTTGGCACTGCAGGTAGTAGAAATGGGGCCAAGCATATTAGGAGAGGCTAAGAATGGAGGCCAGCCTGAGAAGGAGAGAGACGTGTGAGACACTCTCCTAAACACATGGGCTCTTTCCCCTTGCTTACCGGACAAAGTCTTCGAAGGTCCGTAAGGAGACCATGCCGCCCATGCGCTGGCACGGTGGGGTGAACGAGTTGTCCAAGAGAACGTCACTGACGCTGGCCACATGGGCCATCCCATAATGGTTGAGGTTGGATGAGAAGGACATTCTGGAAGAGCAGTTTTCAAATCAGAACATACATTAGGAGGGACGCAGAGGCCCAAAGGTATCATGGAAACGGGAGATAGGGGAGGAGGTAGAGAAACGTGGTTTGAAGCCACTAAAGAGGCTTGCCCTTTTTTTAAAGGGCTTAAAAAAAACTTTGAACATCAACTCTTATTAAGTATAAATTGGATTCTAGATTTTGTGATGCAGTCCTATGCACAGGTACTCAGAAGTTAGCTATGCTGTTATTAGTGAGACTTCACACCTAAGAAAACATGTAGAGAGTGGCAGCCTTCAACAATCCACTTTCATTCATTCATTCATTCATTCACACCTCTCTCTCTCTATATATATGCACTCACATGGCTGAACTTCATATAATATGTGGCTATCTCCAGGATGATTTATGTACTTTGTACTTTAAATATCATTTAAATGGAGTTTCCATAGAGAGAGAGAGAGACCCTAGGACCAAGGCATTAGATTTATCAGAGCAATCCATAAAAGCAGCACAAAATAAAGCAATTTTCCCCTTTGGGGATATGAAACAACAGTGCCCTTCAATGCACTTATACGCTATTCAGTTACCTCCAATACACTTGGAATGAAGCCAGATTAGGTTGTTGAGCAGTTTGCTAACTAGAGCTCCAGAAAGAGTGAAAAGGAGTACAAAATGGAGTATTACAGAATGGAAAGAGGAGTCAAAACACAATCCTCATCGCCGGAATGCCCATTCCATTCTGTGAAGCCATTTTTTTAAAATGGAAAACAAGAGGTCAGAGCAGGACAATGTACTGTCAGATTATCACCATCTTGGTCCTTCTTTGCACGGAATCCACCTCAGATTTGCTATGCTATATTTGCCGAAGTGGATTCCTATTACAAATGGTTTGTGGACCTAATTGAAGTAGGCTCTATAAAGCTGGCACACTTTAACTTTTTGCCCAAGTGTTGGAGGTAGATAGTATGTCAGAGATGGCAAACATCAGTGGCCCTCCAAGTGTTGCTGAGACTCCAGCTCCCATCAGCCCCAGACAGTACCCATCATTCCCAACAGCCAGGGATGATGGGAGTTGGGAGTCCAGGGGCATCTGGAGGACCACAAGTTCCCCATCCCTGTAATACAGAGGGGAGTCCCACAGCAAAACAAGCTACCAACGTTCAGCCCCAATAAGCCAAAAGGATTTCCAGGAATAATGAGAGAGCACTGGATTTATACTGGGAGCTAGTACAGACTAGTTAGAGCTAAGATTTTTAAAAAAGTTTCACTTATACACAATTACTGCAATCTATCTGCTTCAGCTGTCCACGGTGGTTCCAATGAGTCCCCCAGAGCTTCACGTAAGAGGGGCTTCCCCTGTCTCTTAAATGTTACGGACTATTTTACGAACGGAGCTCCATGCATGCAGAGCTTTGCAGCTCAGCCAATTACTGTGTTTGGTCTCATTATGCTTGCCACAGCTGCTATGGATATAGAGCCTCTATTACTTCATCCAGTTGAGACTAGGATAGGGAAATGTTGGCCATCCAGATGTTGCTGAACAGCCCCACCCAGCATGGCCAATGGCTGGGGATGATGGGAGTTGTAATTCAGCAACATCTGGAAGGCGAAAAGTACCCCACACCTAGGAGTGTAGTCGTCTGGGTCTTGGGGATTCTTAGACCCTTTACTTTTTTAGGAGCAGGGTCCCAGCAGGACCCTATGTCTCCAGCATCCTGTGAGCCAAGTGTATTAGCCACTGAGAAGAGTCTTGTCCTTTCCTGCTGACTGGAGCCATTCAAAGTGAAAAAAGATGAGTCAGCCACTGAGAAAACTCTTCTCAGAAGCCAACCCTCTCTCCTTTCATGTTTATTGGTTCCTAGGGATGTCTGTTTCTGTGGGAGAAGGCACTAACAAGAATCTCATTTTCAACTCAGCAGCAAAAAAGGGGAAGAGGACATGGCAGTGACTAACATGATGAGAACTGAATCTTCCACTGCTGCTGGGCACTATAGGGTTGGGAACATCCTGTCTGAAACCCAGGAGAGCTGCTGCCAGTCAGTGTAGGCAATACTAACTCAGATGGATCAATAGCCTGACTCAGTATAAGGCAACTTCCTATATTCCTATCCCCATACTGCAGGGATGGGAAAGCTATGGCTCTTCAGATGTGGCTGGACTCCAACTCCCATCAGCCTCAGGCAACAGGGCAATGGTCAGGGATGATGGGAGTTGGAGTCCAGCAACATCTAGCAGGTCACAAGTTCTCCATCCCTGACATATTGCAAGTGAGGGGCTGAGGCAGCCTAAAGCCACCCACTTCGTTTACGGGAGAGGAGTAATTTGAACCAGGGCCTCTTTGACTTTCCGTTCAGTCTCTTAGCTCCTCTTGGGACCACAAACCTCAGCTACACAGGAGCTCTGATTATACGCAAACAAGAAGGTGAGGTCCGAGTGCAGAAAGTAATCCGCGAAAGGCTCTGAGTTTGAAACACATACTACACAGTATGCTTATGATATTGACAATAAACATGGTTGGGAGAGGACTGAAGCTCAGTGGTGGAGCTTCTGGGTTCCAGGTCCAATTCCCGGCATGTCCAGTTAGGGCTGGGAGAGAAGCCTTTTCTGAAATCCTGGACAGCCACTGCCAGTCAGTGTAGACGATACTGAGCTAGATGGACCAATGGGCAGGAGGCAGCTTCTTGTGTGTCTCTCCGTATTATGGGGAAGGACCACAGCTCAGTGGCAGAGCATCTGCGCTCCATGCAGAAGGCCCCAGGTTCAGTCTCCGGCATCTCCAGGCAGGGCTGGGAATGTCCCCTGCCTGAAACCCTAGAGAGCCTCTGCCAATCAGTGTAGACAACCCTCAGCTGGGTGGGCCAACGGGTCTGACTCACTACAAGGCTGCTTCCTATGCGGTCTCGCAGCCTGGAAGTCGTCTCGGACAGCCTTCACCAACCTGGCCGCCCTCCGGCTGTTTTGGACTAGGCAGTACGGCCAATGTTCAGGGATGATGGGAATTTGTCATCTTGAGGGTACCAGGTTGGGTAAGGCTGGTCGAGGATTTCATTCTCTCTCCTTTAAAAGCAACAAGAGCATACATCAGCTTTCCCCCTCCCGAACAGAATTTATTGTCCTCAAATTGCTTTTGTTCATCTACACCTATGAAATGAGCTACTTTAATGTAAAGATGCAGATGACAGGGTTAAACAAAAACAAAAAACAATTTGAGCTTTAAAAGATTTCGTAAATCTTTTATAAACAGAGGTTACAAACAGACATATATATACACACAAAGCAGCCGCTTGCACTGAAAGTGGTTAACACACACTAGGACAAGATAAACCAGCCTTCCCCAACCTGGGGCCTTCCAGATGTTTTGGACTACAACACCCATCGATCCCAGCCAGCATAACTATGTATGAGGCCAGTGCAGACTCTGCATCGACCATCTTGGGCCCTACAACTGGCAGGCGAGGCCTTGGTGGTGCCGCCACTGGGGTCTGCCCACTTTGCATTGACCTGTGACAGGGCCTTTCGGTGGCGGCTCCATGTTTGTGTAATGCCCTCCCTAGTGAGGTGTGTCTTTCTCCCTCATTACTGACTTTCAGGAGAAATTTAAAAACATTCTGTTTACCCAGTAGCTTGATGGCTCAAAGACTATTCTTAGCAACCCTGAGATCACTGGCTGAGATTATTTATTTATTTTATTTAATTTATATACCGCCCTAAGCCCAAGGGCTCTCTGGGCGGTGTACATAATGTTTTTAACTGTATTTGTTAAAAAAAAAAATCAATGCTTTATCCGCCCTCCTGGGCTCCTTCGGGAGGGTGGGATATAAGTTAAATGAATACTAATTTAAAAATACATTCATTTTCCTCCTTCTTAGTATGTGATTTTTGATAGGGGCAGGGGGAATCAACCTCATTTCAAACAGTTTTTGATTGGTCTGCAAGCACATTTCATATAGTACGGCTTTCGCCAACCTTGTGCCTTCCAAATGTTTTGAATGACAGCGCTTTACAGCACTGATGGGAGTCCTAGACCAAAATACCCGAGATGTGAAGGCCCAGGAGGGAAAAAAGGAACTGGGGGGGGAGGGAGGGGGAACCTGTTTTTTTTTTCCAATTTGTCAGAGGAAAAAAACAGAAAAATTAGGAAAAACTACACACGCGCACAAATTGCCCCAGTTTTTTTTTCCAGGCCTGCGCATCTCTAAACTCACCCTGCTTTTCATGTCATCCACAGGAAGGGCTAATGTGGCTCCCAACATGGACCACTGGGAGGCAACAGTCTAAGGATGGGGAGCCTACTCCCTTCCAGGTGCTGCTAGACTACAACTCCCATCATCCCTGACCATTGGCAGTGCTGCCTGGGGCTGATGGGACCTGGAGTCCAGCAGCCTCCGGAGGACCAAATGTTCCCTGTGCCCGCTGTGTTAGATTATCTGCTTTCAACACTACGGTTTAGGGAAACCTAGATCTATCACTTTCAAAGGTGTGCTCTCTCTCTCTCACACACACACACACAGGGCAAGGCAAAATTGTTCCTTTGGTGCTTTTGCATCTGCCAGTCCACCAAGGGCCTCACCCAGAATCAGGAAGCTTCCTACAGCCATGTAGGGGTCAGCAACTAGAAGCCCCAGGGCCGATCAGGCCTCCAGAAGGCGCTGCTGCAAGCCACCACTACCATCCCTTGCCAGCAAAGAAATATGGAGAAATGAAGTCTATGGCAAGGAGATTTCCCAGGAAACTACTTAGGGTGTATGTGCCACCAGCACATCGCTGGATGAATGGGAAGAGTTACTGCAGGCCGGGTGACCAAAAACGGCCCTCCAGGCCTCCCTATCTGGCCCCTGGAACTCTCCCCAGGCCACGCCCCTCACCCACGCTGCTTTGCACCCTCTTTGAAAGTTTTTGTCTGGGTGGAATGTGTCCTTGAACTCCGATAATGCCTTTCGCTTCCCTGGATGGAAGATAGAGGGGAGTGCAATTGTGTCAGGGTGTGTCTAGCTCACTGTACAAAAATGAAATGTACGTTTGTGGCCCCGTTTGCGTCTGGCCTCAGTGCACCACTGGCATGTGGCCCCCGACAGGCTGTTCAAAAGGGAATGAGGCCCTCAGGTTTGTCGGGATGTGGAGAGCTCCCCCTGTGATGAGTGTGTGTAAAAACTAGCCTACTGTACATGTACTGCCCTGCCCACCATGGAGGAGAATAATGCCATCAATGGCTACTAGTCAGGATGGCTATATCGCCTCCAGTATCAGAGGCAGTCTCCAAATACCAGTTGCTGGGGACCACAAGACAGAGGGGGCTATTGTGGCTCATGCCCTGCTAATGGGCTTCCCAGAGGCATCTGGCTGGCTACTGGGAGATCAGGATGCTGGACCAGATGGGCCGCTGGCCTGATTCAGCAGGACTCCCCTCCTGTCCTTAATGAATCAAGGGGAAATTCTGCTCCACTAGCAACTTGTCGGTTCTTCAGTGGAACTTGGTCTATGCGCTGTTTACAGGCAAAAAAGCAGGATATCAATAGATATATAATAAATGAAAAAATGTATGTATGTGTTTTTAAAAAAGAGACATTGTGAACTGTTACATCATTTTAGACTTTGAGGGAAGGCTGCCTTGTTGCAGTTGCCTGCTTCATATCCACAAACATTTGCTTGGCATCACCAGGAGTTGAAACCTTTTTAAAATCACAGAAATAGAGAGGGGAGGATGGAACGGGAGGGAAGGCTGCTATGAGAACACACCTAAACTTGTTGCTGGGGCCTCCAAGTCAAAAACAAAACACTCTTGTAAGCACGGTAGGTTTGGCTCTTGGGTAACAGTCAGCCTGGGCTGTGTGTCTAAATAAGTGATGCCTGCTGGCCACAGCAGAAAACTACCAATGCAGAACATGTTTTGTGTTGAAGTCCAATTCTCCTCCCTGCAAACGGGGTCTGTGGTAAGTCTGTGCAAACGGGAATGGTGAAACCAAGGAGGCAAGTGTGTTCTCCAACATACAGGAATTACTAAGATGGGAACTATGTTACACAGCCAAGTCATTTTCTCAACCTTGAGCCTTAGGAGAGCATCCACTTTGAATTCAGAAACTCCCAGGTTCAGTCCCCAGCTATCTCCAGGTAGGGCTTTGGAACACTCCCTTTCTGAAACCCTGGATAGCTGCTACCAGCCAGTGTAGCCAATACTGAGCTAGAATGGCCACTGTTCTGGCTCAGTACAAGGCAACCTCCTATGGATTTCACAGTTCTGTAATGGGAGCATACCAACAGCCTGCTCCGGATCCCCACTTCAGGTAGGATCCAAGCTGGAAGAAAGGAAAAGAGCTGAGCTCTGTCAGCTCTGGTCTCAGCGGGAAAATTTGACATGCAAGCATGCAGAATACAGACAACTGCCCAGAAAAAGAGAACGGTTTTGGCATCTCTTATGAAAAGCACCCTGGAATAAGGTATCCATTCGATAATCTCCGACTGGAGAATGGCCGGCTGGTAACCATCTTGCTACAAGGAGAGGAAGTAAAGAAAACAAGCACACTGACTTTTAGATTCCGTTGCTCTGAGGCCTGAAACTAATTTTGGAAAAGCAGGGAAGCTAAGCCTGCGAGCGTGAGATGTTAAAAGTTTCATAGCATGCAAAAGCTGCCTTTTAAAATGCCTAAAGGAAAAAAAGCAGCAGGAACAGCAGCAGAGAAACATATCTGAAAGAGGAGGAGGAGGAGGAAAACTAAACATCACAAAACAGGGAGGAGTTGTTAAGGTTCTAGGTGAGAATAGGAATTCCAAAAATGATTTGTTTAAAAAAAGGTTAATTGTTAAAGCTCAGAACGAAAAAAATGCGTTAAAAGCTACACATCCTTCTAACAACTAAACTGATGGGGAGGAGTTTCATATCTGAAAAGGAGGATAATTACTGTACCTGTTAAGCGTAGGTATGTTCCCTCTGTAATTAAACAACCACAGTTAGTTACGGTTTGGTTAGCGAAAGCCATTGTAAAAAATGAATAAAATCAATTAATTAAAAAATCTGGAATCATCATTCAACCCAGCGTGAGGAGCACAGGGCACAAGATTACATTTGTAGAAGCCAAAAAGTTTGAACACAATTGCAGGCAGGGCCAATGGGACTCAAAGAAAGGAGAGTTTTGCTAATCTGATACCAGAAAACGAGGAAATAGGATCCCGAAAAGGTGTTGCAGAAAATTTGTTCTTTTTTTCAAAAATGTGGCACATTTCAAAACTGGAAAAGCTCCCCTTCCTTAGGAAGACTACAAAATAAACATCATGGATTGTGTCCAACATTACTCAGAGTAGACCCACTGAAATTAATGAACATGATCAACTTAGGTCCATTAATTTCAGAGGGTTTACTCTGAGTGGAACTGAACTGGACACAATCCTAAATGTACAACGCCGGATCTAGAGTTAGTAGCACTTAAGCTGTGTTGAAAATACTGACATGGTTGTAGCTAATTGATGGGATTGCGGTGACAAATGTTCTCCATATTGGGGGCACACATTATAATAGGAATGCATTCTATAGTTTTACATAACACATTTTGACATATGTAGCCACTGCAGAAAATTCTTTAGCGGACAACATGGTTGCAATGCTCACATGAGCATTTAATCAAGGCTGTGATGTGCAATCCTATACCCACTTACCTGACATGTACATAATAGACATGTGTAAGATTGTATTGGAAGGCATTTTGCCATTTAGTTAAAAGAATTAAAGATTACAAGAAAACAGTTTAAGCCCAACTTCTTAAGGAGTAGTTACAAGCTTTCAAGCTGTAGAAAGATTCTTACTGCATGTATATTGTAAACTGTGTTATGTAAAACAACAGAAGTCATTGGCTGCATTTGAGCCTCCAGTAAACTGTGGTTTGGTGCTACTTGTGGGAGCAGAGCCTCCTCTTGGGCTTGCGAGCATCCCACCTTTCTCCTTCTTCCACACAGACAATGTAAGAAGTATGGAAGCTTTGGATTCCACTTTTAGTTAAGCACTGTCGTGTCATCTGGAGTGGCAAAACGATGGATAACGTTAACTATGGTTTAATATAAAATAAGCTAACTTCAAAATGATTTCTTTAAATAAGGGGTGACTAACATTTTTGGGCAGAGGGGCACACTGCTTTATGGTCAACCTTCCAGGGGCTGCATGTCAAAGTGGGTGTGGCCTAAGTGTAGAGGTGGAGAGAATAGTTCTCAAGGCTGCTTTCCACAAGACCTTCCCATCAGCCATTCTACACTACTTTCATTTTTATTCATTCATTGCTTATTATTCAATTTAGTAAAATAAATAAAATACTATGAGCGCATCAGTAAAAACGACAAGTCTTAGGGACTGCAAAAATTTGGGGGGCATATATAGCCCAGGGCCCACAGGTTAGCCAACCTGCTTTCAACCAACCATAGCTAAAGTTAACTGCAGTTCCATATTCAGAAGACACAGCAAACTGTGGTTAACCAAAAATGCAAGCTTCTGAATGCCTTCCTCTGCACAGGAAGATCCAAGGGGGAAAGAACACAACCCCAGGAAGAGGCCAGGCTCCTTCATGTCTCGTTAAAGCATAGTTCAGTGTGACATCCTGATGCAGCCAGTGACTTTGGGTTGTATCCAACTAAGTTTTACTCACAGCAGATCTATTTGAATTAATGGACCCAAGTTAGTCATGTCTAAAGTTGAATGGACCTACTCTGAGTAGGACTAGCACTGGATACAACCTTATATTATAATGCAGATGTTTTTTTTCTTTTAATGTTGTGGTGCCCTTGGGGACAAGCAAACTGGTTTTCTACACACCGCCTCTTTGAATCTACTTCTTCTAGGAGTCCACCTAGCCCAAAAAGAGCAAGCCGATTAGCCTAGCTAGTGCCCAAAGAGCTGTTTCTTTGGTCAAGCAAGTCAAAAGGCATTTCTTTAGATAAATAAATAAATAAATAAAAGCAATTCTGTACACTAGCCTTCCCAACCTTCCCTTCAGATGTTTTTGGATTACAGCTCCCATCAGCCCCAGCCCATATGGCCAGTGGCGACGGGGGTTACAATCCGAAACATCTGGAGGGCAGGAAGGCTGTCATATTCCCTCCACCCCAAAAGTGCCAAATTCAAAAATCAGAGAAAGATTAACGGCCAGTCACGATTAACAGTACTGCCCTCACCCCATCATTGTGTCATTAGATCAGCTCAAACGTAAGATAGCCTTTACAGCCAAATTAGGGTAGCGGTGCACCCATTTTACAGCTGAGGTAAGCTGAAGCTGAAGCAAAATTCAGTGACGCAGCCAGAATCCTTCCGTTGATGGCAGAAATGCTCCCAGGCTTATTACTTCTTCACACAGCGCAGAGTTCATTCCCACAAGAGGTAGGGGTAGCCACCAACTTGGGTGGTTTTAAAAGAGGACTAGATAAATTCAAGGAGAAAGAAAAGGCTATCAATGGCTGCAAGCCATAATGGCTAGGTTCTGCCTCTGAGTACCAGCTGATGGGAATCACAAGTGGGAAGAGTGTCGCTGGGCTCAGGCCCTACTTGCTGCCTCCCCGCTGCAGGTCTGGTTGGCCTTTCCAAGAGAACAGGGCGTTGGGTTAGATGGGCCTTTGGGCTCATCCAGCAGTGAGACTCTTCTGATGTTTGCATGACGGCTGATTTGAAACTGCAGTGAACTCAGTTCTGAGGCTCTGCCACTCTCTCAAAGATGGCCAGGCTCCAAACACACTGGACGGACCTTGAGACCCCAGGGCAACGCTCTCTCATCCCAATAGCACTGTGTTCATCCTCAACCTCTGCCCCATGTCAGCAATGCAGGTAGAGGATGCTCAGGCAGGCTGAAAACTAAGCGACAGATCCAGGCAAAGTAGCACCGCCAAGCCCCACTGAAGAGGGGTCGGGGGTGGATGGGTGTTTATTATAATTTAAGGACATGAGAAGAGCCTTCTGGACCAGGCCAGCAGCCCATCTAGTCCAGCGTCCTGTTCTTACAGGGGCCAACCATATACGTCAACTGGAAGCCCAAAAGCAACGTATATTTTTTGTTTTATCGCTTATGGCAAACAGTAACATATACTACTGCTGCTGCTACTATTAGTTTACATTCTGCTTATAATGCAAAAAGAGGATTCTAAGTGGTATTACAAAGCATAAAAGCCAGTTAAGTTTGTGCTCGGCAGGGCAATTTTATTCAAAGGTCTACCCAGGAGCAAGTTCCAAAATGTTCAATGGAGCATACTCCCAGGCAAGGGGATTGCATTTATTCATTTCTTAAACATTTCTATTCCACCTTTCCTCCAAGGAGCTCTAAGTGGTGTATGTGGTTCTCCTCCTCCCCATTTTATCCTCACAACAATCCTGTGAGGTAGGTTAGGCTGAGAGGCAGTGACCAGCCCAAGGTCACCCAGTGACCTTCATGGCCGACCAGGAGTTGAACCCTAGTCTCCCAGGTCACCTTAATTCAGAGCTTGGAAAAGTTACTCTTTTAAACCACAACTCCCATCAGCCCCAGCTAGCCTGGCCACTGGATTGGGCTGATGGGAGTTGTAGTCCAAAAATGTAACTTTTCCAAGCTCTGCCTTAATTATTACACCACATTTATGTTATACAGGTTTTGTAAAACAGAAAATAAAGGGACTGTTCACACAACCATCTGTGTGACATGCAAAGGGAGCCCAAGTTGACTCCTCCAAAGTCTTTTTGACTGGAGAACGCTCCAGTCTATATCCAGAGCACAACTTGTTTCAAATGTAAATTTTTTTTTGGGGGGGGGAGGTAAATCCAGCTCTTCAACACTCAGAGAGACTTACAAATCACTTTTTTTTTAAAAAAAGTTTCTGCCATCAAGTTTACAATCTATAAAAATACATGACACAAAAGGAAAATGGATCAGGAGGGAGGAGGAAATACGCAAACTCAGGTTCATGTCCGTAGTTACAAGTTGTTCTAACAACCAGCTGGGATGGAAAAGATCAAGGAGAAGCAGCATCAAAAGTTGCTCCTGTGCCAATGAAGTAGCCCAGCTTCCCTTCGCTTCCCTCTTCGGCTACAGCCTGATGGAATGGCTGCTGCCAGGTGACTTTAATTTGCCTGGAGAATCAAGAGCTCATTAGGGCAGTTGTACTCCCTCTCTGAATTGTACCTCTAATAAATCACTGGACGAGCCATGCTCAAAAGCTAGACAGGGAAAACTCCAGCGTTGCATTTTTGGAAAATCACTGTAGCAATTTCTGCCTCCCATATTTTCATGCGCTGTATTGCTTGCTGCCATGAAGGCTGCGGTTCTCTCTGCAGCAGTATGTCCTGTAAACCAGTTGCCGGGAATCACAAATTGGGGAAAGTGCACTCGGGTCCAAATGAGAATAAAACGTCGTACATCTGATGAAATGGTCTTTAGTCCACAAAAAATGCTACCCAACATGGTCTCCTCCAGACGCTGTTGGGACTACAAATCCCATCAGTCCCTGCCAGCATGCCAATGGTCAGGGATGATGGGAACTGGAGTCCAAAACATCCAGAGTGTAGGCTAGCCCTGCGTTCACCTTTGAAGCAGAGCTTGGAAAAATTACTTTTTTGAACTACAACTCCCATCAGCCCAATCCAGTGGCCATGCTGGCTGGGGCTGATGGGAGTTGTAATTTAAAAAAAGTAACGTTTCCAAGCTCTGCTTTGAAGTGCCACAAGGCTCTCTGCTGTTGCAGCCTACTAAGGCCCCATCTACATTATACATTTAAAGCAGTATTATGCCACCTTAAACAGTCATGGCTTCCCCCCAAAAGTCCCGGGAATTATGTTTTTTTAACGACACAGAGTTGTTAGGAAACCCCCTCTTCCTCTCATAGTGCTACAATTCCTTGGGGAAAGTGACAGACTGCTAAACCTCTCTGGAAATTGTAGCTCTGTGAGGGCAACAGGGGTCTCCTAACAGCTCTCAGCACCCTCAACAAACTACAGTTCCCAGGATTCTTTGGGGGAAGCTACAACTGTTTAAAGTGGCAGAATATTGCTTTAAATGCAGATGGGGCCTAGCACAGCTACCCTTTTGAAAAGCAAGACAAAACCTGAACACCTGGACAACGTAAAAAATATACAGAGCACACACACACACACACACAAATACAGACTATACAGACTGGAATCGACACCACAAATGCAGGCCAGCCCTTTGCGCAGATGCCTCTTTTTCATTCCCAAGTTATACAGCTATACTGGCTGATAAAGAGTTTGGTATTTTGACCACAAACACCCCTCGTTACACCTGTGCATGGGTGGATTGCATTCCTCCTTACATTCTGAAAGGATGAGTTTGAGACTCACACCTACACGAAGAGGGAGAGAGGGGGTATCATTGGCAACCCACCAAGAGGGCAAAATTAAGCACCTTCTCAGAATAACCAGCAGCATGAAAAGCAGAACGGGGGACACTGAAGCCTCACTGGAGGGGCTTACAGTCCAGGGTGGGGGGGCATCTCCAGAGCATGGCCAGTTATAACTGACTCTTTCAAAAGCACCAGCTGCAACAAAAGCAAGGGGCTTCACTGCCTGGTCTGAGTGTGCATTCGTGTAGAATTATGTGCTAGTGGGGGAAAGAAAGGGGGAAGACCCTCCCACCTCCAAGTCACAAGCCAGTATGGCCTAAGCGCAGGTGTGGAGAACCTTTGATCCTCCTGAAGTTGCCGAATACTACTCCCATCATCCCATGCTTGCTCGAGCTGACGTGGAGTGGTAGTTCAGCAACATCTAGAGGGCCAAAGGCGCTCCCACACCTGATGTAGGGAGAAAATCTTCATTGGCCAGTCATGACCTGAGCAAATCAAAATTTACATCCCCCCTTTTTGAAGTAGATTTAAAAGATGGCACAGTGGCATCTTTTATATCTACTTCTAAAAGAGGGGGAAATCAATGGCTGGCCTAGGATCATTGCAGCAAATAAATCCAAACGGATTTTTGTAAGGGTTCTCAGATTATATGAAATCTACGGTGTAAGTTGGAAAGGGCTGTGGCTCAGTGGCAGAGCATCTGCTTTGCATGCAAAAGGTCCCAGGTTCAAACCCTGGCCTCCTCTGGTAGGGCTGGGAGAGAACCCTGCCTGAAGACCTGGCTGCTGCCAGTCAGTGTAGGCTATACCAAGATAGACCAGCCAATGGTCTGAGTTAATAAGGCAAGGGCCACAAGGTCCTCTGGCGATTTGTGTGCTGCCTGGCACACTGTGTACATATGTGTGTGTCGTTAAATAAACAAAATTATTCCTGTAAATGGCTCAGACAGCCCCTTTTTGGCTAAAGGGGGTGAGGTGGTGGTATATAAACCCTGTACATCAACCCTTGCGGAAACTGCAGTGGGGAGCTCCACTGAGAAGTAGAAAGATGTGATAATGAGTGGAAGTCGCTGCAAAAGAGAAATCAGGAATGGATATAGGCTGGCACTAAATACATATTAATAAAGAGGAAGGAAAAGTTGGGGGGAGAAGCTCCCTTCGCCCCACTGTCAAGCTAAACATTAATACGTGGGGAAAGAACTCTAGGGCAGGCAAACATACGTTGAGCCAACCTTGCATACGGTTGCTAAACGGAACCGACCCATAGGATGTGTAGTGCCAAGAACTTGCAGGGTGATGCCTGTGGATTGCTCTTCTCTTCCCCCCACCCCACCCTCAGCCCCAAACCCAATCATCTTGCAGAAGGGGTGTCCTTGACACAAAAGGCCCACTGCCAAGCAAGCCTGGAAAATGTTTGTTTTGAATTCCATCTCCACTTGAATCTGCAACCGCCGTCCAATTTGCATGCCATTATCCCGGCGGCTCCATTCCGCCGGCTGCCCCCTTTCAATAACCCCCCCCTCCCTCCGCTCAGCTGGAAGATTCTGCCCTCTCCCAAACAGACCAGCCAAGGGAGCGCTGGCAGATTACCGCTACTATTAATTAACATCAAACCAGCAGCGCAAAACTACAGGGATTTACAGGTGTCCCTAGAAGCACTCGCCCTCCGCCTGCATCTGGTGGTGTTCTCCTTACCACTACCACCACCACTGCGGACACACACACCCCAGTTGCAAAGAGCAGGGACCCCAAGCATCCTAATGATACACTCCCGAGAATCCTCCGCTCATCCCTCCAGGTTTTAATGTGGCTCAAGAGCCACGAGGCACCACGGCTGAATTCATATCAAGAGCCAAGTGACTGATGGAGGGGAGGCTTGTTTTGCTAACTACTTAAGCCTGCTGAGATGTTTCTGTTTCGCAAGGCATTTGAAACTTATGAGCAGGTCCCCATGGAGTGATAAGGACAGGCACAGTGGGGGCTGGGCGAGCGGGGTGCTTTTCTCATTTTGCTTCTTTCCAGGAAATCCTAACATCTATGTCCACATCTACAGTACCAGTGGGAGCCAGCTTCTTCTAACTTCCATTTTTTTTCTTTAAAAAGCACCTAACTAGAAGGACTGTGTGTTCAGCACTTCCCCAATGAGTTTTTTTTTTGCAATCATGAAGTCAGCAAGCACCCTGAGAATCTCAGTATTCACTATTTTTAAAAGAAGAGACTAAGCAAGTTTCTAGATCTTATGGCTATACAAAGGCTATTTGTTTTAAAAGAGGCCAGAAAAAAGGGATAAAGCAGTAAACCCTGAAACTTTCCCTGCTCCAAATTAACAGTTAGCCATGTGGATATGTGGTGATTCTAGGGAAACAGATGAAAGGAATCTCAAGAAGGATCATTTGTCACAGTTTGAATTTGAAGCCTCCCAAGACTTTCAGGTCAAGTTTCTAGTGCTCATGCCCACAGGTAGAGCAACTGCTTTGCTTCCAGAAGGTCCCAGGTTCAATCCCCAATGGCATCTCCAGGTAGGGCTGGGAGAGAGACTTCTGCTTGAAGCCCAGAAGAGCTGCTGCCAGTCAGTGTAGACAGTACTGAACTAGACAGACCAATGGAATGAGTCAGAATAAGGCAGCTTCTTAAGTTCCTAGGTGTGACTGATAAAGATTCACAGTGCGCTGCCTAGCTGTTGCCCCCTCCTCACAGACTAAGGACTAGTGGAAGCAAAATAATAAAATGTTGCAGAATTAAAATCATGCAACATCTACATAATTTATACAGGTCACAGAATCTGGCTTGCCTCAGTAAAGAATTTAACTGTACATCCAACCCAGCTTTTAAAACAACTATATTTATTTATTTCATACGTTTATATCCCGCCTTGTCCTCCAAGGAGCTCAAGGCGGTGTTATCCTCACAACAGCCCTGTAAAGTAGGTTAGGCTGAAAGACATGAGTGGCCCAAGGATATCCAGGTGAGCTTCATGGCTGAGGGGGGATTCGAACCCTGCTCTCCCAGGTCCTAGTCCAACACTCAAACACTACACTGGCTCGCAACTAGACAGACGGCTGTGGGTTTGTGTCCAATAAAGGGTTGGGTTTTGCTCGTGCCTATTTAGTTTCAGTGCTAAGAAATACTAAATGTTTCCTTTTCTAGAAATGGAGATGCCACTACTCTTTTAGGAAACACCAACAGCTTTAGAAGCTCTTCTCCTCAAGGGCCATAGCGCAGTGGAAGGGAATCTGTTCTGCATGCAGAAGACCCCGGGTTCAGTTCCCAGCACCTTCAGGTAAGGCAGGGGGAGAACCCTGCCTGACACCCTGGAGAGCCGCTGCCAGGCACTGTGGGCAATACTGAGCTAGGCAGACCAATGGCCTGACTCAGTATAAAGCAGCTTCCTACATTCCTAGTTAAAAATCAGAATCATGAGGACTGGAACCTTGCTTTATTTTTAGGGGAAGGGCTGTAGCTCAGTGGGTAGAGCACCAGCTTTGCATGCAGAAAGGTCCCCAATTCAATCCCTGGCATCTTCAGATAGGGCTGGGAATGTCCCCTGCCTGAAACCCTGGAGAGCCGCTGCCAGCCAGGGTAGACAGTACTGAATTAGACAGGCCAAAGTTCTGACTCGGTATAAGGCGGCTTCCTATATTCCTTAACCCTTGATAGATGGGGACTGACTCCACACTTGCCACTTATTCCTACTTCTTCCATTTCGTGGGTATCCCCCAGAGGGCCACAGCTCAGTGGCAGAACACCTGCTTTGCATGCAGAAGGTCCCACACACCTCTTTCCCCTGGTCTTTGACACTTGAGATGTACCCACTCTATTCCTGCGGTTGAAATCTGTTTTAATTGTTTTGAACATTGAATTTTAAACTGTTGTAACCCGCCCTGGGACCTGCTGGTGAAAGGTGGTGATAAATTTAATTATCATCACCACGCAGGGCTAGGAAAATGCTGCCATCTCAAACTCTGGAGAGCTGTTGCCATCCGTATAGGCAAGACTTATCTAGATTGAACAATGGTCTAAGGCAGTGTCCTATGTGGTTAACCCAAGCACTGGAGGATTGAAAACAGATACCAGAACTGAGCCTTGGCAAACATGGAGACCTGGGCAAGGGGAGGGCTTGCTCATAGAGAGCTTCACTACCTGCGGCCACATCCGCACCATGCATTTAAAGCACTCTTTAAACAGCCATAGCTTTGCCCAAAAAATCCTGGGAAGAGTCACTGTTAAGGATGCTGAGAATTACTAAGAGACCCCCTCTTCCCCTCACAGAGCTACAGCTCCCAGAGTTCCCTAAGAGGAGGGACGGACTGTTAAACCTAACAGTTCTCAGCACCCTTAACTAACTATAGTTTCCAAGATTCTTTGGAGGAAGCCATGATGGTTAAAGTGGTACATGAGTGCTTTAAAGGTAAGGTGCCTGAGGTGGGACACCAGCCTACGCAGCAGATCCTGACTCCAGAACGTACGGATGTCAGATGAGGATCTGATGCCAGTGTCACCTCCAAGCTCTGGCACAAGGAAGAAAATCACTGGCACGGCTGTGTTTGTCCCACAATTCTAAGAACACAAGAAGAGCCCAATTGCTGGATCAGGTCAGTGGCCTCCCATCTAGTCCAGAATTCTGTTCTCAGAGTGGCCAGCCGGGTGCCTCAATGGGAAGCTTGCAAACAGAATCCGAGTGCAACAGCGAAAGTGCCCAAATGCAAAACAAAATGGGCTTCCAGAGAAATCTCGTATTTCCTTACCTCCCTCTCAGGTCTCACCAAAGAAAGCAGAATTATGCAAAATAATAAGATAAATTAATGCAAACCAGCTCTGCTTGCATAATTCAGCATTTTCGGGTACAGCTTTCATGATCATTACCTCTTTTATTTTAAGCATGGGATATGTGCAGCCCCGACTGCTGGGAACACAGCCAAGTGAAGGAGCTTCTTGAAACAGCCAACAGACCAGAGCGCATTCCCGAGATTAAGGCCTGACCCCGACAGAAGGGTCAGGGTGCGGCTCACACCAAAGAACAAAAGAAGAGTCTGGCTGCTGGATCAGGCCAGTGGCCCAACTAGTCCAGCATCCCGTTCTTGCAGTGGCCAACTAGTTGCCCTGATGGGAAGGCCACAAGCCGGACCTGAGCGCAACAACACTCTCCCCACTTGTGATTCTCAGCAACCGGCGTTCAGAGACGTACTGCCTCCAACAGTGGAGAGAGGACATTACCCAACTGCCCTAACTGCATCTCAGCGTTGGTGGCTTCTTCCCCCCTGCCCACCTGGCAGAAGCTATAACCTCACAGTTATAGCCAGTAGGTGCTGATCCTCCACGTTCTCTTTGCCCACTGCATCAACGCAGGGCACTTTTAAGGCTCTCTCAAAAAGATGTGGGGGCTGACTGGGAAATAGGGATGATATCAGTGATAGGGAAGGGGGGGGAGAGAAGAGGGGAGGAAGAGTGGATAGTTGAAGATGGATCCAGGATTATAGAAAAAGGGCCTCCAAAATAGCATGCAAATATTTGCAAATATTATCAAGATGAAGAGAACAGATGAGACCAAATTCAATGGCCCATTTATATCATTGCAGAGAGATCTTTGTGCAGCTGGGCTTGGAGGGCTCATTCATTTCCAGCAAGCCCAGATTTTGAAGAGAGAGAGAAGTGGGGGCTGGGGGAGAGAAGGACCCTGTTTCACGAGATGTACTGATGGATTCTCAATGAACCGAGACTGACCCTCACCGGCCAATCCTGCCAAACATGAAATGAGGAGAAAAGGATATTTGGAAGACAAAGGAAGAGAAAATAACACCCCCACCAAAAAAAAAAAGCGGATTGTGGGTCCTCAGCTTTTTTTGTTGGTGCCCCTGCCCCCAATGGATTGGTTATGGATCAACAGTGGCACCCGGTGGTCAAAGAAAGATATGACAGGCTCATCACATTCTTGATCCGGTAGCTTCCCAACCACACAGAACTCAAACTTTCTCCAGTCACCACCATGCTGCTTCCCAGTCTTTTGGAGGAGAGTGTGCATGCATGCGCACAAACCCTCTGTTCCTCAAAAATCAGAAGCTCTTACACATCAAAAAGATTTAGAGAATGCAAAAAAGAGCAACTAGCTGCCCTTGGGAAGATTTTGCCCCCTTGTGTTTGTAGACAAGCTGCTGATGTCACTGTTCCGAACACATCTTCAAATTAGAAGGAGATAAACCCAGGACACAGACTCATACAGAGGGGCAAACAAGTCACTGATCCTCCATGGTCAGGCAATCCTGTTGTGTCCCTATGAGAAACGACTGAATTATCTCTATGCAAGGGACAATTAATCTCTAGGCAAGGCTCATGGCTATACATTGCTCTCCCCTTCTGCACTCTTGAGCAGAGATTGAGGTTCAGGTCATACATGCAGCAAAATAAGGAAGCCGAGTTTTAAATGGCTCACTTTGACTATGCAAAAAAAGAAAAAATATCCCCACAAGTACACAGCTAGCCCTTCAGGGATGAGGCTGGGCTAGAATCTCTCTCTTTGATGCACTAGTTTGTGGAGCAGGGGCCACTATTCAAAAACTGTGTCCTCCACCAGCAGTCCGAAGCAATAACAGTCCATGTGTTATCTGATCTCCCACGGCTGGTGTGCCTGGATAAGATGCTTAGGAATTAGAAATGTTGCTGTTATTAAGTAAAACAAAATGCACCCAATCATAACAAGGTTTTGAATGAGTGACACAACTCTTCTCTTTTCCCACCGACCTCAGCACAGAAATATTCAGGATGTAACTGGAGCTGTCCTTAGGAGTCGTCAATTTCTTTCCACAATTGTCTTGCCTCTGCATTTCTGTAGTGTAGATGCAGCTACTCCTAGAACAGGGGTTGGGAACCTCCGGGCAGGGGGCCACATGCAGCCCCCCCCGGCCTCTCTGTCCTACCCTTGGGACTTTCCTCAAGCTCCTCTGCTTGGCTGGAATGTGCCCTTGGGCAGCAATCGCTCAGCTCGCTTGTTTGGATAGGGGACGGGGAGCGATGTGTGCTAGCAAGCACCTCGTTTTTTTGACACAGGTGGAATACAGCCTCCTGTACAAAGGTAAGAGTCACATCCATTGTTCCGCCCACTTTTGCCTCTGCCCTCGCCCTCTACTGGCATGCAGTTCCCCGCCCAAAGGTTGCCCAGGAGGCAAGGAGGCCCCAGAGATGAAAACGGTCGCCCACCCCAGTCCTAAAAAGTAAGACATCTGAACCAGGATTTGATGCACCACAGGTTTGTGCAGCTATTATTTAAGTTGCGATGCTGGGACCAGACCGGTATGGGGAGCTCTGTTTTTACCTTACTTTTATCGTCACCCCAATTTTGCGAGATGAGAGGGACTTTACTGCAATTCTTACAGGATTCTAAGAGAATAGTAGTCGGGGAAGTGATTTTCAGTCAAATCATTAGCTAGGAAACTGAGCAGACTGAATGTTTATTTCGCTGACGGCCTGCCACATGGATTGGCTGCTAGCATTAAAGCTTACGTGTGGGGAGGGGAGTTGTGTTTGCAGTGATGTGAGGAAAGATTGCCGCAATGCTTCACGCAAATGGATCCTCACACAGAAATCTGGGGGCAGGGCGGGAGAAACACCCTGTTCGGGGCAGACTTTGATACATGCCAGGCTGGATGCTGGACTCCAACTTCCATCATCCCTGACTACTGCCCCTGCTGGCTGGGGCCGATGGGAGCTGGAGTCCAACATTATCATCTACAAGGGCCACAGGTACTCCTTGCCTGATGTGGGCACTGGCCCCCAGCCCGCCCTCCATCTTTTGAAACAGACAACAAGCACATTCACAAGAAGCATATTCTTCAGTTTCCTCTGGTGTTGTGGCCACAATTTCCCACAATGCAAGACAGAAAACGCGTACCACATTCTTGATTTCCCTCCCCACACACGGGGGCCTCCGCCCCGCGCTGCTCCACATTGCCTCGGGAGTACATGCAAGTCAGGCCTCACCGGTTTGGATGGGAAGTGGGCAGCATGAACTGGAACTCCACCACACAAGTGTTGTCTTTCAGCTGGCGGTGCTGGACGCTGTTCAACTCATAGGCGATGTAGGCCCTCCGAACGTACACCTCAAATTAAAAAGAAGAATGATCGCCGAGGGTTAAAGCCACACAGCCAGTCAAACCAAAGTCCCTCCACGCCCGACGGGAGACTCAGAAAGATTCCCAGGGAGGGAGTTCTTGGCAAAGCCATTCCCGCCATGCACAAGTATAGCGAGACAAAGCTGGGAACATTAGCACACCGGAGCATCGCATTCTGCTTTGTGTACAATAATGTAATAAGGGCCAGAGAATGTAACCACTTGGAGCTGAACCTGGTGCAGAAGTATAAATTATATTTCATACGCACACACAGATGCAGAACCTCAGACCCTCCAGATCTCTCTATCAGGCCCCTGGGGCTCTCCACAGGTCGCATCGCTTCCTTGGCCACACCTCCACCCCCCACACCACACTGGCCCTGCTTTACAGCCTCCTTGAATGTTTTTGTCAGGTTGGATTAATTCATTTAGGCATTTTCTATGCTGCTGAATATATACAATATATCCCTAAGCAGTGTACAGAAAACTAAAAACAATGGTACAAAATTCACAATAAAACCTTCAACACAAATTACTAAGAAATAAATACATACCAAGGCAAAGTCCTTCACATGTCCTCACTCAACATCTCTCGCCCTCCCGCCTCTCACCCAGGATTCCACGCATCCAACCTGACTCGCATCCAGGGCCCACACAAACAGCGATCACCCCCGCAAAATCTCATGAGAAAAGAGGCTTCCTGGCACCTGTTGACATGACTCAAGTCTCCCTCTAGGGTTTATTGTTATTTATCTGTCAATTTATTTATTACATTTGTTACCCACCCTTCCTCCCAAAGGGAGCCCATTCATGGGCGGCAACGTGTCCTTGAACTCTAATAATGCCTCTTGCTTGTCTGGATGGAGGACAGAGAGGAATGCATAGAAATGTGTGTAAAAACTAGTGTACCAAACAAATGTAAATTCAACATGGGCTGCCCTGCCCACTTTTCCCTCTAGCCCTGCCCACCACCAGCATGTTGGCCCCAGAAGATCACCCAGGAGGCAATACGGCCCTCAGGCTGAAAGTGGTTTCCCATCTCCCTCTCTCTCTCTCTCTCTCACACACACACACACACACACACACACACACACGATGGCACAAGTACTTACTAAAGCACTAGATGCAGGAAACCAACATCAGAGAGAGAGAAACATTTGTTCAAATTTTTAAAAAATTAGAGGAAACCTACCTCTAAAGCTGCCATCCTCACCACCTGGTTGCTGTGATAGAAAAAATTTGGCAGCACATCAAAGATGGATGTCTCCGAAAGAATGAGTTTCTAGACATAGAAAAGGGAATCAAAAGAAATAGCTTTGTAAAATCACGGAAATTTTAAGTCTCTTTTTCTGCCTTCAAAACTAGGACCACGGCCAACATGTGGTATAGATAACCCACACACAAAAGAGGGGGACAACTTGAATGCAGAAAGCCTCCCCACCCTCAAACCATGCTTAGGAAACTAGCCTTGCATTTGAGCACTGGCCAGGCAGCAACTGGCATCAAAACATTCAGTGCAGGTGGGCTGACAGAGAAAAGACAGAGAGCTCTGCCCTTTCCTCTGCACCAGGCGTGGGGAACCTCTGGCCCTCCAGATGTTGCTGAATGACAGCCCCCATCATCCCCGGTTACTGGCCATGCTGGCTGACAGAGCACTCCATCACTCCCTTCTCTCACAGTGGCAGGGGGCCAACTCCTTCCAGGGTGTGCCCCTCTTACCCTTCCACACTCCAAAAGTTAAGCCATATTCTCATATTTACTGTGAGATTGAAGCATATACCTGCAAATTCTCTATACAGAACTGGTGCCCGTACATGTCGATGGCCGAAAGGAAGATGGACTCCACCTGGTTGTGCCGTAGTTCATAGGAAGGCAAGTGGGAAGCTATGAGGACCTAAGCAGAGAAGAAGATCCAGTGTGGGAGTCTGAGGACTGCTTGGAAGGAAAATGCTGAACGTCAGACTTGGAGCCCCTCCAGACACCCTTTACATTTCATCGTATTATATTTGTGGCTGAAGGGGGATTCAAACCCTGTTATCCAGGGCATAGTCCAACACCCTAACCCATACACCACACTGGCTCTCATATTGCGCACCCATGATTATTTGTGTTCATGTTGCTATCAGGGAAGTTACAGGCCACCCCACTTCCAATACTGTTTGTGCCTCCAGCGTTTCGGGGTGGTTCCACTGCTACATTTCCAATCAGTGCATATCCTGTCTCTTCCTCTTGATCAAGCGTCAAGGCCCCAGCTGACAAAGCGTCAAGGCCCAAGCTGACAAAGCGTCAAGGCGAGTTAAGCAGCAGAGCGAGTTCGACAGCAGGGCAAGGAGGCCAGGGCCCCCCACTCTGCCCATCTGTTCCCTGACCTCAACTAAACCGCAGTCTCCAAACCATTGACGTAATAAACCTTAAACAAAACTATGCAGGTAAGAAGCCAGCAGGGGTGTGGGGGCTTTCCAGTGTTTTGCACCGCCTGCAGCATGTACGACTATCTGCCTGTTGGACAGAAGTCGTGGGTATGCTCTCGGTGCAATGAGCTCCTGGCTCTCCGGGAACGACTTCATTTCCTTGAGGCCAAGGTGGCGGACCTGGAAAAGCTGAGAGAGGCAGAGAGGTGTGTGGAGGAGGCCTTCAGGGACGTTATAGCTATGTCCCACTCCAACGATGATAGCTCTCCTGCTATCATGGACAACGATGGTCTCGGGGAAGGAGAGCATCCAGCTGAGGAAGAGGGAAACGATCCCTTAGAAGGGACTCATTCCTTGGGGGATGAACAGCTATCCTCTCGTGCCGAGGATATATCTCCAGGGGCTGGAGGGATCCTTGTAGTGGGTGATTCGATCATTAGGAACATAGACAGTGGGGTGTGTGATGGGCGTGTAGACCGCAAGGTATTTTGCCTGCCTGGTGCGAAGGTTGCGGATATCGCCCGTCGTTTAGATAGTTTGGTAGACAGTGCTGGGAAGGAGTCAGTGGTCGTGGTGCACGTTGGCACCAACGACATGGGGAAATGCAGCCGTGAGGTCCTGGAAGCAAAATTTAGGTTGCTAGGTAGGATGCTGAAAGCCAGGACCTCCAAGGTGGCTTTCTCTGAAATGCTACCGGTTCTACGCGCAGGACCAGCCAGACAGGCCCAGCTTCGCAGTCTCAATGCGTGGATGAGACGATGGTGTCAGGTGGAACGGTTTGGATTTGTTAGGCACTGGGGAACATTTTGGGACAAGCCGGGCCTGTACAAAAGGGACGGGCTCCACTTGAACCAGAATGGAACCAGACTGCTGGCACTTAAAATTAAAAAGGTGGCAGAGCAGCTTTTAAACTGACTGAGGGGGGAAACCTGACAGGAGCTGAGAAAGGTCCGGTTCGGAATAAACCTCCCCCCTGGGATAAAAACCAAAGAAATGATGAAATTTTAAAAGGGGTAGGCCTAGAAGTAGGCATTGTGAGAGCAGGGGCACAGGATATAAATTCAGAAGAGCAAAATTACCACAGGCCTAACCACAAGTGCCAAAGACACTTGAAGAGAGACACTGCTTACAAGTGCCTGTACGCTAATGCTAGGAGCCTGCGAACCAAGATGGGAGAACTGGAGTGCTTGGTCTTAGAGGAGAGCATTGATCTAGTGAGCATAACAGAGACCTGGTGGAATGGAGAAAACCAGTGGGATACGGTTATCCCTGGATATAAACTATATCGGAAGGACAGGGAAGGACGTATTGGTGGCGGAGTCGCTCTATACGTGAAAGAAGGCATTGAATCCAGCAAGCTCGAAACCCCAAAAGAGGCAGACTCCTCCACAGAATCGTTGTGGGTGGTGATACCATGCCCCAGGAGGGACTTAATACTGGGAACGATCTATCGTCCCCCTGATCAAAATGCTCAGGGAGACCTGGAGATGAGATATGAAATTGAGGAAGCATCCAAACTAGGAAATGTGGTAGTAATGGGTGACTTCAACTACCCGGACATAGACTGGCTGCATATGTGTTCCAGTCATGACAAAGAAGCAAAGTTTCTAGATATTCTAAATGACTATTCCCTAGACCAGTTGGTCATGGAACCGACCAGAGGAACGGCAACCCTGGACTTAATCCTCAGTGGGGACCGGGACCTGGTGCAAGATGTAAGTGTTGTTGAACCAATTGGGAGCAGTGACCACAGTGCTATTAAATTAAACATACATGTAACTGGCCAATTGCCAAGAAAATCCAACACGGTCACATTTGACTTCAAAAGAGGAAACTTCATAAAAATGAGGGGATTGGTAAAAAGAAAGCTGAAAAACAAAGTCCAGAGGGTCACATCACTCGAAAATGCTTGGAAGTTGTTTAAAAACACTATATTAGAAGCTCAACTGGAGTGCATACCGCAGACCAGAAAAGGTACCGCCAGGGCCAAGAAGATGCCAGCATGGTTAACGAGCAAAGTCAAGGAAGCTCTTAGAGGCAAAAAGTCTTCCTTCAAAAAATGGAAGTCTTGTCCAAATGAAGAAAATAAAAAAGAACACAAACTCTGGCAAAAGAAATGCAAGAAGACAATAAGGGATGCTAAAAAAGAATTTGAGGAGCACATTGCTAAGAACATAAAAACCAACAACAAAAAACTCTATAAATACATTCAAAGCAGGAGACCATCTAGGGAGACAATTGGACCCTTGGATGATAAGGGAGTCAAAGGTGTACTAAAGAACGATAAGGAGATTGCAGAGAAGCTAAATGAATTCTTTGCATCTGTCTTCACAGTGGAAGATATAGGGCAGATCCCTGAACCTGAGCTAACATTTGCAGGAAGGGATTCCTGAGGAACTGAGACAAATAGTGGTAACGAGAGAGGAAGTTCTAAGCTTAATGGACAATATAAAAACTGACAAATCACCGGGCCCGGATGGCATCCACCCGAGAGTTCTCAAAGAACTCAAAGGTGAAATTGCTGATCTGCTAACTAAAATATGTAACTTGTCCCTCGGGTCCTCCTCCGTGCCTGAGGACTGGAAAGTGGCCAATGTAACGCCAATCTTCAAAAAGGGATCCAGAGGGGATCCCGGAAATTACAGGCCAGTTAGCTTAACTTCTGTCCCTGGAAAACTGGTAGAAAGTATTATTAAAGCTAGATTAACTAAGCACATAGAAGAACAAGCCTTGCTGAAGCAGAGCCAGCATGGCTTCTGCAAGGGAAAGTCCTGTCTCAGTAACCTACTAGAATTCTTTGAGAGTGTCAACAAGCATATAGATAGAGGTGATCCAGTGGACATAGTGTACTTAGACTTTCAAAAAGCGTTTGACAAGGTACCTCACCAAAGGCTTCTGAGGAAGCTTAGCAGTCATGGAATAAGAGGAGAGGTCCTCTTGTGGATAAGGAATTGGTTAAGAAGCAGAAAGCAGAGAGTAGGAATAAACGGACAGTTCTCCCAATGGAGGGCTGTAGAAAGTGGAGTCCCTCAAGGATCGGTATTGGGACCTGTACTTTTCAACTTGTTCATTAATGACCTAGAATTAGGAGTGAGCAGTGAAGTGGCCAAGTTTGCCGATGACACTAAATTGTTCAGGGTTGTTAAAACAAAAAGGGATTGCGAAGAGCTCCAAAAAGACCTCTCCAAACTGAGTGAATGGGCAGAAAAATGGCAAATGCAATTCAATATAAACAAGTGTAAAATTATGCATATTGGAGCAAAAAATCTGAATTTCACATATACGCTCATGGGGTCTGAACTGGCGGTGACCGACCAGGAGAGAGACCTCGGGGTTGTAGTGGACAGCACGATGAAAATGTCGACCCAGTGTGCGGCAGCTGTGAAAAAGGCAAATTCCATGCTAGCGATAATTAGGAAAGGTATTGAAAATAAAACAGCCGATATCATAATGCCATTGTATAAATCTATGGTGCGGCCGCATTTGGAATACTGTGTACAGTTCTGGTTGCCTCATCTCAAAAAGGATATTATAGAGTTGGAAAAGGTTCAGAAGAGGGCAACCAGAATGATCAAGGGGATGGAGCGACTCCCTTACAAGGAAAGGTTGCAGCATTTGGGGCTTTTTAGTTTAGAGAAAAGGCGGGTCAGAGGAGACATGATAGAAGTGTATAAAATTATGCATGGCATTGAGAAAGTGGATAGAGAAAAGTTCTTCTCCCTCTCTCAGAATACTAGAACTCGTGGACATTCAAAGAAGCTGAATGTTGGAAGATTCAGGACAGACAAAAGGAAGTACTTCTTTACTCAGCGCATAGTTAAACTATGGAATTTGCTCCCACAAGATGCAGTAATGGCCACCAGCTTGGATGGCTTTAAAAGAAGATTAGACAAATTCATGGAGGACAGGGCTATCAATGGCTACTAGCCATGATGGCTGTGCTCTGCCACCCTAGTCAGAGGCAGCATGCTTCTGAAAACCAGTTGCCGGAAGCCTCAGGAGGGGAGAGTGTTCTTGCACTCAGGTCCTGCTTGCGGGCTTCCCCCAGGCACCTGGTTGGCCACTGTGAGAACAGGATGCTGGACTAGATGGGCCACTGGCCTGATCCAGCAGGCTCTTCTTATGTTCTTATGTTCCTGCTGAAACCCCAACACATTTCACGGCACAAACTATTTTTTATCCTCATTTGTTGTGCTATAACGTGGTAGTCTTGGGGAAGCATCTCAAAACAACGTGAAGCAGGAGAAATCCACCATGAATGCACTATGATTGTGTCAAGAACAGGTTGCAGAATACACCTGCAATAAAACGCCAGTTTGGATGTGCAACAGGATTCAAGACCCCACTCAGTCATAAATGCAGAAGGAAACCTTAAAGCCACTGTGTCCTCAACCCAACCTGGCGCCCTCCAGATGTTTTGGACTACAGTTCCCATCAGCCCCTACCAGCATGGCAGCGTTCCCATCAGCCCCAGCCTTGTACAGCCATGCCAGATAGGGATGATGGGATTTTGTAGTCCACCAGTAGGCACCGGTTGGTGAAGGCTGCCTTAAGGCAAGGCAACTCTCTGCACCTCCACTTCCACATCTGTAAATTGGATCAAAACAATCACCTCCTTCAAAAAGAAAAGAAAGGGGGGGCTGTTTTGATCATGAAAAAGGCAGGTTTTATTGAACAGCAACAGCCCTACAAATGAAAAGTGGTATGCAAGTTTTTTTTTAATGAAGTAAATAACACCACCAACTTGTGTAGTGCTCTTGTAAACGGTCATCACATGCATCAGAAGGTAGTTTGGGATCTCTGGCTGATTTGCAGTAGATTGCAAAGGACTCCCTACTCCGATGGTTTCAGGCAATAGCAGCAACACCACCGCTCAGTGTGCGAAAACAAAGAAAGCTTAGGGAAGCTTAGTCCCAGGCTCTGGTCTGAAGGCACATGAGGCCAGCATCCTGCTGAAGCTAAGCAGGGTCAGGTGTGGTCAGTGCCTGGATGGGAGACCGCCTGGGAACCGTATGTAAGCCGCCTTGGGTTTCTATCATGAAAAGAAAGGCAGGGTATAAACGTAATAAATAAATAAAATAGGAAGGGAGAAGGCAGCAGTACTTCCCACCCCCACCCCATAACAAGAACTGCAAGCTCAGTTCCAGTATTGGGGGGTGGGAGGGAAAGTTAGAATCCTTGTAGTAACTCATATGCGTATCTGTAATTGTTTATGCATTTTAGCTACTGTGTACGGCTCGTGGGGTGAAGTTAAGGACTGGCTCCACCCCAGCAGACCAATTTGTGCCTGGCTCCAACAAGCAGACCTTCAGAACTTAAAAGCCGCCCTGCCGGATCAGGCCAGTGGCCATCTAGCCCAGCATCCTGCTCTCCTGGTGGCCAACCGGATGCCGATGGGAAGCCCACAAGCCAGACCTGAGCACAACAGCACTCTTTCCAGCAACTGGCATTCAGAAGCACACTGCCTCCGACCATGGAGTTAGAGCAAAGCCATCATGGCTAGTAGCCTTTGATACCGTTATCCTCCATGAATTTAGGGTTCTAGCAAAAAACTAACCAAGGAAGGTCCCACATACCTGAGATCTGATGAACTGATGTTTAAACCAGAGACTTCTAGCTCAGGGGCAGCCAACATAACACCCTCCAGATGGTTAGAACCCTCATCACCCCCTGTTCATCGAAGTATCCCTCCCACTGATCCCTTCAAGCCTCCAGATAAACTCCCTTTTGTAAATGGACGGTGCTGGTTTGCATCGACATACACAAGGATCGGCACTCACAGCCTGAGCATCGGAAATAGAAACTATGCAAGCGCTACGGTGTTTTGTCACAAGTGGATCCTTTCAACAATATCCGAGTAACTGGCTGCCTTTTCTCTCTCTCATATACGCACACGGCCACATTGAGAACACCATTTTAATCAGACCTTGTGATTTTGCACGAGAAAGCTGGTTAGTCTGGTGAGGAAAGGGACCTGTTAATTGGAAAGCAAGGGCGACAGGCTGGGGGGAGGGAGGCAGCACATAGGGGTGCACCATGGGCTCGCTGTCAGAGCCAGCTCTCTCCGACAGCAGGTAAAAAGGAGAGAACCAGAGCCTGTTTCAATCCAGGGGAAAGAGACAGGGAGAGATTCTACAGCAGGGTATGGCAGACTGGTTGGACCCATTTCCTTTTTTTCTTAGAACTCCAAGATCAGCCAGTCAGGGCCAGGCCCAAAAGTTACAATTAAAAGAACAGAAGGGTCTCTGGGCTAGGGATGGGGGAGAAATCGATTCAGTCTGCATGGAAAGGCGGGCCTTTGGAAAAGTTACTTTTGTGAACTACAACTCCCATCAGCCCCAGCGAGCATGGCCGCTGGATTGGGCTGATTGGAGTTGTAGTTCAAAAAAGTAACTGTTCCAAGCTCTGCCTAATTCACACTTTCCGAAACAATGTACAAGCCGAAACGCAGCCAGCCTTCAAACTTCGCATGTCTCCGGATTTGCAGTGCAGTTCTCCAGCTGAGGAATGTGCCGAAAAATGCATATGCAGGGGCGACGTGTGCATAAAAACGCATGCATTTGTGGAAACAACATACTGAACTGCATCATCGCAGGGTAAGTATAAATATCAGCAGGGGGGAAACGCTTTGCAAAAATACTGTGCGTAACGTTCGGCAAAATTCCATATAAAAATGTGTATTTTAGGAGAAATTTGCATTAAGATTGCGAGAATTTTTCACGTGGATTTTATAATGCGCAAACCAATGTAGAAATATGCAGAACTGAACTTAAGATTAGAGAAATGAAGAGCAAAGAGTAACCAAAATTGACAGATTCGCCTGTGCCGACTCCGAGCACATTCTGAGCCTAGGCCTACATTCCAGTACCAAGAACTAAAACTGATCTCACTGTCCTTTCACACAAAAGCCCAGTCCTGGTTGTTAAGGCGAGGGGAGATTTTGCTGCCATAGCAGCTTTATATTGGGTCAGACCACACATCCATCTAGGTCTATACTGTCTGCACTGATTGGCAGTGGCACTCTAGGAGATGCCAGGGCCCGAACATGAGCCCTTCTGCATGCAAAGCAGGTGCTCTACCACTGAGCTATTACCCTTCACCTAAAAGCATTTATTTAATAAGATTTCTTACCGGCCCTTCAACAGAAGGTCCCAGAGTGGGTTACAGCGGCAAAATATACTATTATAAAACAAACAAAAGAATTGGAATCATAGAACTAGAGAAGTGTAAAAACCATTTTAAGTAAGATTCTAGTCCTCATGGAGAAAGGAAGCTGCCTTACACCAAGTCAGAACATTAGTCCACCCCATATTGTCCACAATGCCTCATACTTGGCTCTCCAGGGTTTCAGGCAAAGGACATTCCCAGCCCTACCTGGAGATGCCGGGGACTGAATCTGGGCCCTTCTGCATGCAAAGCAGGTGCCCCATCATTGAACTACAGCTGTTCCCTACATCACTATTTGAGAGAGAGAGGTAGGAATCAGAAACCTTTGCTGATGTATGGCATGTCACTCAGAGAACTACCAGCAGATCTCGACCTATTATTATAATATTATTATTCATTGCATTTATATCCCACCTTTCTCCAAGGAGCTCAAGGTGGCGTACAAACATGGTTCCCCCTCTCTTCATTTAATCCCCACAACAATGCTGTGAGGTAGGTTAGGCTGAGAGGCAGTGACTGGCCCAAGGGTACCCAGTGAGCTTCATGGCTGACTGGGGATTCGAACCCTGGTCTCCCAGGTCCCAGTCTAACACTCTAACCACTACACCACACTGGCTCTCCGTCACCTACCATCTTCCCAACCCTGCTTTACAAAAGGGGCAAAGGCATCTACCTGGACAACCTGAACCCAGGGTCACCAATGTGGTGCCTGTGGGCTCAACAGCATTCTTTAGGCCTAGAGGAAGAACCTTTTTTATTTATTATTTGACTTACGGTGGATTCACAACTGGTTGGAAAACTGTACTCAAAGAGTGGTGGCTCTGCTTCGGACTGGAAAGAGGTTTCGAGTGGAGTGCCACAGGGTTCTGTCCTGGGGCCGATACTCTTCAACATTGTTATCAATGACTTAGACGACGGGGTGGAGGGAAGCCTTATGAAGTTTGCGGACGATACGAAACTGGGAGGGATAGCTAACACAATGGAAGACAGGAATAAAATCCAAAGGGACCTGGATAGACTAGAAAATTGGGCTGAAATTAATAAAATGACATTCAATAAAGTCAAATGCAGGATTCTGCATTTAGGCCACAAAAACAAAATGCAGGGGTACAGGATGGGAAATACCCGGCTTAGCAGTAGTGCGTGTGAGAAGGACCTTGGAATTGTAGTGGATCGCAAGTTGAACATGACCCAGCAGTGTGATGCTGTGGCAAAAAAGGCAAATGCGGTTTTGGGCTGCATAAACAGAGCTATAGTTTCCAGGTCGAGGAAAGTAATAGTCCCACTATATTCTGCATTAGTCAGGCCTCATCTGGAATACTGCATTCAGTTCTGGGCACCTCATTTTAAGAAAGATATAGACAAGTTGGAGCGGGTTCAGAAGAGGGCGACGAGGATGATAGCCGGTATGGAGAACAAGTCTTATGAGGAAAGGTTGAAGGAACTTGGCATGTTCAGTCTGGTGAAGAGAAGGCTGAGGGGTGACATGATTGCACTCTTTAAGTACCTGAAGGGCTGTCACATAGAGGAGGGTACAGATTTGTTCTCTGCTGCCCCAGAGGGTAGGACTAGGTCTAATGGTTTTAAGTTGCAGGAGTGTAGATTCAGATTGGACATTAGAAGGAACTTCTTGACAGTAAGGGCAGTTTGGCAATGGAACCGACTGCCTAGGGAGGTGGTGGGATCCCCTTCGCTGGATGTCTTCAAGCAGAGGCTGGACAGCTATCTGCGGGAGATGCTCTAGCTGTGGATTTCCTGCTGTGAGCAGGGGGTTGGACTCGATGGCTTACAATGTCTCGTCCAACTCTATGATTCTATGATTCTGTATCCCGCCCTTCCTCCCGGCAGGAGCCCAGGGCGGCAAGAATCTTGAGTAAGATCCAGCAAGGCAGTCATTCCGTCTGTTTCCAACTTCCAGGCTCTGAGCGCCGATGCTACATGTAACCAAAACAACACCCATGCACAGGAGCAAACTTGAGGAAATGCCAAAAATTACAGAAGCAGAAAATATTTTCAGGAAAAGAAAACACTGAAAACTGTACAATGAGCTTGCTAAGTAGGCATGGGATGCCGATTTACTGGGTTGTGCCCAATGTTAGTCATACTCTGAGTAGGCCTATTGAAATTGATAGACATGCCTACTGTAGGAAGCTGCCTTATACTGAGACAGACCATTGGTCCATCTAGATCGGCATTGTCCACTCTGACTGGCAACAGCTCTCCAGGGGTCCTCTCCCAGCCCTACCTGGAGATGCCATTCGGGATTGAACCTGGGACTTCCTGCATGCAAGGCAGAGGCTCTGTCACTGAGCTATGGTCCTTCACCTATTCCTAGTTGTATATAACCTTCTGTTGGGAAGAGCAAAATGGAATGGAGTATTCTGGAAAAGAGCATGGCTGGTTAGCTGGAAGCCTAAAACAGGAGTACGCCACGCTGGAAAATTTTGTTGCAGCTGCCACTTGCTTCCACCCCCTCCCCAAACTACCCATAATAGCTAGGACAGAACATCTATGGGCAAAAGCAGTCTACTCCCAGATGCTGTCACGCCGTGCTTCTGAAGATCCCAGAGACATCTGTTTAGCCGTTGTCGGGAAGAGGACCCCAATTTGGTCCAGCAAGGCATTTCTTTTGACCGTAAAGCAGGCCTCAAGATCTCAGCCCCACCAGTGAAAACAGTAATTTTCATTAATCTCATCCAGACGCACCATCTAACGCTACCAACGTCTGGTCAACACAGGATCCTGCCTTAGGCCCTGCCATCGGTCCATCCAGCTCAATATTGTCTACACTGGCTGGCAGCGGCTCTCCAGAGTTTCAGACAGGGAGCTTCTTCTAGTCCTACCCAGAGATGATGGGGACTGGATTTGGGAACTTCCGCATGCAAGGCAAATGCTCTGCCGCTGAGCCACGGTCAAGACAGCGCCCTCCCTGCTGTTTTCAGTGGGGCTTACTCCCAGGCAAGCAGGTTTGCCACTTTGCAACCTTAGCTGAGACCAAGTCCCACACTTGCAACCTCTGACTTCTGAGGGACTCAGAGGAAAGAGTTCACGTAAGCATGAGAAATGCAGGCTTTCGTTTTGGACAATGAAGCCCCAGGCGGGAGACTTGCGGCCTCCCTGCTGCCAAGCTTTAAAAGCCCAAAGCCAGGAAGGAAAGGGAGAAAGGGGTGGGGAAGGTAGTGCGATAAAGACATCCGCTGGAGGAGCGGCAGCAGCATGCCGCTGAGGGGTTCAGTAACTCTGAATAGTTCAAGGGCACGGATAGCAATCCGGCAGAAGACAGAAAAGGTCACGGAGCGGCTTCAAACGCCCGCTCATCTCCAGTGCTCATCCACTGGAATTAAAAAAGAGAACAGAGAGCAGAGATTCACCCCCTCCCCTAAAAATAAAACGGAAAGAGCCAGCCTCCGTGCTGTAGGACTTTTTAGAATGGAAATCAGGGAAAGCGCGGAGGAAAGAAGCAAAGACAGAACAGGGAAGGAGGGAGAGGAGAAGCTTCCAGGGGGGAGAACTGTTGTGAAGCAATTAGATCTTCTTTGGTCTATTTTTTCCTCCCACTATTTTAATTATATAGACAAGCCACTACCGATGGAACTGGGTTGAAAGAGGGAGCTCTCCAGGTGTGCATCTGGTATTTAAATTGGAACCCAAGACATATAACCTTGGTAGGGGGTAGAGGACTGCGGGGGGGGGGGGAAGGAAGAGGAGAAAGACACAAAATTAGGTTTTATTCCAGGTCTTTCTAAAAAAAGAAAGGGCAAAGGCAAATTAATTCCATCACTTCTCAGGAAGCCACTGAAAGAAGTGATACTACCAGCTCCTCTTTTACGCAACGCATATCAGTGAATTCCAGGCAATAACAGCCAGCTTTGTCCCAAGGATCTCAGGCCCAATGTCGATTTATTGGTTTTCCTGATTTTGGTGATTAGAAATGCCAGGGAACTAGAACACTGGCCCACAGAAACATGGGGCAGGTAAGTGTGAGGCCCTGTGGTCCTGACACTCAAAACCAGGATTCAGAACTGGGAGGAGGGTGAGTCTGCTGGGAACAGTGCTGTCTGTTTCCACCTGTGGCTCCTCACAGAGATTCATTTGCCTTCCCCACCCTTGGGGAACAAACCAAAGGGAACGAGCACAAGGGCTCCTGCCCTTTGGTTCTTTAAAATGACCCTTGTGTCATCGGTCGAAGGCATGCAGAGAAAGGAGCGACTGATCTGCCGGCAACTGCTCGCTGCTGTTGCCACTTAGCCTGGCAGCGCACACACTTTGGTGCTCTTGGGGATTATGCTGGAGTTGAAGGAACTGATGAAAGTTTGCTGATTAACGGGATCCGGAACAGAAGGTGCAATGTTACACTCGGCTTTCCCCACACAATTCCCCCACCCCGCATCACTGTAGTTTGTTAATACACCATCCCAGTACTGTGCCCGCCAGCATCTGAGCAGACGGCAGGCTGAAAGCACACATCTGATTGCCAGGTCGCAGGCTTGGGCCCCAAGATGCAGGTTTTGGGGTACCATCCTCGGGGATTTAGGGCAGCAACTTTAACCTCAGCACCATGACTTTGATATCTCTCGAGTCTTTGAGTTTTGCAACAACATAATCAGCTGTTAAACAATGTCTATTATAAAAACGCACTTTTGAAAGGTCGCTCATTCTGAAAGGAGATGCTTTCCTCTACTCTCCCTCCTTCACCGTTTCCCCAAATTTCCTGGAAAGGTTGGGGAGGGGGAAGCCTCAAAGGGTGGAAAGCTAACATCTGCTGCTCCACTTTTTTATTAGCTGCTGAGCCCTATGGCTGCCTAGATAATAGGGTTTTTTTTCTTTCAAGCATTGGCAGCCACATGAAATCACAAGTCCCAATCTCATTATATCACTACGCCCCACCCCATAAGATCTTTAGGTTGGGGATGCTGAAGACCTAGTATCTCCATGGCAGCCTTCCCCAATCTGGTATAGCCCAATACCATCTAGAGGGCATCTCCCATCAGCCCAGCATGGCTAGAGGGCACCAGGCTAGAGAAGGCTACCCCACTCCATGCCAACCTATCAATGGTATTATTTACAACCCTGTGAGACAGGTTAGGCTGAGAGGCAGGGATTGACTCAGGTCACCCAGTGAGAGTCATGAACAAGCAGGGATTTGAAACCGGTCTCCCAGGTCCTAAACATTCAAAACATCATAATAGCTCTCAAGTATGGCGGGGAGTAATGCAGGAAGGATGTGGGATCAGAAACAGGGCCTTCTCGATTGTAGCACCCCATTAATGGAAATCCCATCCCAAAAAGACTTGCTTGATGCTATCGTCATTTTCTGTTTTGTGTCAGATTATTATTTTTAGAGGTTTACCCAGAATATCTAACGCTGCATTTATTTTATCCTAGATTTTAAAAACAACTTTCCAGTCTTGGCTGCAGAACTGCTCTTTACAGAGAGTCACTGATCTGCTTTTATTGCCTGACAGCAATTTCATCAATTGCACTTATTGATTAAATTGGTTGTATGTAAGGCACTCCGGGAAGTTTCATTGGTAGAAAAGCAAGGTAAAAATAAAATCAAAGTAAGTCTAACCAGTGAAGAAAGTGCGTATTTCTGCAATTTGGAGGTACTGATGCCTTTAAAGAAATCACTTTTTATACAAAAAATATACATGCTTAACACTTTGCTAGGCTAACAACGCAACCCTATACATGTCACTCCGAGGGAAGTCTTGCTGGGCTCAGTGGGACTTATGTCCAAATAAGTGGGCATAGACTTGCAGCCTAAAAAAAGGAGCAAAGAGATTGGGCAGACTGGCTAATATGCGCCTTGTTCTTGAATTATCTAAAGCAAGAGGAGGACCTCAAGCCTAGGGGCCAAATGTGGCTCTCCAGGCTTCTCCGTCTCCCTGTCAAGACTCAGGTTCCCAAACTTTTTTCCCTCCCATGGACCACTTGAGAAATTGCTGCTGGTCTTCCCAGACCACTTACATCCGGTTTTCTCCTGCCTGTGGTTAGTAATTATAATGCACTGCGCTGGATAATTTTTTTAATCGCGTTTTTATTGCTCTTTTTGTTTCTTATATTGTATTTTACTGTATTACAGTCGGCACTCCCACAGAACTGAAGCTGTAAATAAAATAAAATACAAGATAGGAAGTAAAACAATAAAATACAATTCAAAATCAATATGAGCATTTTAACGTGGACATGCCACAGACCACCCGAATGAAGCTCATGGACCGCAGTTTGGGAGCCCCTGAACCAGGCCGCCGCCCCTGAACCAGGCCGCCGCCCCTGAACCAGGCCGCCGCCCCTGAACCAGGCCGCCGCCCCTGAACCAGGCCGCCGCCCCTGAACCAGGCCGGAGCCCCTGAACCAGGCCGGAGCCCCTGAACCAGGCCGCCGCCCCTGAACCAGGCCGCCGCCCCTGAACCAGGCCGCCGCCCCTCCCTGACCTTGCCCTGCCCCTCCCTAGAGCGCTTTTGGCCAGCTGGTACATACCCTTGGGACTGTGATAAATGCTCTTCCTTGTCTGGTGTGCGTCTGCAAGTGTGTGTGTGTGTGTTTATTTATTAAACTTTATATACCGCTTGATTTTTAAAAAACTTCTAAGCAGTTTACAAAAGACATTAAAATTATGAATAAAATGGCTAAAAACAATTTATATAGCACTTCATGCCAACGTAAGCTCCGAAGCGGTTCACAAATTATAAAAACCAGTTAAATATTAAAATCTAAAGGTCCATGATTAAGTCATGAAATAAAACAAACACTTTAAAGCAGCACAGCGATTTCTCTGCGGGAAACTGGGCTCCTAGAGGGCTCCTACTGGGGGAAAGGGTGGGAAATGAATGAACAAGTAAATAAAAGCAGGAGGCGCGTGTGGCAAGATCAAGGGCACGCCTTGTGTAAGCAGTTCAACAGCTGGCAGAACACAGAGAAACCTCTAATTCTGGAGCATTTGAAATTTACCTCATGGCCCAACTTGCCATGGGCATGCGGCCCCCAGAAGATTCCTCATGAGGGAATATGGACCTCAGGCTAAGAAAGGCTCCCCACCCCTGATTTCGGGCAAAAGAATGACCGGGTTTATCATGGATGTGGCAAAGAGAGTGGGGGGAGGAGTCTTAAAGCAATCTTGCACAGATAAGCAAACAAAAATCATCCGCTATCCCTCCATATCCAGTACCCAGAATGGAAGGAACAGCCCCTTACCTGCCGGGCCCGCAGCGCAACCTTGGCGTTGGTGGTCTTACTGAGCTGGGTCAGCTCTGTCAGTATGTTAATGAGCTCATCTGTTAAGGTCGGATCTCGGCCACACAGCTGGTCCTGGATGGGGGGAGTGGGTGAGAAAGGGAAAACAAATATTTGCAAACATTTCGCCCAAGTGGTGTGGAGGCAGTAAACAGGGGGAAAGGTTGCAAATGCAGGGAAGGAGGGTTCCCCCCCCCAAAAAAAAAATTACCCAGTAAGTGAAAGAGCTGATTAACTGCAACAGAAAGAGTTTGCCAATCCTTCCTAAGGAAAGGACCCCTACATACATGTAAAAGGATATGACCGAGCCTTATATAATTGAAAGCAGAATATATAATCATTTCAATGGTATAAATTTAATTTCATTGTTATGCTTCGCCAACCAGACGGACACTGCTGCCCTGGCGGTCGGGGAGAAAGTCTTTTCAAACAGAAAGGCAGGGCGAACAAAAAAATGTTAACAAGTAAATAAAATGTGTAGCACTTTTTACACAGCCTAACAAGAAAGAAGGGGGAGTGGCTAGGGGAAGGATTGTAACTTCGTGACAGAGCACCTGCTTTGCATTCAGAAGGCCCCCGGTTCAATCCCCAACAGGGCTGGGAGAGATCTTGTCTGAAACCCCAGAAATCTACTGCCGGTCAGTGTGGACATTCCTGAGCTAGGGAAGTGGTCTGACTCGGTATAAGGCACCTTCCTATGTTCCCATGTTCCAATCAAAGATTTGGATCATATACCTGGAAATGAACTCTGCTCCCCATCCAGCCTAGCCCACTCTGACACACCTTTCCTTTACGAAATGGATTATCATGGGAATGGGCATGCCTGGCAAGAGAGGGGGGAAATGGAATGGAGTATCCTGAGTAGGGGCATGGCTGGCATCCTCAGCAGGAGCAAGATGACACCTGACTATTTTTTTAAATCACGTTTAATCTGTAGCCCCACAGGACATCAGCTATCCCCATCGGGCCTTTGTCAGGGCCAGTTGCTGTTGGAAACAGAATGACTGCATCTGAGAGTGGAGTGTGGGGTGTGTGTGCTTATTTTGATCCAGCTTGGGAGATCTTCTTATGGGCCTGCCCCATTTCCCAATCAGGGAGAGAGAAAGAGAGACAAAAAAAACCCCTTCTCACTTTCAAAAGTGCTCAGCTCACACAGGTGAACCAAAAAAACAGAAAAAGGAAGTGTGCCTAGGACGGAGAGAAGTGTAAGGCCCCTTCCTCACAAGAAGAAATCATCAAACGAACGACAACAGGAAAACAAAGGTGCTCGGCGGCATTCCCATTGGCTCCGGCCGGCCCTGACTGGCACAGGCGGCGAGCAAAAAAAGCCTCAAACGGGTTCTTTGACAAGGCCTAACGCCTCCCCAGCACCCCCATGTAATTACACACTTGAGTGACTGGACTCTGAAGAAAATTGAAGGCCTGAGCTGCGAACAGCTGCCATTTTCTCTCTCCATCATGCCGGCATGATTACTTGAGAAATGAACAGCCCCGGCTCAAAGCTACTCCAGAATTCTCAGAGGAAATATGGCTCCGTGTTCAAATAATGAGATTCTTAAGGCAAGCGTTACTTACAATCACAGCGCAAAAGAGAGAGAGAGAGAGAGAAAGGAAAGAATGGGGGGGTGAGAGAACGAGGGGGGAAGGGGAAGAGGACAATTTTTTTTTAAAAAAAAAGCAAGATAGATGTATATAAATAAAATAAATTAGTATTTAAAGAGCCCTATGACATTTTGGGTAGCCACTGACTTGTTTGGGGGAAGGGAGAGATGGGGGGGGTGATTTATCTTTAAAGTTTTGGATTTGGCAATCGATTTTTTTCTAGTGGCAGGAGTCTTTAGCAAAAAAAAAGTGTGGGTGGGAAGGGGGTGGGGGGGTGGGAAGCAGAACTCCATTAATTAGCCTTTTAGAAAGCATGACACAGACTATGATTGATGCCATCAATCCTGATGTTAACTCTCCCACACGACCCATAAAAGGCATTATTCTTCACTGAAGTGTTATTTTTAAAAGAGGGAAATCTCTCCTCCCCGTTTTAGGAAGTGAAAGAGTGGGGTACAATGCCATCTTGTAAATCTATTTGTTTTAAAAAGAAAAAAGGAGAGAGAGAATGGGGAGGAATCCGTGGGAATGATCTAGGATCGTTAGAGTAAGTAAATCCACACTCATCTTTTAAGGGTTCTTTGATGATACAAAATCTGCAGTGTAAATTGGGAAGGGCTGCCTCAGTATAAAGGCAGCTCATACGTCCCTATTTAAATCAGCCCTTAATTCAGAGCCATGAAGACGACACCTGCTTTGCATGCAGAAGGTTCGATCCCCAACAGCATCTCCAGGCAGGGCTTGGAGAGACTCCCTGAGTGGAAAGCAGCTGCCAGTCACTGCAGACCGGGGGTTCCCTAACTTCTTCCCCCCTGCGGACAACTTGAAAACTGCAAAGGGTCTTCGCAGACCACTTAATGATTCTCCACCCAGCTCTAGCAATTGTAATGTGCTGTGCTAGAAGATTTTTAATTGTAAATTTTATTGCTTCGTTTATTTCCTACGTGTTGCATTTTATTGTATTACAATTCCAGATAATACAATGCGTTAGAAACACAAGCAGCAATACGAATGCAATTAAAAATCAATATGAATCGTCAATGCGTCGGGTGTGCCATCTGCCATCTTCTGTGGACACACCGCGGTCCACCAGAATGAAGCTGATGGGCCACCAGTGGTCTGTGGGCCACAGTTTGGGAACTCCTGATATAGACAATACTGACTCTAAATAAGGCAGCCTTCTATGTTGCTATTTAAATCAGCCCTTAATTCAGAACCAAAAGAACTGGAATCTTGCTATGTTTTTAGGGGAAAAGCTGTAGTTCAGTGGGCATCTGCTTGGCACGCAGGCGGTCCAGGTACTATTCCCAGCATCTCCAGGTAGGGCTGAGGATGTCCTGTGGATGTACTTAGGTGTACCAGTGGTCTGGCTCAGGGTGAGAAAGCTTCCTGTGTTCCAGCCATGCACGGAGTTTTGCACCTGCCAATTTGAACATCGTTCAAGCAAAACACAACATGTTCTATTTCCAGCTTTGAAATCTGAGCTCGTTTCTGTACTTGCTGGCGAGAAAAGGGCTGTAGAGGCACCGGATGGCCAGTACATGATTCAGGGCAGCCTTCCTCGCTCTAGCACCCTCCAAACATCGCTGGACTACAACTGGCATCATCCCTGACTACTGGCCATGTTGGCTGCCAGGGCTGGAGAAGGCCGATGTAGCAGCGTCATTATTTTCAGATAATTACTACTGTGTGTCAGCGATGGGTGGTGTCAACTGGTAGGGCAGAAGGCAGGGAGACCAGCAGCAGGCAGAACCACCTCCTGATTGATTGTATATAAGAAGGCAGGAAAGTGGGGACGAGCTGAGGGTAGCCTGAGGTTGGTGGGACAACTCCCCATTCACCCTAATGAACCAGTCTATCTATATCCATCTAAAACCAAGTGGCATTGTTTGCAAGCAGCAGCAATGGAAATTTGAGCGGGTATTTTGAATAAGATTCTAGCAAACAGCCAAGACAATTCGTTAATCTGAATAAACTAAGAGAAGCCTTTGGACGATATTAAGAAGTTGTTTCAGCTCTGCCTTGTATGCTAAATGAGAATCAGGACAGTTAATTGCTTGTGTTTTATGTTGGTGTTTCAGAAATTGTTGGGGGGGTTTTGATACTGTAAAGCAGTGGCCTACGGCAGGGAGGGAGAGGGAGAGGGATTAAACAAAACCCCATAACCAAAGGCTAGTTTATTAACAGTTGCTTGCTCACTGGTCAGAATAATTCAGGGCCTCTGTGTCTGCTGCTGGGTACCAACTTTGTGTTGCCTTTGGTGGGCTGGGGGCGACATTCTCTCCCCACCCACCCTGACTTGACTAGAGTCAGACACTGCACAGAACTAGCCAAAAAAAAAAAAGGAGACAAGTTGTCCAACTAGGCGTAGATCAGGAATGGGGAACCTCAGGACCAGGGGCCAAATGTGGCCCTCCAGACCTCGCTAGCTGGGCCTGGGAACTCTCCCTAGGCCACGCCCCTCGCTGGCCTTGCTTCAAAGTGTTTTTACCAGGCTGAAATGCGCCCTTGAACTCTGCTCATGCCTCTTGCTTGCCAGGTCGAAGGACAGAGAGGGGCATGTGAGTGAGGGCAGAAACTGGCCTAACATACAGAAGATAAAATTGACTGTTGTGGCTCTGCCCACTTTTCCCTCTCGCCCTGCCCACCACTGGCATGTGGCCTCTGGAAGGCTGTCCAGAAAGGAATGTGCCCCTTAAGCTGAATAAAAGTTCCTCAAAGTGTAGATTTTTGGATAACCGAAATCCATCAAGCTCCTCTTATTCCTGAACTGTTCCCATAATAGCTGATCATTATATGATCCACTATTTAAGCTTTAAGAACTGGCACCCGATTTGGGTTGTTCTTTGTTCCTTCCCTCCCCACCCCTTTTTCCTTCTGTTTCGGGGACAGGGACTGGCCTTTGTTTCAAGTGACTGTCTGTAACCTGCTCCAGAAGCCTTGAAGGGCAAGTTAAAAATCCTCTAAAAACCAGGCGTGGGGTTCTGGATGATGCTGACCTACAACTCCCATCAGCCCCAGCAAGCATGGCCAAGGGCCAGGGATGAAGGCAGTTGCAGTTTAGCAGCATCCGGAAGACCGAAAGATTCCCCACCCCTACTCTAGCAAGCAACCCTGAGCAGAGTCTCTGAGTTCTGAACGGGCCAGGAAAAAAAGTCCAAACCCAGAAACCATTGTCTTACAATGAGCATCGTCACGAGAAGATTCTTCTTGGTGACCTGGGCGTGGGAGAAGATGTAGTTGAGGACAGCATTCATGTCACTTTTGTTCTCTTCTCGAAGGGCAAAAACACACTTATCATAGTGACCTGCAGCAGAAAAGCAAACTGTTAAGGGGCACCTTATTCCAGGGCATTGCCTGTATCATTTGAGTATTTGTCCATTCTCCACACCGTCTGGCCGCTGTCCCCCAGGGTCTGAGGGCACTTCCAGACTGTCATTTGCAGGGTTCAATCACATACAGATTCAGGTTGCACAATTAGAGCTGACTGGGAGGCCATGAGCAACAAACCCGCTTCCCCAAAAGATCAGACTTTTTGAGGTAAGGACAGGAAAATGCACTGGAAAGTGTGGATTAATGCTTGTTTTGATGCAATGTTGTCTAACCTCCCCACAAAACGTATCAGAATGAACGCTCAACAAACAGTCAACATCCTGCAAACAAATCAGGGTGAAAGCTCAATAAGCCGGTCGTCTGGAAGTGCCCTCAGGTGTGGGGCAGGTGGGTGTGGTTTGAAGAAAACTGGCCCATGGACTGGAGGTTCGGCGCCCCTAACACAGGATATCCTTGGCTTAGAAGACTCCTGGGAAGGGCCATGGCTCAGTGATAGAACACCTGCTTTGTGTGCAGAATGTGCCCCGTTTGATCTCCAATGGCATCTCCAGGTAGGGCTGGGAAAGCATCCGTCCTGAAACCCTGGAAAGCTGCTGCCAGTCAGTGTAGGCAATACTGAGCTAGATGGCCCAAGGGCCTGACTCGGTATGAGGCACCCTCTTATGTCCCTCCCACAACAGAAATGAATGCTCAAAGCCTGGGCGCAACAGCTATGGCTTAACCTGAAGCCAAAAAGTCAGCGGAGTTGGCACCAAGCATTCCATCACTTGGGAGAAGATTCTCTCTTGTGTCACAGCTCTGGGCCCCTAGACTTTTAGGTGCAGTGGCAAATCTATATGTGAGCACAGAAATGAGGTCTCACGTGGCTGAGGGCCCCCCAATTTATTAGCATATATTGTTAACTGAGAGGATAACTTGGAAATGTTATCCTACAAACACCAACTTGCAACTGTTGAATTCTACTATTTTAGTTTGCTAGTTTCCACTCTTCATTTCTCTTACTCAATTATTTTGTGCAAAAGGAAGGTCAAAGGAAACACACAGGGCTGTCGTCAACTTGATCCTACTCTGAGCAGACCCACTGAAATGAATGAAGTTAAGTTAGCCATGTCTATTAACTTCAGTGGGACTACTCTGAGTAAGACTAGCACTGAACACCACCCACATACACATTTTATGAATATTTTGCAGAAATCCTTGAATTATCATTCGTTTTGTTCCTTTAAATAAAGTTCCATTTTCAGATGAAGAGAAGCGTTTTCTTGTTACTTCTCTCTATATACACACATATCATTAATCAGGAACAAAAAAGTTCGGTTTAATAATATAATGAAAGAAAGCACAGTGGAGAGGAGAGCCTGGCTGGGAGTCCAGAGTCTGTGAGTTCAAATCCCCGCTTGTGTCTCCTGGGTGTCAAGGGCCAGCTAAAGATCACCTCACAGTGAGTGGCTCAGGGGTTACATGCCCTGCCACTTGTGCAGCCGTGGGCAAGCGGCATAGTCCCAAGGAGCCCAGTTGGCCCCCAGCTGGCAGTTGCGGACAAGGAAGGGGCTGGCTTGTGCAGCAGTGGCAAGCTGAGCAGGTCCCAGCCAGCTGGGGAGGACTAGCCTCAGAGGGAGGCAATGGTAAACCCCCTCTGAATACCGCTTACCATGAAATCCCTAGTCATAGGGTCGCTATAAGTCAGGATCGACTTGAAGGCAGTCCATTTTTTTAAAGAAAAACCCATGTTATTAACTAACTCATTCTTATCCATTTTGCTCCATTGTATTTTCAGACACAGGGTTCTATTCAACTTTCTTAGAATAGACCCTCTGAAATTAACGAGGGCAAGTTAGCCGTGTGTTAACTTCAAAAGGTCTACCCTGAGTAAGACTAGCACTTAATACCACCCTTAGTCACGTTTATGTAGGTGAACGAAGAGGGCCCCCAAAAGGGATGAATGCAGGAGCCCACAGCCAATAAATCCGCCGCTGCAAGTATCTGCTTTTTGGTGGTACCCATTGGGACTGGCGGGGCGGAAGGCAGGAAGCCCAGGAAGCAGGTGGAGGAAGAACCAATGACTGGCGGAACCAGCAAATCCTCCTCCCTGCTGAGTTCTACAAGGGCAACACAGACTAAGGAGGAGGAAGACGACATGCAGGGCCATTCCCTCAACTTACTCTAACTATGAAGGCAGGCAGGTGGGGGCAGACTGAGGTTGGTGGGGCAGCACCCCACTTGCCCTCATGGACCAGCCTCCACCGCTCCTTTTCAATGGGGAAGCCCCTGACCCAAAGAGCCTCCTTCTGCGGTGCCCCCACAGCTCATAAAGCATCCCGGCCAAGCCAAGCAGGCTCTGTGACCAACAGAGGCTGCTTTGCACACAAATACTTGTGCACAGTGTGCCCCAAGGGTAAGGCACTTGACAAGCCACCTATCTACCTCCTTAGCCTGCCATCTAGCCCATCACGGCTCCTTAAGAGAAAAGCCAGAATGCAAGGTTTTCCATTACAAGGTCATCTACTGCACTGATCTGAAGTGGAAATTAATCTCCCAATTCTCAAGAAGAGGAGAGCAAGACGCCCAAGAAGGCGACAGCATATTCTACAAGCCCAGAATTCTGTGTGGTGCAGTACGTTACTGCCACCTGGTGGCCACCTGCAGTACTAGCATGAGAAATGGCTGGCTGCTGGGTCAGGCCAGCGGCCCATCTAGTCCAGCATCCTGTTCTCACAGGGGCCAACCAGATGCACCAGTGGAAAGCTTTGCAAGCTTTGCAAGCAGAAGCTAAGCGCAAAATCACTCTCCCCACTGGGAGTTATTTCCTCTCACACACACAAACACAATGAAGAACTGCCAGATTTGGTATAACAACCTTGTTGCCTGTTCCCACAAAAAATAAATTGATTTCCTCCCCTTTTAAATACCATGAGCTACGAAAGTGGTCTTGAGAAGGGACCACAGTTCAGTTTATTTAAAACATTTATATACAGCCTTCCATGGCAAGTCTCGAGGCACTGAATAATAGTAAGTAAAAATCCATATCGAACATTAAAATGCAGGAAGAAAAATACAACTGAAAAAATGCAGTTAAAACGATAACATAGTGCAAAATTTTAATTTACTGAGATCAAGGGGTATTTGAATGCCAGTTGCTGGGAATCGCAAGTGGGAAGAGTGTTGTTGCACTCAGGTCCCCCTTGTGGGCTCCCTCTCGGGGCATCTGGCTGGCCGCTGTGAGAACAGGATGCTAAAGGCCTCCTCTGGCCTGATCCAGAAGCGCTCCTCACAGGTTCATAAGGACCAGCAAAGACCTGGGAACACTAATGTGTTTTTAAGAGACACCTAAAACATCATCATTAAAGTGGCTGCTCACCTAAGCTCAGAGGGAAGGTGGCTAAGATAATGCATGTTCTAGTCGTGAGCATGAATTAATAAGCAGGAACAGACCACTGCTCAGGGGCAGAGCACAATGGAGGCAGGACTATTAGGGCAAATGGGGAAGCGCCCCACCAACTTCTGTCTGCCCTTAGCCAGCCCCACCTGCTTGCCTGCTTTCTTACTAACAACCAGTCCAGGGGGTGGCTCTGCCTGTCAGCTTCCTCTTCCTTCTCCATCTCAGTGTTGCAGAATTCAGCAGGGAGGAGGATTTATTTATTTATTATTTGATTTATATCCCACCCTTCCTCCCAGCAGGAGCCCAGGGTGGCAAACAAAAGCACTAAAAACACTTTAAAACGTCATAAAAACAGACTTTAAAATACATTAACACAAAACATCTTTCAAAACATTTTTTTAAAAAGCTTTCAAAACATCTTTTTTAAAAATAGTTAAAAACACACACAAACACATATATATATATATATATTTAAATGGACTGCGTTCAAGTCGATCCCGACTTATGGTGACCCTAGGAACAGGGTTTTCATGGTAAACGGAATTCAGAGGTGGCTTACCATTGCCTTCCTCTGAGGCTGAGAGGCACTGACTGCCCAAGGTCACCCAGTGAGCTTCGTGGCTACGTGGGGATTCGAACCCTGGTCTCCCAGGTCACAGGCCAACACTCTGACCACTACGCCACACTGGCTCTCAAGAAGGTTTAAAAACGTATTACAAAGCAATTCCAAGACTGGGTAAGGTCTTGAGACGCAGAATGGGTAAGGTCAAAAGGCTTATAAGGATGGGGACGAAGCCAGAATTCACTGTCTCTGAACACCTTTGGTTCTGGCTCTGCCAACTCTCAGGGCTCCCTGCCTTCCACCCCACCAGCCTCAAAGGGGAACCAGCCATCACTGGCAGATCATCTCCTTAGCATACCAAAGGTCTCTGGTTCTCTCTCAAGTGGGAAGATAAAGTGGCAGACAATAGGAAAGAGCCTTCTCTGCATAATACTCTGGGGAGCTGCTGCCAGTCAGAGCAAACAATACTAGCCTAGACAGACAAATAGCCTGGTCTGGTGTGTAAGACTAACTTCTTAGGGTCTGGGGCACTATTCTAGACTGCAGATTCCATGATATGCGTATGAATGCAGGCAGCTGCCTTATACCGAATCAGACCGTTGGTCCATCTAAAGTCAGTATTGTTGACACTGACTGGCAGCGGCTCTACAGGGTTTCAAACATGTGGCCTTCCCAGCTGTACCTGGAGATGCCGGGGATTGACTCTACCTGTGCTATGGTCCTTGACCGCTTTCTGGCCAGTGCTGATTGACCAGAAGAGGCCTGCTCACTGGTTTGCACCTGGCTCCCCTTTCCATTGTTCCAAATACAACTTCAGCATCTTCATGGCTGTTTGTCCTCCATTTTTTATCTTCTGATAAGCTTCACGGGCACCAGTATGCTTCCAAGGAGCTTCCCCAGGACAGAAGCTTCCAAGACATGAAAACGCTGTGCTAATTTTCAGGTTTAATGGCCAGGGATAGGGGTGGGGGACTCACACAGTTAAAAATCCTAAGGCCAGCAGGATAGGCTGCCTCAGAGACATGCCTCCAGCATGGTTTAACAACCCAACCCTCTTCCTCGGGAACTCTGGGAATCGTAGCTCTGTTCGGGGTGGGAGGGATAGGCGGTCTCCTAACCACTCTCAGCACCCTTAACAAATTAAAGTCCCGAGGTTTATTTTGGGGAAGCCACAGCTATTTTAAGTGGTATGATACGGCTTTAAATGTATGAGGCCTTACTCTTGACTACATCTTACATGGGGTTAAACATATATAGCATCAGCTGCCACCTGGTGGCCAGACATCGTATTGCAGCACTTCTATCCAGACTGCAAAATAAATAGCCATGCTGCGCTGGTCTCTCACGCCCTTAGCAATCTCCATTCTCCATCAAGTCCCCTCAACCCCTGCCCCTAAATTCACATCTTGAAGCTGCATGAGACTCACCATGTTGAAATTGAGTTTCCACTTTCAGGTACTGCCGTAGCAAGTCCATAACCACAGCCTTCATGTGCCCTCGGATGCCACTCCGGTACCTGCAACGAACACCTCAAGTGAGATAGGAGAAGGAGCTAGCCCTCATTGTCAGATGATTCTGGACTTGGCTACTGCAAAGATATTGCCAAGTTCTCCAACAACAAAACCCAAATTTTCTGACCAAAATGAATTAGGCAATCTAAGAATCCACTTAACAGTAGATCATCTGAGAAACTCTACATATTGCACCACATCCTACAGAGTGTCATAAGGCGGTGACCTGAAAACGGGAATTCTCTGCTGTTGTCCCTGTACTGTGGAAAGTCCTTCACTCTGCCATACATGAAGCACCAACCATCAGTTGCTTCAGACATCTTGTGAAGACATCACTTTGCTTGGACAGGTGCGGGCGACCACTTCTGCTCTGGATCCTTGCCCCTCATGGCTAATAAAAGCTAGCAGGAACGGAACAGCCGGATGGGCCAAGGAGGTGATCAATGCCTCTTTACGAGAGGGAGTGGTACCACCCTGCCTGAAACAGGCGGTGGTGAGACCGCTCCTGAAGAAACCCTCCTTGGACCCTGAAAATCTTGACAACTATAGACCGGTAGCAAATGTTCCGTTCCTGGGCAAGGTTTTAGAGCGTGTGGTCGCTCACCAGCTCCAGGCTCTCTTGGATGAAACTGATTATCTGGATCCATGTCAATCGGGCTTTCGGCCGGGGTTTGGTACAGAAACAGCCTTGGTCGCCCTGTATGATGACCTCTGTCGGGAGAAAGACAGAGGGAGTGTAACTCTGTTGGTTCTCCTTGATCTCTCAGCGGCTTTTGATACCATCGACCATGGTATCCTTCTGGGGCGACTTGCGGATTTGGGAGTTGGAGGCACTGCTTGGCAGTGGCTGTGCTCCTACCTCGAGAATCGTCTCCAGAAGGTGGTGCTTGGGGAGCATTACTCGAGTCCCTGGGTACTCCAATATGGGGTCCCACAGGGTTCAGTTCTGTCCCCCATGCTCTTTAATATCTATATGAAGCCGCTGGGCAAGGTCATTAGGAGATTTGGAGTGCGTTTCCAGCAATATGCTGACGATACGCAGCTCTACTTCTCCTTTTCATCTTCTTCAGGTGAGGCTGTTAATGTACTAAACCCACTGCCTGGCCGCGATAATGGACTGGATGAGAGCTAATAAACTGAGACTCAATCCTGACAAGACTGAGATGCTGCTGGTGGGGGGGCTCTCTGCCCAGATGGATGATGTCCGACCTGCCCTAGATGGGGTTACACTCCCCCTAAAGGAGCAGGTCTGTAGTTTGGGGGTCTTATTAGATCCGCTCCTGTCACTGGAGGCTCAAGTAGCCTCGGTGGCACGGAATGCGTTCTACCAGCTTCGGCTGGTAGCCCAACTACGACCCTATCTAGATAGGGAGAACCTTGCCACAGTTATCCATGCTCTGGTAACCTCTAGATTGGACTACTGTAATGCACTCTATGTAGGGTTACCTCTGAAGACGGTTCGGAAACTTCAGCTGGTGCAGAATGCTGCGGCCAGAGTTCTTACTGGGACAAAAAAATTTGATCATATAACACCTGTCCTGGCCCAGCTGCACTGGCTACCAATATGTTTCCGGGCCAGATTCAAAGTGTTGGTTCTTACCTATAAAGCCCTTAACGGCATCGGACCGCAATACCTGGCGGAACGCCTCTCCCGCTATGTACCTACCCGGTCGCTGCGCTCGACGTCAAAGGCCCTTCTCCGTGTCCCAACGCATAGGGAGGCACGGAGAACGATAACTAGAGCTAGGGCCTTCTCAGTGGTGGCCCCCGAACTATGGAACGCCCTCCCTGATGAGATACGCCTGGCGCCTTCTTTGTTATCTTTTCGGCGCCAGGTAAAGACCTACCTCTTCGCCCAGGTATTTTAAAAATTTTAAAATTTGAATTTAAAATTGAAATTTTTTAATTATGTTTTATTGTGTATCTACATCCACTTGTATTTTAACCTGTTTTATTATGCTGTACACCGCCCTGGGAGCTTATTGCTATAGGGCGGTCTAAAAATGTAATAAAATAAAAATAAATAAATAAATAAATAAATAAATAATTTTTTGCCTAGGCTTTCCCTGACCCGTAAGACTGGAGACCGTTTTGTGTGTTCAGATCTTCTGAATTTCTGTTTCATGAAAGCTTTTCCGTGCTTTCAGGGAAGGGCTGCAGCTTAGCAGTAGAGCATCTGCCTTGGACGCAGAAGGCCCCAGGTTCAATCCCCAACGCTATCTCCAGGCGGGGCTGGGAAGGACCTAGACAGCCCTGCGAAAGTGTAGACAATACTGAGGCAGGTAGACCAATGGCCTGACTCTGTATAAGGCGCGTTCCTATGTTCCTTTTATGTGTTTCTATACAGCCGTTATAATCGTTTTTTGTTCTGTTTTTGTGTTAATGTTTTAATGATACATTGTTTGCTTATCTAAATCATACACCGCTTAGGGATTTTTGAAATATTAAGCAGTATATGAATGCTTTTAAATAAAAAAATACATGTTGGGTCTATTCACCATGATTGACTCACACAGCAGGGCTATAACTGATCCTCACAACTGGGCTCCCCACCCAGGCCTTCATTTTCTTCATTTTTTTCTTAATCCTCCAAACACACAGTGGCCTGGTTGACATATTATGTTAAGCCAAACCATGATTTAGTGTGAAAGGGCAAGTCTGTGGGCTCCCAGAGAGGAGTTCTTAGTGAAGATCATGGGTGCTTTGCTCCTCCCAGGTCGTTTTGCTGCTGCGCTAAACCATTGTTTAGCTTAGTGAGCATGTTGCCCCCACCCAGACTCGTGGTTTAGCTCTCTTAGACAAACCACAAGCTACAAACGATAGGACAAACTTCGGTTACATCTCGCAGTTAGTCTGGAGAGAGCTAAACCACAAGCCCAAGTTCAGACAGCATGCTAAATCAAGCCACGGTTTAGCTCAGCAAAGCAGCAGAACCACCAGTGATCTGGGGGTGGGAAGCATTAAAGCAAGGGATTGTGGACTGGGGAGGAGCCAAACAGCTGCAATCTCTTTTCCTGAAGTCCACACACTCGCATAACAGTTTGGCTTAGCATGATATGGCAACTAGGCCATTCAATCTTCTCTGCAGCTGTTTTTATTACAAGCTAATATTCCTGGGTATCTACCAATGCTACTGGAGTTTGTGGCAGGCGTCACAATTATATGCTCCTTGATGCCTTATCAGCTGACCCCTTGTATGCACTTGCTTGGATCCAGGAAGGGGGGGGAAGCATACAGCCAGCCCTCCGATTCCAGTTTTTGCCAGCATTGAGACTTTGCACCCTCGCCCCAACGTGCCACACTTCCAACACCAGGCTCACCTCTGCACCAGCTGCACAATGCTCTGGGTGTTCATGAAGAAGACCTCACGCTCCGATTTGCGGTTCAGAGTGGCTGCGTGGCTGTCCAGGATATTGGCAATCTAGGGGGAAGGGAAGAGGGGGAGAAACTTCTGCTTTATTATTTACTTATTTTATTTGAAGATATTTATATACCGCTTAAACATTTGCATTTCTAAGCAGGTGTTCATAGAAAAAACAAATCATACATACACAAATGATAAAAACAATAGAATTATTGTAAAACCAAGCATTAAAAGTAGAGGTGGGGAAACCTCAGGCCTGGAGGCCAAATGCGGCCCTCCAGACCTCCCGCGCTGGCCCTCAGGTCTCTGCCCAGGCTACAAACCCTGCTTCCCTCACCATCCTCAAGGGCTTTTGCTTGGCTGGACTGTGTCCTGCTCGCCTGGATGGAGAGAGACAACTATACAGAAGCCTCTCCTTGCTTGGGTTTTTTCGTGCTGCTGGAAAGTACGCTACTGTATGCAAGGCAAGAGACAGATTTGTTGCTCCACCCACTTTTTGCCTCTGGCTCCGCCCAACACCAGCATGCAACCCTTGGGAAGTTATCCAGAAAGGAATTAGGCCCTCGGGGTGAAAAAGGTTCCTCGCCCTTGGTCTGCGAAGACCCGCAAGACAGTGCTTGCCGCAGCTGAACGGGTCTGGGTCTGATCAGAAGGACATGCCTGGCTGCTCTATCAGGCCAAAGACCCATCTAGTTCACTATAGTGCCCAAACCAAGTGCTCCTAGAGGACCCACAGGCGGGACCTGAGCCCCACAGCACTCTCCCCACTTGTCGTCTCCAGCAACAGGCATTCAGAAACAAACTGCCTCCAACAGTGGAGGTCGAACACAGCCATCAGACACACAAACACACAAGCGCGTATATTGACATATATATATATATACACACACACATATATAAACATGTATTTCTGTCCCGCCCTCTCACAAAACATTGGGGCGGTGACAATCAACATCAAAGCCTTATACGGCGCGGGACCTCGATATCTGTCGGAACCCCTCTCCCATTATGAACCGGCTTGTACACTACGGTCTGCTACGAAGGCTCTCCTCCGGGTCCCGACCCATAGGGAGGCCCGAAGGGCGGTGACAAGATCAAGGGCCTTCTCAGTGGTGGCCCCCGAACTATGGAATAGTCTCCCCGAGGAGGTCCGCTTGGCGCCGACACTATCATCCTTTCGGCGCCAAGTTAAAACCTTTCTCTTCTCCGAGGCATTTTAATTAATTTTTTTTGTTAATGATTGTAATGTTTGTAATTTGATCTTACCTTATGCAGTTTTTAGATTGTGAAATTTGATTTTAGATTGTGATGTTTTTGTACTATATTGTATTTTATTGTATTTAAGTTCACCGCCCAGAGAGCTATTGCTAGTCGGGCGGTATATAAGTTTTAAAAAATAAATAAATAATAAATAAATAAACATTTAAAAGGAATACAAAACCATAATTAAAGAGACCAATAGCCATATCCTCCATGAATTTGCCTAATCCTCTTTTAAAGCCATCCAAGTTGGTGGCCTCATTGCCCCATGTTGCTAATGTCTGGATGGGAGACCACCAGGAAATTCCAAATAGGCCACCTTGCGTCCCATGACGGATGATGCATGTGCACACTCCGCTTTGGAAGTTCTTCTCTCCCGGGCTTAGCAAATCACGTTCCACCCAATAGCCCAAGCCAGGCACCTCTCCCATTAATTCTTCAAACATTTCCCCCTTACTTGCTGGCTGGGAAACTGGCAGAGGACGGACGTGATGTTGCTGGCATACTGGGCCATTTCCTTTTTGATGGATTTCTCCACGTTGGGAGGGATCCTCCCAGAAACGCTGGTCATGATATCCTGAAGTTCCAGGAGAGGCAAGGATGGATCTCGGAGAGTCTTCATTAAACGTTCAACCCAGTCCTTCACCTGGATACAGAGTGGGGAAAGAAAAGAGGAGGAAGAATTAGATTTGGGGTTTTTTTTTAAAAAAAAGGATGCGGCGGGGGGGGTTAGGGAGAAGAGGAACATAGGAAGAGACACATAGCAAGCTGCCTTAAAACCAAGTCAGAGCCTTGGGTCCATCTAGCTCAGTACTGTCTACACTGACTGGCAGTGACTTTCCAGCTATGTTATGGTATGTTAGCATTTATTTCTAGGCCGCCTTTTGGCCAAAAAGGCCCCCAAAGCGGCTCACACAAATAGGAAAGCATAAATACAAATCAAAACAACACAATCTACAAGAATTCAAACCAACAAAATTATAACATTTCTAAAAAACAACAACAGCTAAAACCAAAAAGCAACCATCATCTTGGTTAAGGGCAGTCCCCAGAAAAATGTCACTACTACGAGCAGGGGGCAGCTGTGCCTGCTGAGACACAAAGCAGATGCTCTTCCACTGAGCTGCGGCTCGTGCCCAAATAGAAACACAGGAAGCTGCCTTATACCAAAGTCAGACCACTGGTCCATCTAGCTCAGTAGTGTCTACATTGACTGGAAGTCGCTCTCTGGGATGTCAGAAAACCATCATCACTCAACCCCAGCTGGGAGATGCCAGGGATTGAACCTGGGAACTTCTGCATGCAAGGCATCTAACTCAGCACCGTCTACTCTGAGTGGAAGCAGCTCTCAAGCGCTTCAGGCAGGAAATTGAACCTGGGACTTTTTGCATGCAAAACATAGGAACTTAAGGCAATTGGCCCTATATACTAATTTATATTATTGGTCCATCCAGCTCAGAACAGTCTACACTGACTGGCAGAGGCTCTCAAACAGCAGCAAATGGGAAGGGCTCTTCTCTGACTCTTTTCAGCTGGAGAAGCTGGGGAACTGAACCTAGAACATTTTACAGGTGAATTATATGCTCTGCCACTGAACCATTGCCCCTCCCCTTGAGGCTTTTCCTTTCATTCCAACTACAGGGCTACAGTTCCCAGCACCCTTCACAAACTATCATCCCCAGGATTCTTTGAGGGAAAATGTGCTTTAAATCTATGGTGTGCACACAGCCCATATTTCTAACTTTAAGAAATACATATTAGATGTGTATATTTATTTGTAAATACAAGGCTGGTGACTTCTCACAGACTCTTCTCAGCACCCTCCTGAAAAACTCTCCCAACCCAACCCATACAAAAACAAAAAAACCCTCTAAACTTTTTATTTATTTATCTGATTTATATCCTGCCCTTCCTTCCCAGCAGGAGCCCAGAGCAGCAAACTTTTACAGCCACACCCAGCCCAGACTTTTGCAAATAGGCCATAAAATGCAAATCAAGATATGCTGAAAGTAGGATTTAATTGTGGGGAGACAGGTAAGAACACAGAGGGTGTTTGTAGCACCAAGTTTTCAAGCCACCATTACGCACAGCAGCAGGAGGAAAGGGGGGTGAAGCCATCCGTAATACCTTGCAGCTAAAGAAGGGCTCTGGCAGGCAGTATCCATTCATGACATTCACCAGGTTGTCAAGGACATAATGGAAGACGCGGTGGAGTTTCTCGCCCCGGAGTGCCGTGCTCTGGATCTGTGGCAAGGTCCCCGTGTTGAGTTCCGCCTTGAGGGACCAACAAAGACACAATTAGGACAACAGAAAGCATGGCAGGGAGGGGAGAGAGGGCAAAATAACCTTAAAGATTCAGTGATGGCTGTTGCCCATTGGGACCGGTGGGGCAGAAGACAGGGAGCCCAACAGAAGGTGGCGCCAGAGCCAATGACAGGCAGAGCCAACTCATTCTAGTTTGGTCCCCAACCTCCCCGCTGCTGATTTCTACAAGAAGCAACACTGACACTAAGGAGAAGGAGGAAGCTGGCAGGCAATGTCATCTCCTAAATGTGACTGTCCTGCCTTCAAGCCGATTCCGACTTATGGCGACCCTCTGAATAGGGTTTTCATGAGGCTGAGAGGCAGTGACTGGCCCAAGGTCACCCAGTGAGCTTCATGGCTATGTGGGGATTCGAACCCTGGTGTCCCAGGTCCTAGTCCAACACCTTAACCACTACACCACACTGGCTGGTAGACTGGTCATAATTACGAAAGCAGGCAGGGGCTGGCTAAGGCCAGACTGAGGCAGGTGGGATATATTAAGGATTAAAGTTGCAACAACAAAAAACACCACACATGGTATTTTCAGAGTGTCTGCTTTTGGGAGCCGCTGGGATTCAAACCAGGAACACTTGGCTCTGCATGCTGCTGCCCTGTGCTCCTACTGAGAGGAAGCGTTGGATATAAATCCAATAAATAATAATAATATATAATAATAGCTACTGTTTGCTTTATATTCCACAGGAAGGTGTATTCCTCTTTTTCACACAACAGAGTGAATGAAACGATGGAACTTGCTCTCGCAAGAGGAAGTGACGGCCTCTAATTTGGTGGGCTTTAGAAGAGAGCTAGACAAAATCATGGAGGATAAAGGCTATCAATGGCTACTAGCCACAATGGTTATACATGACAACTCTGCAGTCAGACAGTATGCCTCTGAGTGCCAGCTGCTGCGAATGGCAGGTGAGGCGAGTTGCTCTTACACTTAGATCCTGCACTGAGGCATCTGGCTGGCCACTGTGAGACCAGGATGCTGGACTAGATGGGCCACTGGTCTCCTCCAGCGGGGCTCTTCAGATATTCTTATGTGCTGGGCTATCCTCCACATATACAAGCTGGCCACTGGTCCCTGTTAGACAGGAAGAACACTAGAATCATAGAATAGTTGAGTGGGCAGGGGCGTATAAGGCCATCAAGTCCAACCCCCTGCTCAATACAGGAGTCTAAACTTCTTCCTGTTGTGGCTGGGATTTGTCCCAGGCCACAACAGTGTTTGCGGCTCCAGTGTGCCTCATCTTGGCCCTTCAGTGCCAATTCTCAGTTCCTGACTCATGGTTCTGCTAGGACAGCCACCTCTGGCTCAGCCCCAAACCCCTCACCTGCTGAACTCGGCTCGGGTCATCCAGCTGCAGCTTGGCAATCACGCAGCCGGGATCAAGTGCCGCTCCGGGGCGCTTCACGTAATGGATGCAGCCTGACTCCACCGCAGTCAGCGTCATCACCATCTTCATCACCTGGGAAGAAAGGGGAGACAGGTCATGTCGTTCAGCTTCCTCTAAATCTCCTTGGAACACAAATGGTCCTCACAGGAAGAGCCCAACAGGGCAAAAAGGGCAGGGGGGAATTTACCTCGATTTCAGCAAAGCACTGGCCCGCAAAGACATGCCCTCCGTCTTCCACCACGTACTGAATGAGCTTCCCCGCCGAAGGCGAACGCAGGATGGATGGGTCATTCTCTTTCTCAAACACACAGGTCTTGTTGCCAATGGTGATCCGGTACCTAAGAGAAGAAATCAATGAGGGACGAAGCCAGAGAAGGAAAACAATGTCAGATCCTGCCTTACACCGTCAGGTCACTATCAGATGAAAGATCTAGATCAGAGTGGGGGGAAGCCTGGAGCTGCCCGTATGTTACTGGACTAAAAAACTCCCACCATTGCTGACCATTGGTCATTGTGACCGGGGCAGATGGAAGTTGAGGCTCTCCAGATGTTGTGGAGCCACTCCTATCCTTTTGTTAAAAACGCAAATATTCTTTATTGAAAATTTTTCAAAGTATATAAACATAAGCGATAAAAATAAATACCAACTAATAAAACAAGGTGGGGGGAGAAGGGGAGGGAGTACACAACAGGGAAAAGGAAAGTGTCTGGCAGTTGTTGAGAGAGTGAGATACAGAAACATTTGTTCGCTTCTTACTGAAGTCATAATACAGTCTCCCATCCTAGAATTCAAAGGTACATCCAGGGAACTATAATCTATTGAACCATACAGAAACAGAGAAAGGGGCAAGTTGCCCCTCTAAAATGTATTCCAACAGGAGGATTTAATTGTGGAGAGACAGTTAAGATTTCATAAACAGAAGGCGGCAGTCTCCCATGTTCCCTCCGGTTCGTACAATCAATAAAATCAAACCAAAAAGTGTCTCTCTTGCTTTGACTTTGTGCTACCTGCAATTTAGAGTTAGTATCTCTAATACAGCAAGATGCCACACATCACTGTACCATTCATCTACAGACAGTTGTTAAGGGTCTGGCATTCTTGAATGATTCCTGCACGTGCATTTGAATAAGTCCTTTAGATTTATTATCTCTGTTATGCTCTGTACAGAGACGCACCATAAGAGCTAATTCTGGGATCTTCTCAATAGATTGCTTGGTAATATTTTCTAATTCAGTAAAAAATTATCTGCCAAAAGGCCATTGCTTTCGCACACTCCCGCCATGTGTGGAGGTATGATCCGGTGGCATTATAATCACACCAGCACTGAGCTGAGGAATTGTGCCTAATACATCTGTGCAACAGCTTCAGTGCCAGGGTTTTATGGTTAGCTGATACCATCCAGAAAGAAGGCTTACACCACCTAGTTTTCCAATCTGCTTCATCAAATGTTATCCCTAAATCTTCTTCCCATAACAACCTTAGGGCAGTCGTGCTACCGGCTTCACAGTTGATAAACATTTTATAGGTTTGTGAAACCAATCCCTTGACGCCTCCATCCCCAGAATATACCAACTGTTCCCATTGTGTCAGTTGTCTAACTGCACTAGTCTTCATAGCTGAGGTGCAAAGAAAAGAATAATCCGATGCCATGTTAACCAGGGTAGGTGTGCGCCTTGTCATCCATGTCCGGGATGTTATGAATGGCCGGGCGAACTAGATGCTCGACTGCTGTTTTCAGCAGCATCTCTGTGTATGTGTAGCAGATTGTCTAACTTGGCCCGCCGGAGATTGTGGCTTCAAGAAAAATGCTGCTAAGGGGAACCTAGGAAGCAGCCTGAGTCAGATCACTGGTCCATCTAGCTCAGTATTGTCTATGCTGACTGGCAGAGTGACAGGCAGGAGACATTCCCAGCCCTACCTGAGAGGTCAGGGGCTGAACCTGGGACTTTCTGCATGCAAGGCAGATGCTCTGCCACTGAGCTATGGATCTTCCCTTAGGAACAGAGGAAGCTGCCTTGGACTGAGTCAGGTCATGGTCCATGTAACGCAATATTGTCTGGGATGACCGGCAGTGGCTCTTCAAGGTTTCGGGAAGGGGACATTCCCAGCACCACCTGGGGATTGAACCTGGGGCCTTCTGCATGCAAGGCAGATGCTCTGCCACTAAGATACGGCCCTTCCCGTAAAAATAAAGCAAGATTCTAGTCCTCATGGTTCTGTTTCAGGGGTGGTTTAAAACAGGAACATCAAAAGCTGCCTTACACTGAGTGGCCAACTCACTGGGTCGTACTCTCCTGTGCCCCCCCCCCAAGCACAATGCTAAGAAAGCTTTTTGCCTCTGTATGTGACTAGCAGCAGCACAATAAAAAAATAAAATAAAAATATAAAGTTGGACTGCAATTCCCATCAGCCCCAGCCATCATGGCCTATGGTCAGGGATGATGGGAAATGTAGTCTAGCAACATCTAGAGAGACATAAGAACATAAGAAGAGCCTGCTGGATCAGGCCAGTGGCCCATCTAGTCCAGCATCCTGTTCTCACAGTGGCCAACCAGGTGCCTGGGGGAAGCCCGCAAGCAGGACCCAAGTGCAAGAACTTGGACCCAGAAGTATTAAATAACTATCATCCAGTGGCAACATCTGGAGAGCCAAAGTTTCCCCATCCCTATGTGCTTAATTTGTGCAGACTGTCGATTTTTTTCTTTTCCTTTTAAGCTGAGGAGTCTATCCAGACCTGATCCCCAATGGCTACCTGTCGACTTCCTCTTTCATGTAGGTGGTGTAGCTGCTGCCGTCGTAGGAGAGAAGCAACCCTCCGTCGCTCAGTCGGTGAACATCTACCTCCACGCAGGAACCGTTCATGATAACGACATAGGAGTTTGGAGACTGCCGGGTCACCTGCAAGGGGGGAGAGGGAGAGGGGAGGGAGGTCGATCCCCAAAAGCTACTATGGTGCCTTGGTTGTGCATTACGTGGTGGAATGAGGGTAATATTGAAACAATTGCTTCCTGTCCTGGTACAGGTATTACCAAGTGGGACTTGCAACAACACGTTTATTACTTATTTATTTATTAAATTTACATCCCGCCCTTCCTCCTAGAATGAGCCCACAGTGGCAAACAAAAACACTCTATAGACCTTATAGGCCTCTTCCAACTTTGCTGTTTTGTGTAAACAATACTGATCTATCTCACAAGGCCATTCTTCGGATTACAGAGACAATGTCTGAAGGGCTTTGAAGCCCTCACCCCCCACCCCAGCACTGTAGCAGTGTTAAATAGGATCATTGCTGCTATCTCTGTTGCAAGATAACATACCTTTATTCATTTATTATTTATTTATTACATTTATACCCCGCCTTTCTTCCTCATGGTAGAAACCCAAGGCGGCTTACATACCTTTAGCACGTACTTCTTTCCTTCATAGATAAGTTCCACGTCCGCCGTGTTCAGCAGCGTATGAGCAGGCAAGACTTGGCCCCTGAAAGATGGAGGGTGGGAAAAATCAAGACTGAACAACAAACTCCCACCCCACACCACAGTGTTTTCCTGTTCCCCAACGAACTGGAAGTTTTGTGTTTAGTTTTTTAGATTTTTAAAAGGCCTGGTTTTACCTCTCCAAGGAATGCAGGAAGTTGGAGACACTGTTCCGAAAGCCCACGTCAGCCACATGAAGAGCCCCACACACTACACCCAGCATGGTGTCTGGTCTCTCTGCCTAGAGAGAAAGAGGGAGGGGAAAGATGGGAAGTTTGCCACTCCAGCTTTAATTGGTAATTTATTGTGAGAAAGTAAGAGCCCTGTTGAATGAGGCTACTGGCCTATCTAGTGCAGTATCCTGCTCTCACAGGGGCCAACCAGATGCCCATAGGAAGCCCAAGGACAGGACATGAGCACAACAGTGGGGGTACATTATAGACATCATGGCTAGTAGCCACTTACAGCCTTATCCTCCAAAAATTTTCTACTCTTTTAAAGCCATCCAAGCCAGCTTTATTATTTACACCCCACTTTTTGGGGCTGAGATTGGCTGACAGCAATTAAAATCCACCTCAGATAACAACGCATTAAAGATGTATGCTGGCCAGAAGGGTGGGAGAGAGAAGTCTCTGCTGGCCTCTGGCACTGGATACATATATATAATCCATGTTCCAGACCAGGGGTAGCCAAAGTGGTGCCCTCCACATCTTTGGCCTTACAACTTCCATCATCCCTGACCCTTGGCCACACTTGCTGAGGCTGAGAGGAGTTGGAGTCCAACCATACCTAGAGGGTGTCACATTGGCTATCCCTGTTCCAGCCTCTTCTCTCAAGAGCAGGAAAGGGGAACCTGTGGCCTTCCAGTTGTTGCCGGGCTCCAACTCCCATCCTCCCTTGACCACTGCCCATGCTGGCTGGGGGCTGAAGGGAGTTGGAGTCCATCAACATCTGCAAGGACAAAGCCCCCCCCACCTGGTTTAAGGCTTTAAAAGATTATCATAAAGCAAATTGGGGGGAGCGGAGGGGAACTTATGGTGCAGGCATAGCATCTGCACCTGGTTGTTAAGGATAGCTGAATTAAAAAAAATAGAAATGATCCAGTGAAAGGAACCAAACCACACCTGCACTTTCTCTGCAATCAGCCGGTCCAGCCAGCCAGTGTCAATGCGGTTTTGCTGAAAGCTCTCTGTCTCCAGCAGCTTAATCAAGTACTCAACAGTGGTCCGGAAGTCCCCTCGGATGGAAAGCTCCTTCAGAGCCACCACCATGTTTCTGAAGGAAAACAAAAATAATAACAATTACACAAACTGAAAATATTATCATTGTTATTATTAATATTTATTTATTTATTAATAATTGGGGGGGGGCTGGGGTATTTTTTTCTCCCCCTAGTTAATCTGCGGCCTTTCCCACTTACGAGATGGCCTCCTCGCGGTTTTCTCCCCAGGAGAAACAGTGACCAAACTGAGAGTCAGCAAACTCGTGAAGTCCCCCGGCGGCAGCAACACTGAAATAGCCCCAGACATTCTTGTTGCTGCGGAAGTTCAGCTCCTGTACTGTTCCGGAGCTGGGTTTGAATCCCTGCGTTACAAGATGGAACATTAGTTTTTAAATAATCTGTGCACACACCACTGGGGACAAAAAATACAATCAGAAATCAATGCAGCACAGCAATAAAAGTATTATCCTCCCCGG